>NW_006300048.1:712737-750588 GCF_000327345.1 Myotis davidii | reverse complement strand
CCCCACTGGGAACCCTGGAGCTCAGCCGCTCGGCATCTGGCCATGCTCCAGGCCTGCTCAAGGTGAGGAGCCACACCGACCTTTGCAGAGAGAAAGATGGACGGTCTTGCCCAGCTTCTTCGGATTTCCAAAGTCCCTTCAAATCTCCTGCTCCCTCATGCCGGGTCTTTTCCTTTCTCACCTGCCCTGTCCTCTCCCTTTTGTAGCCAATGAGAACGAGGACTGCTCGGCACTAACCAATGAGATCATCGTCACCATGCACACCTTCCAGGATGTGAGTGGGAGCTGAGGGCAGCGGGAGGGCAGGGCCTGGGAGGAGTGCTGGGCAAAGTGGGAGAGGGGTCTGGTGCCCAGTACGTATGGCCCTGATCAAGCAGGTAAGATGGCACCGGGCCTCCAAGTTGCCCTTCGTCCCTGACTCTCTCTTATCTGTTCATGGTTGAATCCAGTAGGAGAGTAAAAGAACCCAACCTTCTCTCAGCCCAGGGGCACTTGGGCATCAAAGAGAAGTGGTTTCTTTCTAGGCTGATGGTCTCCATCTGAGAGATGATGCTGAGCGTCTCCAGTGTGGAGAGTGGCCAGGAGGGGGGTCGTCAGTGGGTGGGATGGGAGCGACCTATCCCACTTCCCGTCACTCTTTGACGGGAAGAAATCAGAGTTGAGAGTCTTGGGGGAACCATGGTGGCTTCTTGGCGGAGAGCAGGCAGATACCCCTCAGGGGTATGAGTGGGGAAGGAACCCAGGAAAGGAGGGGTGGAGGGAAGGGGGCATGTATGGCTGAGTTCAGCGTCTCTACTTCTGGATGAACCTGCCCGGGACTTCCGGTGTCTAAGGATGCACCCTGCTTGGTCTTCAAGTCCCAGGTCCCCAAGAGCTCAGCAGGCAAACTTAAGGCTGAAGGTTCTGGGGTCAGGGAAGCAGCGGATGGGGGCCCTGGGTAGGGGAGGGTGGCATCTCCTGGTAACATGGCTCTGAGTGTCAGGCTGGAGGATGACATGAGAAATGGAGGAGGGTTCCCCAGCTTCTTGGTCCCTAAGTGTGTTTCTGGCCTCTCTGCTGGCGCAGGGCTTGGAGACCAAGTACATGGAAATCCTCAGGTTTCAGGCATCGGAGGAGGAGTCCTGGGCAGCGCCACCCCCTGTCTCCCAGCCGCCTCCATGCAATAGGTGAGGTGCTTGGGTTGTTGCCTGGGGGATGTTCGGGATTCACCCCAGCGCCTCTAGGCGAGTACGGCATGTGGGGTGTGTAGAACCAGACTGGGTCTCTGGTCCTCCCCTCTGAGAATACCCATTCCCCCCGCCCGGCCTCAGGCTGCCCCCTGAGCTCTTTGAGCAGCTGCAGATGTTGTTGGAGCCGAACAGCATCACAGGCAACGACTGGCGGAGACTGGCCTCCCACCTGGGGCTCTGCGGCATGAAGATCCGGTAAGAGGGGCAAGATCAGACCATGGGAGAGGGGGGTTTCAGACCACAGAGAAGGGAGAGAATGGCTACTTCCACCCTATCGCCATAAAAGGGGCAGCTCTTTCTACTTGTCAGTAACCAGAATGATGCTTGGCTCCAAGTAGGTCCCCAATAAATACAAAAAAATGAGTCAACTAACATGTAAGTTACATATCGAGTGCTGGACATACTGTGCCCCGAGGGATAGAAGGGCAGACTACAAGAGAACGCGTGTAAAGCATGTACTGAGCGCCTGGCACGTGTTAATGGATGTTAGCAATGATGGAGGCAGTGCTGGCATGGTCCCTGTCCAGAGACCAGTGGGAGAACAAGTTTGAGTTAAGCCCCAGGACCCAGACTCTGAGAGCAGTGCTCAGGGAGGACTTCATTCGCTCAGGAGATGGGACTGGAGCTGGGCCCAGCTGAAGACAGGGTGGATTTTTAAATCACCCAGTTATTAAACATTTATCCAGGACCTACTATGTCCTGGAAAACTACGCTCAGCTTTGGGACACAAGATGGTCCCAGCCCCCAGGAGCTCACAGTCTAATAAGGGATACAAAGAGCTTGACAAAATAGAGGCAAGTGTTCCTTGTGCCTTACTGCATGGATCCTACATCGCAGAGCAGGTTGAAAACAGATAGAGGTTCCAAATAGCTAAAGCAAGAATCATAACGACTGGTGAAAGTTTTGATCAGAAGTCTGAACTGTGGGGTGCAGAATGGTCTCCTTGCCCACAGCTTCAGGGAGGTGGGAAGGGGGACCCGCCATTCTGTCTGGGGGGAGCAGCAAGGGGTGGGGGTGGGCTGTGTGCACAGTGGCAAATGGATAGCCTAAAGAAGGAAGGCTCAGGATGGGAGCAGGAAGGAAAGTTCCAGAAAAAACAACCCCAAACAAACCACAGAACAAAACAGGGTGAGGCCAAGTGGTGGATGAACCAGAAAGTCAGGGATGTGGGCTTGGTTAATAGGCAGAAGAGACTCTGGAAGGTTTCTGAGCAGGAAGCACTGTTTCCCAAGTGGTGGGCAGGATGCTGTGGCCTGGAGAGAGGAAGGAAGAGGGGAGAAGTGGGGAAGGGGAGGGGGGTGCAGAGAGGACAGTAGTCCCTTTAGAGGTCCTCTCATCCAAACCCTGGGTGTCAGAAGAGAAAACAGGCTTCAAGAGGAGTGACTTTTGAGCCAGGGCAAGCTCAGATTTCAAAGTCCTGGTCCCTCCCTCCCCTCACCTTGAGTCTCCTAGGAAGGCAGGCAGGAGCCTGATGAGCAGCAGAGCTGGGGGAGGGTGTGGCTCTTACTGAGTGCCCCTCCCTCCTCTGCCCTCCTCCCCACGTCTGTGGCCAGGTTCCTGTCCTGCCAGCGCAGCCCTGCTGCGGCCATCCTGGAGCTGTTTGAGGAGCAGAACGGCAGCCTGCAGGAGCTGCACTACCTCATGACCCTCATGGAGCGGCTGGACTGCGCCTCCGTCATCCAGAACTACCTGGGCAGCCCCGCCCAGGTCCGCGTGGGCACCTGGGAGAACCAGGACCTGGAGCTGGAGCTGGACGTGAAGCTCTGAGTGCCTCCTGGGGCGGGGCAAGGTGGACACGGTCCGCAGTGCGGTTTGACTGGACACCCTGGAAGAACATAGGTTCCTGGCAGTGCCCACCGACCTCATCAGAACCCTCAGACCATGTCTCAGGCCACTCTGAGGCTGGACTGCCCTTGCCAGCCTCCCAGGGTCTGGACCACCTTGAGACTGGCTTTGTTCTGCCTGCAGATCCCCTCCTGGGCGGCAGGGGGCACAGGAGCCCAGGAGATGGACCCGCATGGTAGGCCTCTGAGAAGCTATTTCATAGACCAGCGGACTGTTAGGTTGCAGCCTGACACCCCTTGGGGACTGGTCAGTCCACAGTATTCACTGAGCACTTGGTGGTACCCAGCATTGGACTGGGCATCATGCGGAATCCTGGAATATATGGGGGAATTTGGAGCCTTGACAAGCACACAGTTCTCGTGTGGGAGTCAAGGTGTACTCATATGAGCTGAGGGCAAACTCTAAAACAACGGGTAAGGGTAGGCAAATAGAGGTCTATAGTTGTGAGTACGGGAAACTGAGTTTATTCTTGTATTATTATTTATTAATTATAGTATTATTTTCCATACGAACAACTGTAAACCGACTTTTACCCACCCTGCATCTCCTACAGTTGTGGATGTGAGTGTGGTGTGAACTGTATGCTTCAGGAGTATAGGAAAGAGGGAGCTGAGTATGGCCTGGTGCAGGGAGGATGTTGGAGAGAGACTTGAATATGCAGAGTGGTTCGGAGATGCTTAGGTAGGGGTAGGGGTAGGGGGTGACTGGAGAGGAGGAGCCAGGTGAGAGTGTGGCGTGCTGAGGCATTAAGCAGCCTGGCCTCAGGTGCGGGAGGTGAGGGTCCATAGAGGTTCAAGGCCAGATCTACAGGTGGGCAGTGCTACCTGGCTGTCTATGTGTCTCCTTATACAAACCTTATCTCTCTCCCTCTGCCATTATGTCTGTTATAAAACATCAAAGCTGAAAAAAACTTCAAGATTATCATTCTTGCCCATCCTTTTTATCTCTTTATTTCAAACTGTGTGAGCATTAAATGACTTCATTTTGCGGTCACTATCCATCCCTGAATCTAGCTCTCTGTTACTCTGTGTATTAACATCTTTTTGTCTCTACTTCATTGCTGTGCCTGCCTTTGTACGTTTCTTTCTCTGAAACCCTCAGTCATTCCCCTCAGGCAAGTGTCTCTAAACCAGTGTTATATATCAAAGGCTATTGAAAGACACTGGGCTATGCTAGGAATGGATGGGTGGGGATTTTACCTCATGAATCAAGATCCGGTTTAGGGTCAGGAAGTAGAGGACAAGGATTAAAGAACAACCCACCAGTCAAACAAATGTTTATTCAGTACCTACTATGTGTTAAGCACTATATAAGAAGAGATTAATAGCTGGGTTCCCAAAAGAGAACAAAGGGTTTGACTCTGGCAATGCTTTTGTTTGCAAACAGGTGTTAATTTTTTTAAGGGCAGGCGAACAATCTCTCTGGCAACATTGAACAATTTGCTTCTGTATTTAATTAAAAACCTTAGGCCTTTTTCTATGATGAACACTGTTGTATAATAAAATATGAAAATTGCCTTTCTTTGTTACTAACTGTATTTAGCTCAGATTGATCCATTTGGTTGTGGGAATGCATGGTTTTATTCGGTAAAATTATACCAACGGGGGCCGGTTGGTGGAAGCATTTTGTAGTCGGTGCTTCTAGTATGAAAGTTGTCTGGGTCCAGCATGGTAGGTCAGGCCCTTTCCTTTTGTGTTAGAAGCAAGTGGGGGCACTTCCACCATCTCCCTCTTCCCTCAGCCCCAACCATCCTCTCCCACCCTCCTCATTAGGCCTCCCACCCCACCGGAGCCACTACTCCAGGTCAGTGCCTCAGCCTCCTTCCCTGGTACCTGGCTCAGGATCCCTCTGATAAGAACATCTTTCTCCTCTGGAATCCCCGCACAGTTCCCCCCTTCCCCCCATCATCTCTCCCTTTATTTTGTGTCCTTCCCTACCCTGGAACAAATCATTTTAAGAGTTTCAAGTCTTCTGGAAATGTGAACAGAGGCCAGGAGGGTTTCTGATGGGGTTAGTGCCTTCTGGCTCCTCCCTGCCTCATAGTGAGAATGGACTCAGGGGAGGCTTGGACATCTTGGGGTAGGCGGCAGGCTGCCTGATCCCTGTAGCGTGGGTCCTGCCTTTCCCCACTCAAACCCAGTTGGCATGTATTTGCTGGTGCCTAAAGCTGAGACGCCTGGGAGTGCATGGAGACAGCGCTCAGCCCTGGCTGGAGCCCTAGTTAGAAAAGCTCTCATCTCTCTGGCCTCAGTCTATTTACCCTTAGGATGGAGCAACTACGTCCCAGGCTCTCCAAGTGTCTTCTTTTGATTCCATAGATGATGACCCAGGGGACATACCCTTGGGGATTTTCTTTGTGTATTGTCTTTATTATTTATTTATTTTTTAATCCTCACCTGAAGATATTTTTCCATTGATTTTTTAGAGAGAGTGGAAGAGAGAGGGAAAGACAAAGAGAAATATCGATGTGAGAGAAACACAACGATTGGTTGCCTCCTGCACACGCCCTGACCAGAGCTCAGGCCGGGGAGGAGTCTGCAACTGAGGTGCATGCCCTTGACAGGAATTGAACCTGGGTCCCTTAGGTCTGCAGGCCGATGCTCTATCCACTGAGCCAAACTGGTGAGGGCTGTGTACTGGCTTTAAATAGAACATTGGTCACTGCCTGTGACCTTACCGCCAGCCCTTTCCTGGTAAGTCATCTGCCTGGTCCCTAAAAACACTAAATTTGTGACTTCTGCTTTTATGCATGATGTGGAAGCCATGCCTAAACATCTGCCAGTTAGGTTCAGAGCTGGGAGGGGAATGAGCACGAGAGCTCAGGCCTCTATCTGCAGGGACAGACTCAGGGATGGGGAATATTCGGCCCACCCAAGGCCCATGAAATCATTTGGTCTGACCCTGCCCAGGCATTAGGGGTGAGTTAATTAAATGTTTGACCAAATATAGCAGGCTAACTTGTAAGTAGATAATTTTGTATGGCCCGTGAGTGATGTTATAAATATCCAAATGGCCCTGGGCAGAAAAAAGGTTCCCCACCCCAGGAGGCTCCTGTGCTCAGCGGAAACATGTCCTCAGCACCCTGTCTGCCTGCTGAGTGACATGCATCCAGTGTCCAGATCCGTGTTGTCCAACAGAAATAAAATAAAAGCCACGTATTTAATTCTATATTTTCTAGTGTCACATCAAAAAGTGTAAAGAGAAACGGGTAAAGTCAGTTTTGTTTTTTACAAATCATTCATGTTTATTTTTGGTGAAGTCAGTTTTAATAATATATTTTATTTAATCTAACATATCCAGAGTATTATAATTCCTACATGTAATCAATATAAAATTATTAGTGGCATATTATGATTTTTTTCATAAAGTATTTGGAATTTATGAGTATTTTACAATTACAGCACATCTCCATTTGTATTGAAAATGTGCTAAATTTATGTTGGAAATATTTGATCTGTATTTAGCTTTCATAAAACTTATAGCAGAAAAAGTACATTTACATACAAAAGTTAAGCTAAAAATGTTTCAAAAATACAATTTGGTATACATTTAAAGATTTCAACCAGTTGAAATAAAATAAAAGTGCTGTTCTTCAATTGTCCTAGCTACATTGCAAGTGCTCAGCAGCTCTATGGCTAGTGGGTACTGTAATGGACAGCACAGGTGTAGATTATGGATCCCGCTGGGCATAACTTATAGTGTGCTTGACCATTCATCCATCCATCCATCCAATATTTGCTGACTACCCGCCCTGCACAAAGTGTTGGTGATAAGATTCAATGAAGAAAAGCACCCCTGTTCTGTAGCAGCTCCTGGGATGGTGGCAATCAGAGAGAAGGGCACTTTTCCTCCATCCCTCTCCACACCTGACTCAGGGAGGACATGGATGAGGCCCAGGCAAACCCTCTCTGCTGCAGGAATGGCTCACACCACAGTGGGATGGAGAGGCTAAGGATTGGGTCAGGTGTTCCTGGTTCACCCAGCACATCAGGTGGGTTCTTGGTGGCTGACAACACAATTCACTCTTACTGGCTGAGGCAGCCAGGAGACTTTACTCTGAAGGATGAATATTAATTTGGAAGGCGGAGAAATAAAATTGAGGTAAAGTTTCCAGCAACGATGCCCTAAACTGTGCTGGACAACTAGCCCAAGGGGAAGAAACTAGTGTTACTATGGCTGCCACTTCCAAGTTGGGAACCAGACCTCACTGCCACCTCTGAAAGCTAAGGTCTCTGCTGCCATCCATGTCAGCAAACATGGGAACTCCAAGCACTGTACTGCCTGCTTCTTCACCCTGTCCATTTCTGAATCGATCTCAAGCATGGACTTCAGATTGTCAGCGCCCTGATTGCATGCCAAAGTCTAGCTGCAAAGGAGTCTGGAAATTTGAATTCTGATTTTAATATTGGGGAGGTAGGATTCATTACATGCAAATATTCCCAAATATGGAAAAATATTCAAAAGTTGATGGACAGCCATGACTATGACAGAGTTCCACTACAGCCAGGGTGTAGTTAATGCTGCGGCCCCAGGCAGCAGTCTCTTCACAAAAAGAGCCATGACATCAGCAGGTGTTAGTGTTATTCCATGACCTTCAGAATCATCTCAATAAAGCATGACAGCACACATCCCTCAGAACATCCCTCTGATCCCTGTACAATCCAGCAGGATCAGTGCAGCAAAAGCTCACCAACAGCGGTGAACTGATTTGCTCTCTGCCTTCTCCAGCCCGGCATGCCTTCCTGTACTGCAGAGGCTGAAAACCCACATTCCCAGGCTCCTGGGGATCTAGATTTGTTTAGGTTCTGCTGATCTGGATTCATGGAAGACCTTGATTTGACATTACATAGTGTGGGGAGTTGAACAAGGCGTGAGATTGGTGCTTGCTTTGAGGAGCTGAAGTCCAGGAGCCAGCAGCTGTGGCAGCACCTTCCATAGCTGGCAGCTTCCTCGGTGCCCTGGTTCTGTGGTGTGGTTTGGGGAAGTTTTGCTTAGAGTCTGTCCCTTCAGCCCCTCCAATTATTCATGAACTATCTAGATTCTGTAAGATAGTGTTTTGTGCTTGAACTAGCTAGAGGGGGGTTCTATAATGTACAATGAAGACCCCTATCCAATGTGCTCAGGATTCTTGGATTCTTTCTTTGGAAAGACTGTCCCTTATTCTGTGATTATATTCTTCTTTCTTTGTTGGTGTCAAAGGGTCTATTATCTTATAAACATATAATGATAGAGATGACAGTTTTATTAAAATGTTTTATGGGATAAAATAAAAAGTTAATAATCCTGTGTTGACTTTCTCCTTCCCAAATTAAAAACCAAAACCAATGATTGGTCTTTGAAATATAAAAACCTGGGAATACTCTTTTATGAGACCTGCTTTCCTTACTCATCCTTGATAAAGCCTTACACAAGTGTGTTTATTCATCTACTCAGCATCTATTTGAATACCTATTATGTGCTTAGAATCATGTTGTCCCCTCATTTATTTTCTTATCTTTAAATAATCGTTCTCACGCTGTCTTAATTCTAGCCTATGCTAGTTTCTTGTTGGTGGAGATGTTATGGCTCTTGGCCAACAAAAAGCTAGCATCAATACTAGCTGGTTAGTGTCAGAAAGACATTAGCCCAAGGACAGGAATATGCTTTATATTAGCTAGCAGCCTTCAGGTGGGAATAGATTTGTTTTTCAAACCAACTAGGAAAGATGCAGTGAGAAGATTAAGAATAATATTTAGGAAATGCTGAAGTGGGTGAAGACGGGATTTTAGAAAACTTCTTTAGAGGGGTAGAGTAGGGATGGGATTGGGAAGGACCTAACATCTGATCTGAGGAGGAGCTGGCTGCCCATTCCCGGCGAATCCCAGAAAAACATGAGAAGCATGTGTGACAGAGAGGGGGACCCAGTGGCATCAGTCATCTCGGAGATCTATCAGGAAAACCTTCACATCTTGTTTATCCCATTGTTTACCTACCCATGGCTTCCCCAAAGTTGGGCTTCTTGAGTTGGGGCTGCAGAGTCCACCCATGGCCAGGTGGCAGAAGTTGGCAACTTTCAGTGCACATGGTCTGAGCCCTTGGGAAGCCCCCATTTCTGGAAACTCTCCTTCTTTGCGTGTCTGTGCTGTTCTGTTTGAATGGGCTTCTGTATTCCCATGGGAGCACAGCAGGTGACTCTCTTCAGCCTTTGTCTCTTTCTCTCAATTAACTCTTTTTAGTTTATTTGATTTCATCAAAGCAGAATGTTACTCCATTCCCTTGAGGTCCAGTCTTGGAAGCCTGGTAATATGGGACAAAATAAGGACTCTGAAGTTCCACAGACTTGAACTTCACTTTTCATGAAGATCTGGGCAAGTGACTTAATGTGTGTGAGGTTCCATCTCCCTGTCTGGGTGATGGGGAGAATAACACCCTCCTTGACAGACTGTTGTGAGGGTAAGTGAGACCATGAATGTAAAACACTCAGCCTGCTGCCTGCAGTTAGTCTGGTTCAATAGTATTTGAAGTCTTACTCTTTCTAACATCATGCAGTGATCCCTGGCTTGGACATGTATTGATTTTGGCTGTAGAACATCCCATCCCTCTCTTCAATATCACCCCAATTTCCTTTCAGGAATCATCAGAGGGCTGGGACATGATCCATGTCATTGTCACTCCAGACACTGAATCCTGGGACAGTAGATTGAGGACTTGCTATGATATTTATAATTCATAATTTAAAATATGACCCTGCAATATGATGGAATTAGGAAATGAGGCCGTTGAGGAATTAGGCGATGAGGGTGGAACTTTCATAAATGGGAGTAGGGCCATTCTGAGAAGAGACATCACGGGTCTTAGCTTCCCTGATGGAAGCTAATTCCAGCAGGGCATAATAAAACGCAAAAAGTTCATCAAAAGGTTGATGGGCCTCTCTATTCAGCAGGGCTGAGTCATATTGTTGTCTGCTGGAATCGCTGAAAGCATTTCCCCAAACCTAAAGATTAGCATATACTGTTGCCTGCTACTGGAACATCTGAAGGCAGTTCCCCCAAACTGACAATGCCTACTGTATACCAAATCTTACCTTTGATATGTATATCTGCTTTGCTTTAGGGCAATTTGTGCTAATAAAGAGCTAGGGCTCCAGAGATTCAAGAACTTGGTTACTATAGCTAAAGTCTCCTCTGGCTCCCCCAGGTACTCCAAATTTATATTTCTAGTCTCTTTATTAATTTACATGCAGCCGGTTCTCCAGATTCTTGAACCCTTCTAGCTGCTGAGAATGACCTGGCCCTTCCCCCCTCTCTGCTCTGCTCTCTGCATGTGAGGATGTAAGAAGATGCTCATATGAAACCTGGAAGAGAGCTCTCACCTGACACCAGATTGCTTGCACCTTGATCTTGGGCTTCCCAGAGAACTGCAAGAATTTAATGCTTGTTGTTTAAGCCTCCCAGTCTATGGTATCCTATTACTGCAGCCTGAGCTGACTGACACAGGATGTATGGAATGATTGTGGCTCTTCAGAGCCATGGAGGTGTGCCTACCTGGGTATTCCTCTCTCTGTTGCCCAGGTTGCCAGGGCCCCTCCCCTCCCAGAAATGTCCCCTTTGGCTTATATTGCTGGAATTGGTTTCTCTTGGAACCAAGATCCCATATAACACCCCTTAACCTTATACATAAGCTATGAAATAGCCTAGACTCTATTAGTTCTCTGTCACTGTATAACAAATTACCCACAAATTTAGTGGCTTAAAACGATAATCATCACTTATTAGCTCTCACAATTTTTATGGGTCAAGGTACTTTTGGTTCAGGGTCTCTCTTGAGGGTGCCTCACGGGAAGGTTTGGCTGGGGCTGGAGGATCCACAGGGGCCCATTCCCATGGCTGGGAGATTGGGGCTGGTTGTTGGGGTCTCCGTTCCTCGGCACATGGGGCTCTTGTAAAACTTCTTGAGAACCTTTACAGTATGTTGGCTACGTTGTTGACTCCAGCTGGTCTGATGAGGTGGTCGTGGGTGAAGACGACCGTGACCTCTGGGGCTTGGAACTGTTCTGTGCCAGGCAAGTCAACAACATTCTTCCTCTGAAGGTGTTTCTAAGCAGAGGAGGCTTATTTTAATCTTGGCCAATCGAACTGTTTTGTTCTCCAGCTGCTTACAGCAGGATCCTCTTAGCAAATCTTGGAGCAATGCTGGTTAGCCTTTTTCAGAAGGCTTTGAAAGTTTGCAGTACTCCCGGGCAATCATTTCTCAGTGAACCCTCAGGACAACCATATGGGGCAAGCAGGGCTGGATGTAGGGACCCCACTTCACAAATGAGACAAGCCTATGACTCACAGGTGTTGGTTAGTCATAGAGGTTAAGGACATAGTGTCAGAAAAGAGATAGGCTGGAGTTTCAAACCTGAGTCTGCCTATGACCTTGAGTGAATTGCTTAATATATCTGTCTGCCTCCATTTCTGTGTCTGTGAAATGGGGCTAACAATAGTGCCCCAATAATGGTGTCAGCCTTCAGGGTTGTCAGGGTTAAATGAGACAGCGTATATAAGACACTTAACGTAGTGTCTGGCACTTAACATGCATTCAGCAAACGTGAGGTGGTGTCATGAATATTAGCTCAGACCGGGCCAGATTATGTGTTTTGGTAATTTTCAACAATGGGTTGGTTTGTTCTCGTTGGTGAACATACCCTTTGATGCGTAAAAATAAGAAAGACAACCAACTCCCCTCCTCCTCGTCTCACCCACCTCCTCATCGCTCCTCCTTCCTCCTCAGTTGTCTTTTACAGTCTCCTAATATTTGAAGAATGTGGGGTTGTAAAAATTTATAGGGTTCCTGTGTAGCATCCAATTTACTGCAGGCCTTCAGGAAACTGTGTTCAATAAGTACTTGTTAACTCAATCAAAAATCAAGTCATCCGTGTGGATAAATGATTAGCTGCCCAGCTGGCTGAGCAGCCCACATGCAGGCTCCTGCCAAGCTCCTCCAGGCAGGTTACCTGTGGAAACCTGCTCATCTGAAGCCCAGAACTTGGACAGCGCCACCCGCGGCCTTTCCAAGGGACAGATTCATCACAGGCTGTGCAGGTCCCCTCAGACCAAAAATAATTCCTTCACATGTGACAACACTTCTCAGTTTAATAGGCCATGCCACAGCCATTATTTTCCTGGATTCTCCGCTACAGAGAACTGAGGGCTGAGAGGGAGGTTTAGTCATTTTTTTTCCCCCCAAATGAAGGCCCTGGTCCGAAATCCAAGCCTCTCTGTTCTGAACCCTGGACAATGATGCCCCTTGAAAGGTCTGCCCAAATCCTCACCCCCCTTAGAGCTAAGTCCTGCATCTCCATTAGATGCCTGTTAATAAGCCATGCAAAGCACACACATCTTATCTGATGGGGATCCAGCTCTACATCAATGGCTGACATTGTCAGCTGAGGTAGCTATTACCTAGGACGATCATCCGTCTTCTTAGCTGTAAAAGCATTGTATTGGGCACACATTTCCCAGACTCCCTGCAGTTAGGTGAGGCCATGTGATGAAGTTCTTACCAAGAGAGCGGAGTGATGTAGGGAACTTCCAGGCCCAGTGCCTCAGGGCAATCAGCACGCCTCCTCCGTGTTCCCGTTCTGCTTTCCACTGGCTGAAAACAGACCAGGCAGTGACTGAGCATCCGCCATGAGGACGAGGACCACATCTCCGGAGATGGCAGAGAAACCAGCTGGAGAGAGTCTGGTCGCTGACTCTGCCTGAAGCAGAGCTGTCTGCTGACCAGGCAGACTCCCTCAGATGTTACGTGAGGGACAAATGAACTTCTAACTCCTTTAAGCCACTGGGTTATTATTGGGTCTCTTTGTGAAAGCAGCCTACCTGTCAAAATTAGATGAATTTACCCACATGAATGCTTGGTACGGGGCCTGGCCCATAGTAAATGCTCAGTAAATGTTAGCTCTCACTATGACTCTATTTGTGTATCAGAACTTTGCATTCATCTCAGAGTCTCTGAGTGGAGAATTCAGGAGCAGTTTTCACAAGAGTTGGACATGGGCTGCCCTGCCCTGATGCTCCTGTGCCCAGTTGACCAAGCGTGGCCCAGAGTGGGCATCTGCCTTCCTACTGCATGGAACATTGAGAGGCTCCAGGCCAGGGGAGCCCAGTGGACTTGGCTGGACTTGCTGAGACCAGCTTTTTGAATCCACACTCTAGTGACCTCCATGTCTGGTAGAGGCAACACCCTGTAGTGCCTGAGAACAGAGTGCATGCACAGATGGGACAGCAGTGAGCAGCAGAGCATAGTGGCCAACAGTTGGGCTTGTGCTAGAAGCCTCCAGATGTCCCCAGTAATAACGGGGTGAGACTTGGGTGAGGTAGGAGCTCTCCAATAGTGAATAGGGGCAAACATGATGGATGCCTGTTATTATGAGCCCCTCTGTAGACAGGTACAGCTGGAAAACTTGGGTTACCCTAAAATAAAGTTACCCTAAAGTAAAAGAGTTTACAAAGTTAGGGGGCAGCTATGAACTCGTATACTTCTTACTAGAGGCCCGATGCATGATATTTGTGCAAGGGACTTGACCCTTGCAGCAGCGACGGCTTGCCTCAGCCCTTGCAGCTGTGGTGGCTTGCCTGGACCTTGCAGGCCCAGCTTTGTCCGGAAGGTTGTCCGGAAGGTTGTTCGGCTGCCCGGTCTAATTAGCATATTATGCTATTATTATTATAGATGTTTGGAAGAGGGCTCCTACTGCATGATCAATGTTCTGTGCTGTTCTTTACTTGCTAGGAACTATTTAGAACCTCCCCACCCCCACCCTGTATTTTCAACAGGGTGTTTCTATGTTTGTTTTATTCTTTAGTTTTTCACTTTGAAGGAATTGTAGACTCATAAGAAGTTTCTCAAAGAGTCCAGAGCAGCCCGGCTGGTGTGGCTCAGTGGTTGAGCATCGACCTAAGAACCAGAAGGTAACTCTTCGATTCCCGATTAGGGCACATGCCCGGGTTGCAGGCTCCATCCCTAGTAGGTGGTGTGCAGGAAGCAAATGATCAATGATTCTCTCTCATCATTGATGTTTCTATCTCCTCCCCCTCTTCCTTCCTTTCTGGAATCAAGAAAAAAAAAAAGCCCTAACCAGTTTGGCTCAGTGGATAGAGCGTTGGCCTGCAGACTGAAGCGTTTGAAGAATCCCAAAACACCGCCCTGACCAGTTTGGCTCAGTGGATAGAGCATCGGCCTGCAGACTGAAGGGTCCCAGGTTCGATTCTGGTCAAGGGCATGTACGTTGGTTGCAGGCACATCCCCAGTAGGGGGTGTGCAGGAGGCAGCTGATGGATGTTTCTCTCTCATCAATGTTTCTAGCTCTCTATCCTTCTCCCTTCCTCTCTGTAAAAAATTAATAAAATATATTTTAAAAAAAGAAAAAACAAACAAAACAAGTCCAGAGCACTCTGATTTCGCCCACCCCCTAGTGAAGGCACCTGACTAACTACCGTGCATCACCAAACCAGGGAATGAACCTTCGCAAAGTGCACTCAACTAGCCCGCACACCTCACTGGGGTTTCACTCGTTTTTGTAAGTTCTCATGTTTGCTATGTCTTTGTGCATAATTCTGACATTTTACCACATGCCCGGATTCCTATGCCACCTCCACATCCCTACGCCTTTCGCTTCATAGCAGCAAGTGTGTTAAACACCGACCATGCAGTGAGGCAGAGCACGGGCTTCACCCTCAGCCAGATCTGGGTTTGAATCCTGGTTCCCCTCCGGGTGGCTGTGTGACGTTGGACAGAATGGTAACCGCATCTTTCTGAGCCTGTTTCGCATCTGGAGAATGGGGAGGATAAAAGCAGCAGCTGCTCCCTGGGCTGGCGGGAGATTAGGTGAGACGGTTCCCGGCAGAGTACGTGCCCTGTGCTCTGCTTTATCAGGAGCCTGGGGTCAGTGCCTTTTGACTTTCTGACTCAGGGCTGTTGACTCAGCCTTGGAGATAATTAAGGTTCATAAGAAAGACAGAAAAAGTGGGAGAACCTGCATATGATGTACTCTGCACCCTGGGCTATGCCTCTCAGCTCCCCTCCCTGAGACACTTGCCTCCCCTCCCTGGTGACCCCGGTCAGTGGTCCTGCCATCAGCCTGGATGACACATGTCCCACCCTGCTGCTCCTCACAGATGCCATGAAAAGGAAGGGCCTCAGAGGCCCCATGGGCTCCTCCCCACATTTCCTTATTTTTCTAAGGGTCTTTGCAAAACTGCACCTCTGTTTTGCATCTGCCTCATCACCTTTCCCCACTCCTTACCCCAACGGGAGCAACTCAAGTTGCACATATGAGACCAGAATACACAGAAATACACATGTGCAAATCAGGATTTTATTTAAGGAGAACTTGGTTGGAGAGAGATTACTGTATTCACATCAACGTCTCTCATTAGACTCAGAGCTCTTCACAGGCAAAGAGTCTCTATTTGAGTTGTTAAGTCACTTTTGGGTACCCATGCATGCTAACCCCCTCAAATAATCCCATACAAATAATGACAGCTTCCACTGGCCGAGCCCCTCCCATGTCCTTGTCTGATTTCTTAAAGCTCTAATTTATATAATATCTTGTAAAGTGGGCATTATAATGACTCCATTTGTGGATGCAGGAACGGAGGCTCCGCATGGTTGCATGGCCAGCCAGGACCTGTTCTGTTTTCTCCCCAGGACCGATGCACTCTGGGCTTGGACATGCCGCCTCTCCACTGATGTCTGCTTGATTAACAACATGAAGGCCCAGGGCAGCTCCCGGGGACAGTGTCATCTATACAATGGTGCTATGTGTCTCTGTCCTGTTCATGTCACAGGATCCCTAGTGAGGATCCCATGACCTGTGAGGCGGGGACCGCCCACTGCAGACCATGGCACTGTGAACAGCACGCATGCGGAAGGGAACTGCTGTCCTCCACTACTTGCAGGATAGATACTTTGTACGTTTTCTTCTCTTTTATTCCATCTACTATTAGTCCCTAACCTTACCCTGCAATGTTCTCCTAGGCATGCAGGAAAAAATATGTTCAAATGCACCTTACAAACAACAGAATGAGGGTTACCAGAGGGGAAGGGGGACATGGAGGGCAATGAGGGTAAAGGGGGTCAAATACACGGTGACTTCAGGTGAGGAAAACACAATACAACATACAGAGCTTATATATAAAGTTGTACATCTGAAATTTATATAATATTAACCAATGTTACCTGAATACATTTAATAAAATTATCACTAAACAAAAGAGCAAATAAATACATAAATTCAGATTCATCACATTTATGAAAAGTTGTCTTTGTTGTAGCCACTTCCACATGGGTATTTCCTTTTTTCTGACACATCTCTGAGAATGCTCACAATGACCCTGAGACACAGGTATCATTCTCATCCTTTTCACACTGAAAACCAAGGCCAGTGCATAATATTCCATTGTCCAGATGGACCATAATTTCTTGAACAAAATAATGGATATTTAGATTGTTTCCAATCTCCTCCATAACAAATAATACTGCAGCGAATAACCTTGCGCTTACATCATTCTGCACATTTGTAGCATATTTATTTTAAAAATCACAGCAGAGAAAGTTTTGGGTCAAAGGGGAATGTGCATTTGAAAATCTGAGCGTTCATGGCACTTTGCTGTATGTAGCGGTTATATCAACATACGTTTCCCTAGGGCCCCTCCTCTGCATCATGCCGTCTCAGGGCAGGTGCCAAGCTCAAGGACAGCGGGAGGTGGTGAGAGACATGGCCCTTTCGCTCAGCTCCCTGGCTATTTTGCTGCTGGAAGACGAGGAGATGTTTTCCCCAAAGAGAAGACACAAATGTATCTGTTTATAAATGATTCCCATCCAGAGCATCAGTGAACCCTAGATGCTTGAAAAGCTCTAAAGGCTGGAGCTGCCGGTGGTGGGGGCAGGCCGCAGGCTTTGGCGAAATGTTAAATCTATTAAACGTATAGTGCGCGTTCTTCAGTGCTGGGAACCGTGCGCAGCACCTCACATGGATCACCCGGTTGAAGCCTCCACAGAGCCCTGCAAGACGAGTACTGTCATTATCCCCTTCCAAGGGCACTGACATGGAGATGCGGGGATGGAGTTAAGTTTCTCCAGACCACACAATGCGAGAACGGCCCCGCTGGGACCTGAGCTTGTTGTCTGATTCTGTGCTCAACCACACCCCAAACCCAGCTCCTAGGACAGCAGAGTGATCTTTCTGACTCCTCTCTCTTCCATGCTTGGTTTCCACTTTTTAAAAAACCCTCCACCTTCCTGGCTCCTCAGCTATCCGGCTGCCTCTGCTCTGGTAAGATGGAGAGTATCCCTCCACCAGCACAAACGATCTCCCCTTTGTATTAGTTCCCAGCCTTTAAATCCCAGCTTCTCAGTGTTTATATTGGTGAGCAATAACAATAACAACTATGTAGGTCTTCACTGGATCTTAACCTGGTGGGATTTCAGTTGCCAAGGTTAGCTAGTGGGCCAGATGTTTTTGAGATGGTGTATGTGCGTGGTGTGTATGTGCATGCATGTGTGTACATGAGTGTGTGTGTGTGTCTGTTCTGACTCTTAAATCACACTGTGTAAGCAGCTGCCATTGTTAGGAGGCTGACTGAGGGGTTAGTGACAGGGTCAGGAGTTAGTTTGGAAGCCTCTGCAGCAGCAATCTCTAATAATAAAAGGGTAATATGCAAATTGACCGAACGACTGAACAGTGGAATGACTGTCTGGACAACCACGCTATGACACCCGCTGGTGCCAGGCCAGCCAAGGTGGGTGCGAAGCAATTGGTCAGGGGCCTGGCCATCACCTCATGATTGCCCCGCAGAGGAAGGCCCAGGCTACTGGCTGGCAGGGTGATCAATCTGGGGGCTCCACTATCGCCCCAAAGAGAGAGTTCCAGGCCACCGATCAGTGGGCTGTGGTGGGTGGACGGGGCCTCCCTCTGTGGGGGCGATCCATCACAGGGCTCCCGGACTGTGAGAGGGCGCAGGCCAGGCTGAGGGATTTCCCCCTCTCCCAAGTGCACAAATTTTGTGCACGGGCCACTAGTCTCTGAAAGAGAGCTCTCTAGTTGCTGGCCCCAACCCTCAACCCATTAGCCTGAACATCAGGCAGAGGGGAAAGCCCAGGTCAGCTTGGTGGCAATGGAGCTGCAGACATGGAAGGAAATGGTGATGCCAGGGGTAGCTTTGTCTTTACCCTGCAATATTCCTACACCCATTCTCTCCTCCTTTCAATGAAAATATAAAAGCATTGCATGGTGGTTGTGAAAGGCGAACCTTGGAACTTACAATGTGACCTTTGGCAGCAGGATTACTCATTGTAAAGTGGGTAAAGTCATCTTGACTTGGATGAATGGAGCTGAGCTGAGCTGAGCTGAGCTAAGACAATGTCAGCACATGCACTGCATTTGGCCCAGTGCCTGGCACTGACCAAAGCTCAATAAATGGTTGTTATTGTTGCTATTATTTTGTTCAATGACTTTGATTTTTTTTCTTCCATTTCAGCCAAATCCTTCCCCTACTCCTGAACATTCAGTTCTTCTTTCCTTCCCTTTGGTTAACTAGGGGCCCTGGAATGCCCACATGACCCTCTCGTTGTGCGAGGCCCCCATAGCCTCAATGGACACATGCACTGACATTCCCGAGAGAGAAGGGCTCTTAGAGGATGGTGGTCACCATCCCTGGAGCCTCTGGAGCTGCAGCCAGGGCTTGAGGAGCAGAGAAATACTTATCCCTGGCCCTTGCCATAGAAAAGGACATTCCCCCAGTTTTACTGAGAAATAATTGACATGCATCACTGTATAAGTTTAAGGCACCCAGCATGATCATTTGAGTTACATCTATTGTGAAATGATCACCACAACAGGTTTAGCTAACATCCATCATCTCATACAGATAAAATAAAAAGAAAAGAAGAAAAGAAAAAATTCTCCTTGTCATGAGAACTCTCAGGATTTACTCTCTTACCACTTTCCTATATATCATACTGCAGTGTTAGCTCCAATCACCATGTTGTACATCACACCCCTAGTACTCACTTAAATCATAATTGGAACTTTGTACCTTTAGACCACCTTCCTCCAATTCTCCTGCCCTCCCCGCTTCCTCTGGTAACCACAAGTCTTGATCTCTTTTTCTATAAGTTTTGCTTTTTTATTTTTCAGATTCCACATCTAAGAGATATACAGTAAATTGTCTCTGTCTGTGTCTGCCTTACTTCACTTAGCATGCCTTCAAGATCTGTGTGTGTGTATCCATCTATGGTCACTCAGGTTGTTTCCATGGCTTGGCTGTTATAAACAATGCTGCAGTGAATATGAGGGTGCAGATCTCTTTTAGAGTTGGTGTTTTTGTTTCCTTTGGATATAGTCCCAGAAGTGGAATTGCTGGATCATACGGGAGTTATATTTTCAATTTTTTTGAGGAACCTCCATACTGTTTTCCACAGCGTCTGTTCCAATTTACGCTGCCGCCAACAGTGCACAAGCGTTCCCTTCCCTCCCCATCCTCTCTAGCATTTGCTACCTCTTGTCTTTTTGATGATGGCCATTGTAACAGGAGTGGCTTTGTGGCTTTAATGAGTATTTCCCTAATGATGACTGATGTTGAGCACCTTTTCATGTACCTGATGGCCGTCCTAGATCCAGAAGGATATTTTAACTGATTTCAATTCAATAGATTTTTGACTGAGAACCAATTATGTGTTGGGGAGACCCAGAGACAAAAGAACCATAAACATGCCATTTGGGGTTTCTCATTGCATTTGGGATACTTCTCGGGGGTAAACAACCATAACACTGGGAGCTGTCTGTACTCATATCCAATCCTTTCTTCCCATTTCCCCTTGGGCCTTGTCCAGCCTGGGATACCCTCTCCCTGGACCCCCTTCCTACTAGAGGCAGCCCCTTCTTAGTCCCTTTGCCTGATTTCTCCTTGTTTTCTCCCTCAATGATCTCATCTAGTCCCATGGCTCTAAAGGCTCCCTTGACTCTGAGGACTCTCAAGTTCATGTTTCTTTCTGATCCCTGCCAGCCTCTCTCTCTGGGTTGAACTTCAGACTCATCCATGCAGCTGCTTCCCATCTCAGTCACCTTCTGACACTATTTTATGGCTATTATATATTTATTTGCCTGTTCACTTGTTTTTTTCTCAGACTACAGTATAAGCTTCATGGAGGCAGAACCACAATAGGTTCAGCTAACATCCATCATCTCATATGCCTAGAACATAGTAGTGATTCAATAAATACTTACTGACTGGATGAAAGAATGAAACGGGGAGAGCAAGAAAAGGATTTGAAGCTATGGGAAGTCAGGAGAGCAGTAAAGATTGCTACCATCTACTGGTACCCACTATTGCTTCAGTCTTGACATAGCACTTGACATAGCTGCCGTGGATGACAGGAACTCCATATTGGATTGTCAAAGGTGTTGAAAAATCCGCTCTGCTCTTGCTGTATACACTTGTGTACTGATGAGCACCATCCATAGCTACGGGAGTTCTGAGGGCCACCCTCTCTGCCCAGCCCAGTCTTTGTAGATCCTGCCTTGGAAAATACAGCCAGGCACTGGCCACTTGGAGCTCCTTTGTTCAGGCCTGGAAACCAGCAAAGACTGGAAACTCCAGTGAGAGGTTCTTCTTCCGTATGTGGTGTAGCTGGGGAAAGGGAGTGTCTAGTAGAATAGATAGCCTTTCCCCTGGGCATTTTGAAGGCCGGGGAGTGAGCAGAGGGGCCTGGCTGCAAGCAGGGTGTGCAACTGCTATGGACTAAATTGTGTCCCTCCCACCCCCTTGAAACTCAGGTTATGAAGTCTTACCCTCAATGTGACTGTCTGAAGCTGGGGTCTTTAAGAGGTAATTAGGGATTAGGGTTAGGTGAGCTCCTGAAAGGAGTAGTGTCCTTATAAGAAGAGACACCAGAGTGCACCCCTTCCCCCTGATATCCCCACCTTCCTTGCCCAACACACACCCTGTGTGAGGGCAGCAAGAAAAAGCCATGTGCACACACAGAAAGAAGGCAGCCACCTGTAAACCAGGAAGAGTTCTCACCAGAAACCACATTGGTCAGCATCTTAATCTTGGACTTCCCAGCCTCCAAATGTGAGCAATAAGTTCCTGAATGTTGTTATGGAAGCCCAAGCTAAGACATTGATCACCTCCATTTCCAGGAACGAGGGTTTCCCAGGGTGTAGGACTGTCACTGAAATCCCTAGGTCAATGGGACCAGGGTTGCCCCAGCTATTTGTACCACTAGCCACTGAGTGCTGAGGTGGGGGAGGTGTGTCTCAGACTTTTCTGCCTCTCCTTTCTCAATCCCTCCCACACCTCCTCACTCTCAGGAGGGCCATGTTCTTACCGTTCTAATAGCTGAGGTCTGTGTAGAAGACCCTCTCTGGGGCACACACCGCTCCTGCACACAGTGGGCTCTGATCCTTGCAGAGAGATGTCTGACCACAAACAACACTTGGTGGGGGGCCATGGGGCTTTTCCAGGGCAAGTGCAGTCCAGTGGAAAGGGGATGAGGTCCCAGAGGTCCTGGTTTCAAATCCGGGGACTGTCACTTACTGGCAGTGTAATCCTGGGCAATAAGTCGCTCCGGGTCCGGCATTGCACAATTCCAGGGGGTGTCTGGTCCTATAACAGACTCTGGGTCCGTTCACACTGCAGACAATGCAAACAGTGAGGCCTTTTAGCCTCACAACAAAGAATTGAATCACTTTATCTCATAGCCCATTTGCTGAGCTTCCTCAAAAGAAGATAAGAGCAACTTCATGGGGCTGCAGAAGGAATTCAACAAGATAATGTCTTAGCAGGTGCTTAATAAAGATTAGCTCTTGCTTCCCTCCCCTTTCCTTAAAGCCCCCTGCATAGGCAGTAAGGTACAGCACAGTGGTTAAAACAGTGGGCTCTGGTCCCAGATTGCTAGGGTTCAAGCTGTGTGATGCTGGGCAAGTTAATTAATCTTTCTGGGCCTCATCTTTTGTGGCCTTTTGTGAGGGTGACAGTAGCATCTACCTCATGAGGCTGGGTCCTTGGGTGGATTTCATGTGATACTACGGGAGAGCACTACTGCGGGGCCTGCACCTAGAAAGGACCCTGCGGGAGCGAGGGGACTGCTCCCTGGACAAGTCTCTCTCTGCTCCCACTTTCCTCTCTTTTCTTCTTTGACCTTCTGCCTCTGACTTTTCTGGACAAAGTAACACCCTTCCTTTTAGATCACGTACTCTTTCACCTCTCCCCTGGGTGGGAACGGGGGCTGCAGTGTGAGTGAGCCCGCCTGGCACATGTTCCTGAAGGTGTGCCAGGCAAGACCCTGGCCGAGGCTGCGTGAGCACAGCAGGAGGAAGACACAGCCTCTGGCTTCAGGTTCTGCAAGGCAGCCCTAGGGGCAGCAAGAGGGAGTGAGGAGGGGGCTCCTTGACGAGAGAGGCCTTCCACTAGAGGGAGCCTGAAGGGTCTAAATGTGGTCAGGCTTCCTGTACAAAGTAGAAGCTTCTAGAAGGGCTCTTTCTCCTCCTCTCGTCAAACTTCTGAGTTAGAGCTGCAGAGGCCACTGGAGACGAGAGGCCCCCATGACCTTTAAGGACCTATTTCTGGAGCCCTGGGAGGCTGAGAGCAGATGGTGTGGGTAAAGGATGCCATCGTGAATAATGTAGGTGGAGGTTCTCAATGCTAGCTGCAGAGTCAACACTATTAGAGAACTAGAGACTTTAATTTAATGGTTGAGATATGGGCCAGACACCTCTACTTCAACTTTTAATTTAGAAAAAATTCAAATCTATAGATAACTTGAACGAAGAGTGTGATGAGCACCTAATACCTTTTGTGTATATTTGCCACACATGTCAATCTCTTTTTCTTTCCATATATATTTTAATCGAATTATTTGAGTTCATGTGTAGATATCATAATACTTCCCCGGAAATACTTCACTATGCCTCTCCTAAAGATACCCCTCCACATAACCACAACACAGTATTATACCCAAGAAATGGAATATTGACATTATATTATTTAATATACCATCCATATTCAAGTTGCCCCTATAATTATAACCCCCTTCCCAACCCTCCTCCAATCAAGGACCCTATATTGAATGCCTCTTTTTTATCTTTGAATCTAGAATAGTCCCCTCCAATTTTTTGGCTTTGCTTGACATTGACATTTGGGAGAATCCATGACATTTCTGTTGTGGGGTGTCCCACAGTCTGGACCACTCTGGCTGCTTCCTCGACTGAGCTCTGGTTAAACTCTGGTCAGAACACTGCACGGGTGGGTGCACTTCCCATGCAGCCCATTGGGAGCCATTCCATCTCATTGGTCCTGCTATTAGTCATGCCAAGCCCATCACTCGGTTAAGTGGTGTCCACTATATTTCTCCACTGTACCCTATTAATGAATAAGTAAACTCAGAAGATTACATGCTGACTGTATGAATATCTTACCAACTTCTAACTCAGTGGTAAGAGAGTAAGTACACTGATGATCCTTAGCTGAGTAGATGATTAGATTGTAATAGGTCAATGGTAATTTTTCAAATTCTACCATTTCTTCTTTTTTAAAAAATATATTTTATTGATTTTTTTACAGAAAGGAAGGGAGAGGGATAGAGAGTTAGAAACATCGATGAGAGAGAAACATCGATCAGCTGCCTCCTGCACAGCCCCCTCCTGGGGATGTGCCCGCAACCAAGGTACATGCCCTTGACCGGAATCGAACCTGGGACTCTTCAGTCCGCAGCCGATGCTCTGTCCACTGAGCCAAACCAGTTAGGGCTCTACCATTTCTTCTACTTCAGTAACATTTTCTTCTGTAAAAAAAGAGTCTCCATCCTTCTGAATATCACCATGAACTTTAAAAAATTCAATATGTCATAATTCATCACACATATTACAGCTCAAATTGTCCCAAATTTTTCCAGTGGGAGCCCCTTCAAGTTGGCTCCCATGTTCCTTTGACATGTCTTCATTAGAATCTAAGCATTTTTTTGATTTTTAGTATAAATTGATGGTCTAGGCTCACTTTGTACTTTTGCTGTGGAATTGAATCCGCCATTTCTCCAAAGAGCCCTGCCTGGTTTCTTTGAATGGAGAATGGTTTTAAAAGACCAAGACCTGGGGACTCAGTGTGCTGGTTATTGTTGGGGTATTGTTGTTTCTAGGCCTTTTCAGTGGACAGCACTAGGAAATGGTTTTTTAAAAAACACAACAAATCTTGAAATCGCTTTGAGACTTCCAAATTAAATCCAGCACCACGGGTTCTTCCTCTCTGTATTGATGTTTTTTTCTCTCCCAGTGAGAAGTTGGTTCTCAACGGTGTCAATATATTTACTAATTTTCTCTATCCGACAATCTGCACAAAGTGCTTTTAGAATTACCACATCACAAATACTACAGGCGCCAAACCCGTAAGTCAGAGTTGAGGCTGGTTGTAGTTCCCTTTCTCTTTAGAATATATCCCATTAAGGGTATGTAGTCAGAGGGCACGGCGTCTAAAATTATTTTAATTATGTTTTTTTCTATATGATTTTATATAGAGTTTGTTGTTAATTTAATTTTATTTCTGAAACATGTAAAACATTTACATGATTGATAAATTAAAAAATATAACAAGGAATATATGTGAAGGAGCCTCATGTTTAGTATTTTCATTACATTTCTACGCACTTCCTCAGATAACCATTTTCATCAGGTTCTCATCACTCTTCCTGGCATTGGTCCAGCTGAAGAGGAAAAGGGGACTTTAGCTAAAGAAACTAAGTGAATCTCTCTAACCGTCTAGATTAAAAGAGAATAGTGAAAAACTGAAAGGAAAAATAGTAGCAGGAAAGGTAGGCACATCTGAGGCAGAAGCCAGGAACCCAGGAGGCTGCTCAGGCTGGAGTCTCAAAAAGTCAGATGACCCTAAAGACAATCACCTGGGGGCTAACCTTGCAGGGAGTGAGTGCTTCCTGAAGGGGGTCAGGTGGCCTCCCCTCAAAGTGATGGAAGGGCCCATTTCATGAGCCCCGCCCTCAGGAGTAAAGGCAAAGAGGATTGGAGCATGGGCCGAGGGTTACAACTAAAAATTGTTAGCCAGGCTCTTAAGAAGGGAGGCGACAAGGGATAAAGAAGGACGGACAACTATTGGCAAGAGAAGCAGCAGGCTGGGTCCCAAAACAGGTAGGCTGGGATTCAGAAGTGGCTATGGAGGTTAGATTTGTGTAAGAGGGCCCTCACGGTCCCCTACATGACACAGGGCGAGGGCTGGATTCAGCTGTGTGTTCCTGTCTGTAAGAATCAAGGCCGGAAGGCTATAATGCCTTGAATGAGTGAAGACTTGTGAATTCTCTGAGGAGCCCTACTTATCCCTGTCGAGCATGCTAAGATGAAGGGCAGGCATTGCTTTGAGAAAATGATTTGATGTTTGAGCCTGAAGACAATGGGCAGGCAGGGCTGTCTAATGTTTGGTTTTCCTCCTCCTCCTGCAGCGAGGAAGACGTGGTCTCCTGTGTGGAAAGGGCAGGGAGAACACTGGGAAGAGGGGATGGAGGTCAAGGACAGGTGTGGAGGCAGGGAAGCCAGCTGCAGCAGCTGTAGTGAACCCGGGGCTCTGAGCCTGATGAATTAGGTCCTGCGGTCCTGTGGAACGCAACACGTGGCTTCAGGGGCACTGTCATTAATCTTTGATAAATTATAGAGGAGGGGATTTGTGCTCAGAGACAAAAGGTGGGCAGATGTGCTCTTGACATTCAAAAGGGGAAGAGTGAACCCTGGAGGTTGCAGAGCAGGGCTGGGATGTCCTCACCAGCGGGCATAGGGGAAGGTGCGCCTTCGGGAAAGTAGGTATTGAGTCCCAGAGCAGGTCCTGGACTGAGATCTGGAGGCTTGGTCCCCCCACTCTCAGGCCCAGGGCAGTCTGGAAAGGGTGCACTCAGGGAAAGACGGGCATGCTGGGCTTTTCCCATTGCCCCTCTTAGTGATGCCTGATTCAGCACCGTGGACCTCGGCAGCCACGTTTTTCCCCCAGAAGCAGACCTCGAGACAAGGTTTTGTGTAAAGTGTTAGGGAGGGTTTCTGGAGTTTCTCCATGGGGGTGTGGGCACGTGAGATGGGGGAGAGAAGAAAGTATAATGCAAAGTCCATGGAAACTGGCTGAGTCCTACCTACAGGGGCCTCTATAAATAGTGTAGCTCTCACTTCTGAGAGTTGTCCTGATAGGGGAGTTGTCCTGATTGGGGAGGGGACTGCAGTGTGCACACCTCTCATTCTGTCCCTTACTGATTAGTGTCCAAGGGGGATGTGAATTTGCAGCGGGGAGGCAGCCTGAGCGCAGTCCTCTGACAAAGACTCAGGTGCTGGCTGACTCAGGTGGACGCACACCAGGCGCTGGTCAAGGGATCCGAGCAGACGGAGATGCAGGTGGGGCACTGACAGAGTTCACACACTGCCTGACCCCACAGCCCTGGCCAAGCTAGTGAGCCTGAGGGAGGATTGGATCCAAGGTCGGCCAATCAGGTTCCCTGTCCTGGGCGCTTGGAGCAGGGCCTGCAATGTGCAAGATGGGGCCTGGGCTCCGGGCCACAGGCCTGCTCCACCTTCAGCTTCATGTGCCATGTCATCTGACTGCCTGGCACCTTTTGAACACTGTGCTAATGCCTGCTGGCCTGTGGAAACTGCGGTCCCAGGGCAGAAGTCAGAGACTGGGATTTTTAGCATCCTCTGTAGCTGGGGTCAGGCACGTGACTCAGGCAGTACCAGGTGGGAGGACCTTCATGAGCCTCCACTTAGAAGCAGGTACAAAGTTCTGTGTGTGGTAGCCATTGTACTGGTGCTGCTGGTAGCCCAGGCTGCTTGCTTTTGGGGGACAATGTCAAATTCCTAGCACAGAGGTGGCAGCAGCAGGGTTGCAGTAGAGGAGTGCCTGGCATCCAGAGCGAATCCAGTTTCTTTTGGGGGAGGCATCAGGAGTGACAGGTCTGAGGAATGTTGTGGGCAGAGGCTCCTTGGAGTCCAGAGCGGCCTTTGACCAGGTCTCTTGGAGTCCCATGGACAGACAGTAGAACTAAACACTGTTCAACCACATCAAAGGGAAAAGGTGGCTGCTGTGTCGATACCGGCTGGAAAGGAGTCTCTAGTGGCGTGCCACAGGGATCCAGGTCAGCTGTGTCCATTCCACGTGGTCACAGTGACCTGGATGAGGACATGGAAGGTATGCCCCTTGACACATGGCTAGCACCAAGCTGAGAACTGGAAAATGCAGCAGGCCACAGACTCAGTTTTTAAGATGATCTTGCTATCCTGGAAAACGAGGATGAAAATGACTCAATGGAATGGGCTGAGTTAAGAAAAAAAACTGAATGAGGTAGACCTGATAACTGGGTGGAGAAGTCTTCTGAGGGAGAGGGAAGAGCACTCCTCTTTGTATATTTATACCTCACTTATTTCACAAAGGGTTTAGGGCCTTATAAAAATACTAGAGGCCCAATGCACAAAATTTGTGCAAGGAGCTTGGCCCTCACAGCCCCAGCTTCATCCAGAAGGTCGTCTGGAAGGATGTCTGGAAGGTCGTTTGGCTGTCCAGTCTAATTAGCATATTACGTTTTTATTATTATAGATGTGCAATGAGAAAGAGGTAACACATAGCAGAGACACCTGTGGCAGAATTAGAAGTGGGGAAATACTAAAAGCAAGTTAAGAAGCCTCAGATATGCACACCACCCGGTTCTGTGGACGTTAAAGGAGGGGCCTGGAGCTCCCCTGTGGCTGAAGCAAGAAGGGAAACTTGACCTAATTTGAGGTTTTCTGGTGGAGCTGAAAGACAGACACACCGTTCATCCAGTGGCAGCACTGCTTCCTTCGCAGTGAGGCCTGGAGAACTCTGCGAGGCAGGGGATGACACCCTCCCCCGCCCATCAGGGAATCAAAGCAAAGGCCGAGGAAGCAGCTCTACCTGGAGCCAGAAAGGTGTCCAAGCACCAGCTCTGGACTGGGGTGGGACATTTCTCCCACTCTCTGTTTCTAAACGTTTCCTCATTGTTGCTCCCCTCACGAAACAATTTCACTTCATTTTATTTTTCTCTCTCCTACACAAACTAAATACTAAGTAATATTTTACTGCGTAGGATTGAACTTTTTAGGATCACAAAGCTTTCAAATAGCTAAGATTTTTTGCTCTCCCCTTCTAAGAACTAATGTTCTCCCCCCTGGGGGCCCTGTTGTCCCTGAGAAAGTGGACTCCGATGGCAGAAAGGGTCACCTGCCCGGGTCGTGCATCAATCCTCCTCAGCCATTATATCCTCCTCTGTTCATTATAGTGGCTCAAAGTGCATGAGCTCTGGGGAGCAGTTCTCTGTTCAGTAAACTTCCCCTCCTGGTGTGGGTTTTCTTTCTTTTTATTATTTATTTATTTATTTATTTATTTATTTATTTATTTTACCAATTTACTCAGTTAGGAAGTGGCTTTACTTCTCACCAGCTTTTGTTTGCAAGCCCTCTGCTGCACTTCCCCTCCTTCAAGGCTGGTATCATCACAAACAGAGCCTATAGCAGCCGTGGGCAAACTACGGCCCGCGGGCCGGATCCGGCCCGTTTAAATGAATAAAACTAAAAAAAAAAGACCGTACCCTTTTATGTAATGATGTTTACTTTGAATTTATATTAGTTCACACAAACACTCCATCCATGCTTTTGTTCCGGCCCTCTGGTCCAGTTTAAGAACCCATTGTGGCCCTCGAGTCAAAAAGTTTGCCCACCCCTGGCCTATAGCCTTTGGGCCCCTTCAGTTATCACAATTAGCCTTATTTGGGCTGGGTCAACCCTCTTGCTGGCAGGTGAAATCAATCTGATACCCACCTCAAGGCTTCTCCCCACCCATCCCTCAGCCCCTGCCTGAGCTGGGCCCTTGGCGAGGGGACAGTCAGCTCTCCTCCACTTTGCCTGTAGCTTCTGGGCTTCCCTCTTGGTGTTCTCACACCCCTGGAGGGGGGACACACCCTGCAGAGGCCAGTGGCCCGGTTGTCACACCAAATGATGAGAGGGAAGTCACCCCATGTGCTCTCTGCACCTCTGCCACTGCAGGCCACTCCAGCCAGCTCCCCACATGGCTTTATGGTTCTCTGGGCAAGCAGCAGGTGCAGCCTCCCTCTTCCAGAACCTGGGGGCCAAGGACAGGGTGCTCCCCAAGCTCCTGTCCTGTGGGAACACAAGGCTGCCTACTGGTTTCTGAGGCGCAGACAGCATCCGCCTGGGCATTAGACTCAGTCTCCCTCTTGAAGGCCTCCCACACTCTGAGCTTTTCCCCTGGACCTGTGTGCCTCGATGGAGGGCTGGCGGAGGCATTGCCTTCTCTTCCTTCATGGGGCGAAGAGGGAAGGGGGACATCCAGCCTTTCTCACTTGGCTGACAACTTCCTACGCTTAGAATGTCCCTACCTCCGGGACTCTCTGAAATTCTTGTCTTCTCTTGGGGTGCTGCGCGTAGGGGTGGACCAGACACCTTGGAATAAACCCGGCAGGTCTGTTCTGATCACTTCCTCTTTGGAATGTGAGGGGCACTTTAGTCTATTGTTCTCCACTTTGGAGCATTAGCAGAAATTCCGAGACTGCAGGCAAAGTCCCTTTTAATATCTCACTAAGTGTTCAAACTTCCTCTTTGACTGGGCCCTCGTCCCAGAACTTGCTTGCCAAGGCGTGTCCAGCCCCTGCAGTGGTCACAGGAAACAGAAACAGCTGCAGCCACAGCTGCATCCAACCTGCTCCCTGGCTCAGTGACTGCCCCGACCCTGCCTTTCCAGTTTCCCCATCTACTCACTTCCTACCTGAGCTTCCCCATGTTGGGGAATACAAGTTTTTTTAGGAACAAACTGCTGGAAGAATTTAGAATCTTTTCTTCTCCTGCACCCTCCAGGGGGTTGTATGTTGGCCCAGCTCCCTCGACCTCCCCTGCTAACTGGGAGGAAAAGAGAGAGAAGGTGAACCTCATAACACATGAAAGAGAATGATGAGGAAGGAGTTGGGAAAATAGGCAGTGAGGGTACCAGGCAAGCTGGAGTTTGGGGGAAAGAAAGGGCTTTGGTGGGAAGAGCAGTGCTGAAGAGCGGAATGCTGTGGGCTATGGAGGGTGGAGAGGCTTTGGTGGAAGAATCCAAGTTTCTTCAGTAAAGGCTTATGTTATTTCCCATGGTGCTGGGAGTTAGACCTCCCCTCCCTGACTCCCTCGGCCTCCTCATTCCTCTTCTCCGTTCCCTCCCCCTCCTCCTCCTTCTTTTAAATTAGCAACCCTCTAAAGTTCTAAAGGTAGGAACAAGAAGACTTGATTTTGTTGTTTTGTTTGGGCTAAATTAGAAATGGCGAGCCAGTTCCAATCTGGCATTTTTGAGAGATCAAGTTCACATTCTGCTGGCTCAGCCCCAGACCCTGCCTGGGCTGGTTCTAGGGTGCTGAACCCCGCTAAGCAGCAGGGCCTCAGAGCCTCCAAACCTGACTTCCCAGAAAAGAGTCAGCCGGGCAGGCATCACGTTTGATTCTAAGTGGCCGCCCAGAACATAATGACTTTCCCCTAACGGTCAGACTGTGGCCAGGAGGTGAGAAGGTTTGCATAAGGACAATGCTGGCCACATTTCAGTCCCCTGGGAGGTGCATTAGTCAGACAAGCTAGGTTTTGCTGCAACAACAGCACAAACAACCACGCATCTCTATGGCTTACAACAGAGCTTCGTGTCTCATCCATGCTACATGTCCACTGCATCCGGCTGCAGCTCTGTTCCACATTCTCTCTTCTGGAGACAATGGCTGTTGGAGAAGGCATTATCTAGAACAGTGGTTCTCAACCTTCTGGCCCTTTAAATACAGTTCCTCATGTGATCCAACCATAAAAAATTATTTTCATTGCTACTTCCTAACTGTACTGTTGCTACTGTAAATATCTGATATGCAGGATGGTCTTAGGAGACCCCTGTGAAAGGGTTGTTCGACCGCCAAAGGGGTCATGACCCACAGGTTGAGAACTGATGATCTAGAACATTAATGATCATCATGATAGCAGGGAAAAGAAAAGCCAGAAAACCATGTGTTAGCTCTAAGAACTTGCTCCACCCCAAAGTGACATATGTGACTTCTGTTCATCTCATGGGCCAAAGCAAGTCATAGTGTTACCCCACAGGGGTCCTGGCCTGAGCGGGTCTGTATAAGGCTGCTGGTAGTGTATGAATTCTCGTCTTCGTGCAGGGAAGATTTCACATGTGAGTCCAGGTGTTTGAGAGTCTGTTTATTACAGCTCAGGACAGTGAAGCAAGGGGTTTAGGATAGAAGAAGCAACAGGGGAGAGACTAGGCAGGGAAATGAACTTGGGCTGGGCTGCTTTGGCTCACTGAGAAGTCAGAGAAAAGGGGTTCTTGGAAACAGGTTCAGAAGTTTAGCCCAGGACGAGCTGCCACTGCCCATGGCTCCCCTGGTGGCAAGTCTCCTGGAGTTCAGGAGATGTGTGCCTGTGAGGAAAGAAGAGGGGACAACGAAAGACTTGGGTATGCCCTTGGGACAAAGAGTGCATGCTGGGTTCTTTGTCTTGAGGGCTTTTATTTTGCTTTTGTGGGCTGAACCCTGGGGGAGATCTCAGGAGAGGATTTCAATGGAATATTTATCAGCTTTTCCAGGTGTCCTTTCAGCATCATGGTCTTCACTGATTGGTTAGTGCCAGCACCGGGGGTCATTGGTCATTGCAGCTGGTCCTGGCATCATCTACCTGAAGCCTTTCTGGCCCCGGAACTGACATACAACTGAGGCCTAGATGTTATCTCTAAGGAGGTGACCTCCTGTATCTGCTTTCATTGCTCAGTTTGTTCAGTGATCTGTCTCAATTTCCCCATTCCACGTGGCAAGGAATTTTCCAAGTTCCTCTCTATCTTACCTCAGTTGGATCCATCATATTCTGAAGTTCTTCTGCTGTCCCAGCAGTATTGATAAGTGGGAGCTGTTCAGTCACATCCCTCCATAACTCCTGGACATACACCTACTGCTGGCTTAATCTTCTCCCAGTGCCTATCTCCCTGAGCCCCTTTCTCCTCTACTCCCTTTTCTCTCCCACTTCATTTCTTCTCTGACCTCCAAAACCCAGATGATTGTGACTCCGTGGTCACCTAAAGGTTTCAGACTCCTCTCTCAAGAGGCTGGTAATTTCCACTCAAGGTTCTCCTACCATTTGTTCCGCTGAGCAGTGGGTCTTAGAAAGTCTTTGTGTGAGGAGTTGAATTTCTATCCTGGTGGTGATTCATGGCGAGAGAAAATAGCATGCTCTTTCTCTTCATCGTTAAAAATAATTTTAATAATTTATTAAATTATCTGGCCAGAAAAAAAAAGACTAAAAATGATGGCTATAAAAGCACTTTCACTAAAGAAATACCTGGGGCCTGTTCAGCGCTTTTCTCATTGCTCCTTCCTTCGGCACCCCCAGCTGATTGATGCCCAGATTGGGTCCTGAAGTGTCCGTCCCCCTCCTGTGGGGCCAGTGCACTGTCCTGGCTCTGGGCCTCTCACCAGCAGTGATGAGAAACCTGTCCTGGGGGGAGACTCTTGTTCCGCCCGCAGGGATGTTTCTGGGCCACAGCCGCAGGCAGCCCATTCTCTCCCTGGCGCATGAAAGAGTCAGCTTTATTTCATGTTTCTCTTGTCTCCTTATCATCTGGGACAGTTTGTTTTTCCCTCTGACTCATAGCCACAGAAATTCAGGCCTGGAAAGGGGCTCTCCTGCTGTTTCCGTCAAGTGACAAAAACACAAAGAGAGAGTGGAGCTGGCTAGAGTGCCTCATTGCCTTTCAGCGTGAAGCATGCTTAGAATTGTCTTTCCAATTATTTTCCTCGCCAGTTTTATTTACCCTATTTTGATTTTGAGAAAGCCCATTTCCTACCTTTTTTTTTTTTTTTTTAACTGGTCTTAGGTATGTCTTTTGTGAGCTGGTAATTTGCTCTCTGGTCTCTTAGCAACCAGGGACTTTTCCAGCTTGCCTCTGAACCAGGCCTTGGAGTTGCAAAGTTTCTAAGAGAACCCGCTGAAGGACAGTGTCTCTCCCAGAGCCAACAATTTCAAACAATGTTCAAACAAGAACATTAACCAGGCTTTCAGGACCTGCACATTCATAAAGGCAGCACCTAACAAAACACTCGCTCTCTGGAATGGCTCGATTCTCGCCCGGTTGAGTCCCACCTGGCTGAGTTCTCTCTGGCTTTCTTTGTCCCCAGATTATAGCTCAAGACATCGCCCCTCATGGGCTCTGGGGCTGATGGGAGGCAGATGGAGCCTGCCTGGAGAGGAGGTAACCATAGAGGAGGACTAGGAGGTGGCCTGAGCAGGGTAGGGGTGAGCCGCTGATCCTGTGGTATAGGCCAGTGTCATCCCACACACATTGATTTCATACCCATTCTGTGCTAGGCACTGGCCTGGGAAATGCACAGAATGGGCATTGAAGACAGACATGAATAAGTCACTACTATCCAGCATGAGTCAGACATGCACAATATACACAAAGGACTGTGGGAGGAGAGAGGAGAGCTGGTCCGGGGAATGGGGGTGAACGTGTGCAAATGACTGCCTTGAAGGCAGGTTGGGGGCCTGGGTCTGGGGGCAGGGGTTACCTCTCCGACCTGACCTTCGGCACCTGTGCTGTGAGTCACAGACTCCCGGCATCAGTCATGCAGGGGCAGGGAGCCCCGAGCTCAGTTACCAGCCAGTGTGAGAGTTTACTGATTCATTGGGTTCATCTATGGCTACATTAAAAACGACCCCAAGATGTAGTGTTTAAACCAGCCACCTTTGTCTTGTGCACTCAGATTTCGGTGGGTCAGGAGTTAGAAAAGGGCCCAGGGATGGCTCTTCTTTGTTCCTTGTGCCGGGGGTGGAGGGGGCAAGTCAGGACTATGAATGTGGGTCCTTACTGCTGTCTGGCAGTTGGGCTGGGCTGGTTAAGTGCAGGCTGTGCTGAGACTGTCGACCCACTTGTGTCCCCGTGGCCTCTCCAGCAGGGAGGTCTCAGGATGGTCTCAGAGCAAGCCCTTCCTCTGGGGCGGGCAGCAGCTGCACAGCCTTTTCTCACATAGCATACCTTCCATGTTCAGTTGGCCTTCACTTAACATCATCGATAGGTTCTGTGACTTTAAGCAAAACAACATATAAGGAAACCAATTTTTACCCTGGGCTCATTGATATAAACAACAGCTAAGCTCCTATGGCATCTCATCAACATTATAACAAAACGATGTTGAATGGAATCACCTTATTGGCTGGGCTCCATTGGGAGAAGCAGTCAGAGGTCCTCCCTGAATAGGGGACATAGGCCCAGCTCTCACTGGGTCAACATTTAGGGTGTCCCCAAAAATGTATACACAGACTTTGAATAATTATAAAGGCAGTGTTTATGAAAATACATTTTGTTTTCAAAATTGAGGTATCAGCTGTTAATGTGCGTAATACATTTTTGGGGGGACACCCTGTGTTTGTAGTCATGCTTAAGGCACTGCACAAGGAGCCCGGAGTCGTGAGCTCTAGGCTGACGCTGCCCCTCGCTTGCTGTGTGACCTTGGGTTAGCCGCCTCTCCTCTCTGGGCTACGGCCTCTTCAACTACACCTCGAGGGGTTCGCCAGGTTAATCTAAAGTCCCTTTTAATGAGGAGCAGTAGCATAGCCATTACTCCTCATTACCCACCGATTAGGAGTGAGGTGGATTTTAATTATGGAAATAGATCTACAATTGAATTATGTGGATCATTGGGGAAATGCAATTTTTAGAACGTGCACACTGAAAGGGATTTGAAAAATCATGGCCTCGCTTCCTTATTTTGTAGGCGAGAAACTGAGGTCTAGAGAGGTTAAAGGCCCAGGACTAAGTTAATGATGGACACTAACTGAAGAATAGAACATGGGTCACTGAGCCAATCATCCTGTGTGCTGGCCGCTCACCTTATCACATTTGGGATGACGAATGGCATCTCATCCAAACATCTGCCTTCGGGAGGAGGCCTCTTACAGAAACCGGAGCATGTCTGTCGTCGTTGGCTGGAAATTTCCCACTGTGTCTAACCCAGCCGTGGACAAACTACGGCCCGCGGGCCGGATCCAGCCCGTTTGAAATGAATAAAACTAAAAAAAAAAGAGACCGTACCCTTTTATGTAATGATGTTTACTTTGAATTTATATTAGTTCACACAAAAACTCCATCCATGCTTTTGTTCCGGCCCTCCGGTCCAGTTTAAGAACCCGTTGTGGCCCTCGAGTCAAAAAGTTTGCCTGCCCCTGACTGAGAAGCTAATTGGGCGTGAGGGTTTGTGGGCCAGACCTATGCCCACCGTCTGGCCCTCTGAGGGCACTGGCCCAGGACTGGCACAGAATGACAATGCACTGGGAGGCAGGTTGAGAAGAGGTAAGTGCCGTATTCAGAAATGGTTCTGTGCATATGAAATAGGGTGATTGAATTAAATAATAAATGACAAGGGAGGCCATGGGAGGTGGGAAAGCAGAGGCAAGAGAGAAGTGTGATTTCAGCTTCAATTGGAAAAGACACCGAGCAGCTGAGAGAGGGAGACGGGAGGGTAGACGGCCCCATCCCGTGGTGGCAGGAACAGGAAAAGGACTGACAGAGAGCCATTTGGCTCTTTACAGCCCCAGGAAGGCTGAGCCAGAGAGGGCAAATGGACATGGGTCATCGGAGGTTTAAAAAGTGGGGGATTGGTTTTGAAGTTACATTTAGTGCCTGGGAATAAAGCAAAAGAGAGGGTAGATCACGAAGTATTGGGTCTTCATGAAAAACGGGATTTCCTGAACTGGATCAATCACAAACGTGGCCTTAAAGAGAACAACAGGGCGGGTCTTGCTGTTTGGACATTGACGGGAACAAGGCCCATCTGTGCTCGGCCATTAGTCAGGATGCTGAGAGGATGGAGGAAAGGGCACATGGAGGGAGCCAGCTGGGCTTTTCGGAAGGAGCCTGACTTCCCAGCCCCATGGGTAGTCCCACCCATTCCCTCTCTAATCCACTGCCTCCTGTTCTTGCCACGTTCATGCGGGACCTGCCACCGTCTCCTTCCTCTGAATCTATCCCACTCTAGCTACAGCCTATCACAATCTTTCATTACCATTTTCAACCAGCTCATTCCCATCTCAACCCCTCATTTCACTGACAAATCCTTTTATTTGGCGTTATCTCTATGACAGTGTAAGCTTTTTAGGATTAAACGCCCAAGACACTAGACCCACAAAATACCGACTTCTGCGCGTGGGTCACGAAGTTTCAGTCGCACTGTACGTGCGCGCCCGCATGTGGTATTTTGTGGAAGAGCCACACTCAAGAGGCCAAAGAGCCGCATGTGGCTCGAGAGCCGCAGTTTGCTGACCACTGCACTAGACTATAGAGGTCTAGGAATATGACCCCTCCCCACAAAAAAAAGCAAGGCATTTCAGTCTTTTTCTTTTCATGAATACACAGAAAGTGATATTTGTACAGACCGCTGGGGTGGGGGGCTCCAGACCAACCCAGGCCCCACCTGGCTACCCCATGGGCTGAACCATCGAGGCGAAGCTGAAATCCATTCTCAGCACCCACTTTTGGAGGCTCTGCAAGGGCCTGTAGGTTTGCACATGCCCAATAACAGCATGTTCCCCATAGAGTTGTATGTTGCCCGTTTGCCCCTTGGCTGACTCAACAAATGACATCAGTCCCAGTGACAGAAGGCCTCCTCCCTCTTCTGGTATCTGAGGTGGCGACAAATGGAACAGCTCGGCGGATGCAGTTCACAGCAGGACGGGCTCGTTTGCCTTAGTCAGGGAAAAGCTGCCGTGATGTTCAAACACATTTAGGGGGGAACCACCCTGCTAGTTCCAGAGCTAGTAACAGAGCTCAGGCTTAAAGGGAGACAAAAGGGAGTAGTAGCATGTAGTCCCTGCTTCTGTGAGCGCTTATTCTAGTAGTGGGGACGAGACCAGCCTGGGAGGACTGTGACAGGAGCCTGGCAGATGAGAACCGCAGAGAAGTTCACAGCCCCCGAGGTTGAAAGGAGGCAGAGAGTCTGTTTAGTTGGGAGTGAGGCCTACAGAAGCCGCCAAACCCACCTCATTGCAGATGGGCTTGAGGGAGGGGCAGGATCTTTGAGGGGAAGAGGGTGCTGGAGGAGTCCATCTCAGGCCCAGTGAGAAACAGGAGCAAAAGTCAAAGGAGCAGAAACTGCATAGTTCAGGAAAGATGAGGAGTGTGTGGACTGTATAGGGATAGCACAGGGCAGCATTTTTCAACCTTTTTCATCGCGTGGCACACATAAACTAATTACTAAAATTCTGTGACTTACCCCAGAAATGTTTTTTGCCAGTCTAACCAAAAAGGTATAATTTTGATTGATTAAAAAAAATAGTAATTACGTGCCCTTTTTGCTCCAAAGTGACTTTAAAATAAATCGGTGCATAGACTTGTATATAAAGATTTCTGGTACCAAGAATTAACCAATCAGATGCTAACTTACTATGCAATGTGACCAATAAGATGCAACTCTATTATATGACCTATATATTTATTGTTCAATACAGGGCATTAGACAATCTAAGGCAGTGGTCGGCAAACGGCAGCTTGCGAGCCACATGCGGCTCTTTGGCCCCTTGAGTGTGGCTCTTCCACAAAATACCACGTGCGGGCGCACACGTACAGTGTGATTGAAACTTCGTGACCCATGAGCAGAAGTCGGTTTTCGGTTTGGGCGAGTCTATTTTGAAGAAGTGGCCTTAGAAGAAGTGGGGGGTGTTGGTCGGTCAGGCGACGGGCAGGTGGGC
>NW_006300048.1:702005-712681 GCF_000327345.1 Myotis davidii | reverse complement strand
TATATAGTTTAAGTTTAAAAAATGTAGCTCTCAAAAGAAATTTCAATCATCGTACTGTTGATATTTGGCTCTGTTGACTAATGAGTTTGCCGACTACTGATCTAAGGGAAAAGAGGTCAGTGCCCCTGACTAAACAGTCAGGTGTTGCATGTTTTAAAAACTCCTGTGGCGCACAGGATGAAAATTGCTGGCATAGAGAAGTGAGTTGGGGGCAGGTTGTGTAGGACCGTAACTCCAGGATGAGGGGTGGGATGGGATTAGGAGGCAATAGGAAACCACCATCCCAGCTCTCCTCTGCACCTGTGGAAGTCCAGGGCGCTGGATGTGAGAGAACCACGTAGACAAGGACGGCCTGAAGGATGCAGAGCCCAGGCCTGCAGACCGAAAGGGGAATCAAGACTGAATCCCCCCATTCAAAGAGATGCAGGAGTGAGGCGGGGTCCAGGTAGGAGAGGAAAGTCTGGAAAGCTGTGATGCCAGACCAGAATGGGAGGGTTCCACATGGAGGTGAGAGAGAAAGCACCTGGTGCGCCTCCTGGAACTCCTGGGAGGGAGTGGGAGACCTCAGCCATAAATGGGGAGGAAGTGGTTAAGGGCCCTGGACCAGCTCAAACACTACTGGTAGCTGACGAGAGGACTTAGGTGGCCACAGCCATGGACACTGCGTAATGCCGGGGTCTTTCCCAGCATCTGGAAGGGTTCAGGAATCTGGAGAAGGCGCTGTGTGTAAATTAATAAAGAGACTAGAAATATAACATAAATTTAGAACCCATGGGGGAGCCAGATGAAGCTTAGCTGTAGGAGCTAACTTCTCTGAATCTCTGGACCCCTCGCTCTGTATTAACACACATTGCCCTAAGGCAAAGCAGATATACATATCAAAGGTAAGGTTTGGTGTACAGTAGGCATTGTCAGGTTGGGGGGAAACTGCTGGCTGTTCAGGTGTTTGGCCAGCAGGAGGCAATACATGTAGATTAAAATGCCCTCAGCTGTCTGGCAGCAAGCAATCGTTTATGTAAATCCAGCTTTGGGGAAATGCTTTCAGCCACTCCAGTAGGCAATACTATGTATCTTCAGCCCTTGCTGAAGGCTCAAGATTCCATCAACCTTCTGATGAAACTTCTTGCATTTATGACCTGCTGGAATTAGCCTCCGGCAACTGGGGAGCTCTAGCTGGAAGCTGCGTGTGGGTGTTAGGGAGGCAGGCCCCCATGGGCTCTGAGCTGGCCTGCATGTCCTCGCGCAGTGCTCCAGACATTGCAAGGTAATACCGAGCAGTTCCGTAGCTGGGCATACAGGTAACAAAGCAGGTCAAACCGAATGCGGTGTGGCTATTGTGTAACTCGGTCCCGCCCCAGGAGCAGAGGAAAGTAACTGGTTTGTTTGTTGCTTGCTGGGTTTTGGTTACTTGAGTTTGGGTCCTTATTCTGTAATGCAATCCACTGTGCATGCAGGTGCCACATGGGCCCAAAATGTTGTCCCTGTGGGACTTGAAAGCAAGGGGAACCCATGCAAATACACTGCTTGCGGAACCATGAATAATGCAGTTTTTTTTGCCTCTGGCCCAGGAAGTCGTGTGCCTTTCATCAGCATTTAAGCTAAGCTGTTAGCTTGTAAGTGGGGTAAAACATAAGGCTTTTTACCATTTTTGCCAGTCGGATGGATTTGAAGGAGAGAGCCTGGAGCTGTGAAGAATGGTTAGAGGCTATAGAAGTTAGGATGCCTTTGGCTGCAAGTAAGATAATATGCAACTTTAAAGTGGCTTAAACAAGAATGTCATTCAATGACTTCATAGCAAATATTAGAAAACTCTAAGATTGGCTAATTTGGCAGCTCACCAACATCAGGTCCTGAATTAGCTTCTCGATGATTCTCTTATTTTTTTTTTTTTTCTCCTCATGGTCCCATGATGGCTGCTATGGCTCCAAGCCTCACAGCTTCACCCGACAACAGTCTCTTTCCCACCGAAGGTGTCTATGTCTGGGGAAGAGTGTTCTCCTGTGCGACTCCCCCTTTCTATCAGGCAGGAATTTTTCCCCTCGAAGTTTCCTGGAAGACTTTCTTCATGTTTCACCGGCCCACTGAAAAGCAATCACTAGCAAAGGGGAGTGCGAGGACCATGATTCGTTTAGACCAGTGGTTCTCAAGTTGGAGTGTGCTTGTTAAACCTCGGATGGCTTATTACAACACAGATCTCTGGGCCCCACCCCCAAGGTCCTGATTCAGTAGATCTGGGGTCAAGCACAATCATTTTTGTTTTTGTCAAGTTCCCAGATATGCTGATGCAGCTAGCTCAGGAGCCACACTTTCAGAACCTGTGGTTTCGAGAGATGGTTCTCAATTCTGAACATAGAGCAGAATCAACTTGGGAGAGTTTATATATATAAATCCTAAGGTGATTCATACAGACATGACCAGATAGCCAAATAATGTCTGACCAGGAATAAGGGCGAATGGCTTTAGGTAGCCAGCCAATAGTGGCTGCCTCAGGGAATATCATCATGGTTTCCGCAGTCAATGAAAGAACTCAAGGAGGAGAAGGGCTGGGGAGTGACAGGGAGGAGCAGCTCTGAGGCCTTTGAGGGGATCAGTCACCATCCTTGGTGACGGATTGGATGTGGAAAGAGAGGGAGAGAGAGGATTTAGTGATGGACTCACAGGGTTGTGGGGTTTCTAGGAGCCAAGAGAATAGAACACATTGAGGAGTAGGCTCTGAGATGGCTGGAGGGCACCTACGGGGAGACGTCTAGCAGGCCATTGAATGTGACTGGGGTTGGAGATGCACAATTAAGCGGTGATGGTTGAAGGTGGCCAGAATCATGACAGTGGTCTCTCTCTGGGGGACCCCTCACCCAAGCACCTCGCCAGTCCTTGTGTTCAGCTCCTTGCCCTCAGGCCTTAGCACTCCTAACTTTTACCGAAACCCTGGATTGCCTGCCTCTAGTCCCATTCACCTCCAGTAATCCATCTCTACACAACCTTCAGAATGATCTTCCTAAGACAGAACTGTGGTTATTTGACTTTATTCTTAAAGCTCTTCCACAAATTCTCAATACTAGGGCGAGGTTCTCCGCCACCCACCACTACCTCCTCCAGCTTTCTGATTGAATTGCTCTGGGCTGGCGCATGGGCACTGGTATTTTTTAAATGATCTATCAGATAATTCCATGTGTGGCCAGAGCTGAGACTGCTGACCCACAGGGTGAAGTCCAAACTCCGGTGCATGACGTGCACGCCTCTGCCTGCTTACCTTGCCCGACTTATCTCCTCCACTTGCTCCCTGAACGCAAACCGTCTCACCCCCTGCCATTCCCTGAGGGCACCAGGCAGTTGCATGCTTCTGCGAATTCATACCTGCTCATCCTCTGCTGGGAAAGCCCTTTCTGCTGCTCACCACTTGGATGTCTTCATTCCCGGCTCACTCAGCCTAAGCCTCGTCTCCATCTGGAGGGCTTCCTTCGCCTTCCAGGCAGAGCGGCCACTTTCTCCTGGCTATTCCTCCACTACAGCACCCATCACTCAATGGCATAGATCAGGGTGGGGAACCTTTTTTCTGCCAAGGGCCATTTAAATATTTATAACATTATTTGTGGGCCATACAAAATTATCAACTTAGAAATTAGCCTGCTATACTTGGTCAGACATTTAATTATCTCACCCCCAATGACTTGGCAGGGACAGACCAAATGATTTCGCTCCCCACCCCTGGTATAGATGCATAGTCATCTCTCCGATGAACTTTGCTCACCCACTTACTGTGTGACTTCGGGCACATGTCATCACCTTAGCTGTACAAGGGTAAGTGATACCCCCTGTGCAAGTTTATTATGAGGTTTAAAAAAATGGTTTGTGCCCAGTATGCAGATCACAGGGCATAAGGTGAGCCCTTAATCGATGACGCTCTACCTCTAGACCAGCACTGTCCAGTAGATATATAACTCAAGCCACAAAAGTGAGCTACATATGCAGTTTAAAAGTTTCTTATAGCCATATTAAAAAGGTAAAAAGAATGATTTTCAATAGTACATTTTATTTAACCCAATATACCCCAAATAATATTTTTTAACATTTAACCAATATAAACATCATTAACGAGCTATTTATATATATCTTTTTCATATGAATCTTTGAAATCCACTCTTATTTTATAGTAACAGCACATCTCTTTTCAGATTAGCCACATTTCATATACTCAGTAGCCATGAGTGGCCCGTAGCTACTATATTAGACAGTGCAGTGCTAGATTCCAGAAATTCTCTGAGCCCAGCTGGTGTGGCTCAGGGGTTGAGTATCAACCCAGGAACCAAATGTCACCAGTTCAATTCCTGGTCAGGGCACATGCCCGAGTTGTGGGGTCAGTCCCCAGCAGTGGGTGTGCAGGAGGCAGCTGATGAATGATGTTTTTCATTGATGTTTTTATCTCTCTATCCTTTTTCCTTCCTCTCTCTCTCAAAAAAAAGAAAAAAGAAAAAAAAATTCTGTGAATTTCTTGAGGATAGCACAGTGATTGTTCTCTGCGTCATTCAATGCTCGACACATAGTAGTGTTTAATAAGTCAGCAAGTTATAAGTCATATCACTGGGCAGGTTGCCAAGGGGAATAATTTACATATATTTGAAAAATATAATGACAGTCTAGGGGAACCAGGCAGTGACCAAAAGTGAGGCACTGACTTCCCCTGGCAGAGCCAGGGTAGAGGAGATGGGCCGTCTCTGCAGCTAGTCTGAAGTTAAAGTCTAGACCGGGAAAGGTTTAGTTCTTGGTCTTGATGCTGTGGCCGCCAATCTGTGGGTTCTTCAAATTAGTCTCATGCTCATTAGAGAAAACCAACCTTCCCTAATGACAGAATGAGTGGTCCTATTTTTTTTTGGGGGGGGGGTAGAATCTGGGACCACTATGGGAAAAATCACCTGATTACAGATTCTTCCCCAACCATGTGAGACTCTAGTGAATGATTGTAAAAATAGATTTGTGTTTGAGTTCTGGTTCCACCATCAATGACCTGTGTGACCTTGGACACTTTCCTTAATCTCTCTGAGCTTCAGTTTCCATACCAGTGAGATACAGAGAATAACAATAGCATTTATCTCAGAGGATTGCTTTGAGTAGATCCAGTACCGTGACCAAGTCTTAAAGAGATTGTGTGCTTCTGATATGGCTCCCAGTAATTGCTGCCTCCTGGTATTCAGTCCCTGGGTATCTCCTGCTTTGAGTGTGTGTGGGACCTAGTGATTTGATTCTAACAAATAGAATACTATGTGGCAAAGTGATGGTGTGTCACTCCCATGATTAGATTACAAAAGGCTGTAACTTCCATCTTGCTAGCTCTCTCTCTCACTGGAACTTTCTCTTGCCCTCTCACTTGCTCGCTCTCACGAAGCAAGAGACCATATTATAAGATGCTCTGTGGAAAAGTGAACATGGTAATAAATTGTAGAGATCTCGGGCCCAAAGCTCATGAGAGCTCCAGGAGAAACTGAGTCACACAGCTGAAGAGGAAGTAAATCTCGACAACAACCATGTGAGTGAGCTTGGAAGGGGGTCCTTCCAGTTGAGGCTTGAGATGAGGCTGTAGTCTTGTGAGAGCCAGAGGACGCAGCTAAGTTGTACCTGCACCAACAAAAACTATGAGACAATGAATGTGTGTTGCTTTAAGTGCTAAGTCTTGGGGTAATTTGTTACACAGCAACAGATAACATACATGCGACAGTTTGACACAGCATCCAGAACATGAAAGGTACTCAGTAGGTTTAAATATTAACTCTAGCAGTGGTGTTGGAAAATTCTGCTATTGATGAGGGAGTCTTTTTTTAAAAATATATTTTAATGATTTTTTACAGAGAGGAAGGGAGAGAGATAGAGAGTTAGAAACATCGATGAGAGAGAAACATCGATCAGCTGCCTCCTGCAAATCCCCTACTGGGGATGTGCCCGCAACCCAGGTACGTGCCCTTGACCGGAATCGAACCTGGGACCTTTCAGTCCACAGGCCGACGCTCTATCCACTGAGCCAAACCGGTTTCGGCTGATGAGGGAGTCTTGACTTATACCAGGGGAAATCTATGTTACAAGCCTTCATGAGCAGCCAGGTTAAATCAGACTTGCTTAAGTGGAGATGTAATTTTTTAAAAAAATTATAGTTCACTACTTGCACTGGAGTGTGCATTTGCCTACTCACCCCAGACATGGTTTCTACCTCATCACATCCCATTTACAACCAGTCCCCAACATGTTCACACTGGGAGGGTATAAGTTGGACCCTTGCCTGGGATGGGGACCCATAGCAAACTTGGAGGCCAGAAGCAGCGACAGGCCTGAGAATAAGGTAAAATCAGCCCATGGTCAGATGGTGTGTTTCTCCTCCCCCACCCCTCTTTTTCAGAGATGGGCTGTCCTCTCAGAGAAAGACTAGTAAGAATCCATGCATCATGGGGTCAAGCGTCTGTGACTGTGAGACCTAATCAACTGTGAAATCTAACAGATCACAATGTGCCTGGTCTGGAAAACAAACATGTTAGCTATGGGGGTGGTCCGTGCATTGTCTAGAGGTAGGGAACCCCAAAGGGTAGTGATTTGTCAGTGTTTTTCCTGTGCTGTCGAGAGCAAGGGGGCCCGTCTGGCTGGCAGAAACATCCACTCTGCTTGACAGGCGGCCCAGAGGACCCTGAGCATCAGCGATCCTAACTCTCTGACACAAACCATTAAGAGCATCCTGTGACTCTGTGGCACGGAGTCCTTGCTCACTGGGCAAACTTCTGATGAGAACAACTCATTTCCTTACATACACTGTCTTCCCGCCAGTGGACAGGGGGTCCTGGTCTTCTTGGAAGTTATAGCTTTCTCTGGAACTGACACACTGATATTCTAGCTTATTCATGAGTCTCTTGAGAGTTTGCACAGCCTGGGCGACTCCCTGACCTCTCAGGGACTCACCAAATATTGCTGCTGCCTCTCAAAGTGGAGAGCAAGGGCCTGGGACCTAGTGACCTCTGGTCCTGCCTCTCTCCCTTCTATTTTTCCTCTTTCTCTTTTTCTTCTACCCCCACCCATCTTCACCTTCACACACACACACACACACACACACACACACACACACACACACACTCAGTGTCTCTTGAATGGACCATGGGAGACTGTTTTGGTTAAGCTAAGGGATTCTGGAGCCAACTGGGTTTGAGTCCTGTTTCCATCATTTCATAGCTGTGACTCCCAGGCAAGTTACTTTAAGCTCTGTGTGACTCGGGTGTAAATTGGGAATAATGCACCTGCTTCCTAAGGCTGATGTCAGGAGCAAGTATGAGGCAGGGCCCGTACTGGTAAGTACTCACTCACTCGGCATTGGCTAAGTAATGAGTACTGGGTGCCTGCCATGGGCCAGCTCTGAGCTGGGGGCTGGTGATGGATGATGGGGGATCAGACCTGCCTCTAGGCCACTTGATGGGGAGAGAAGGAGGCTGGGACATCAACAGACCATTTCAAAGCATATCCCGGCCAGGTGCTGGCTCACTGTGAGGGCTGGTGTCCTTCTGGGACATTTGGGTCTCATTGTTTTCTATTTTCTCACTGTCACAGGGGTCCCTGCACAGGACCAAGGGGGTGCAGCATGACAGTCTAGGTACTCTGGGTGGGAAGGGGCCTGAGAGAGGACAAAACCTACCAGGAGAAGTGGGGAGGGCCCGAAAGACGAAGTTTGCCGTGTCCCAGCCTTCCAGCCCCTCCTTGGGTGATAGGGACTGGGCTTCACGCTCTCGACCAGTTTGTTGATCAGCTGCTCAGTGATGAGGACTCCTCTCCTGGTTTATGACCACAGCAGCCTTGGCGGCCTCCTGAGCCGAGAGTGGGTGTTGAATGCTGTGTGAACCTGATGAATCTGATGTGGGGACTGACGGTGGACTGATCCCCGGTGCCGGCACTGCCCAGGACACCTGGTGTCGTTACCCAGAGGGAGGGAAGAGATACGATTGGCTCCTTGGAGGTACGGGAAGGAGCAGTAAACTCACACCCTTCTCTCTCGAGGGCTTTGGGCTCAACTTTCCTGAATCTCCCACTAAGGGGTTTGCTGCCTAGCCTGCTCTTCTGAGGCCTCTGGCATATTCTCTTCTCTATTTTATCAAATGCATGAATTCTGCGTCTGTGCTAATGGGCATCTCATTTTCAAACAATTAAAAAATTAAGTTAATTTCTTTTTGAAATAGGCGATGTGTTGGCATGCATAAAATTTAAAAGGCACTAAAGGGTTTGCTAAAAGTGTCTCATGTCCCTCTCCCCACTCCCTGGTTCTTTCCCGCAAGGCAATTTGCATTACCAGTTTCTTTTTTTTTTTTTTTTTAATATATTTTATTGATTTTTTACAGAGAGGAAGGGAGAGAGATAGAGAGTTAGAAACATCGATGAGAGAGAAACATCGATCAGCTGCCTCCTGCACATCTCCCACTGGGGATGTGCCCGCAACCCAGGTACATGCCCTTGACCGGAATCAAACCTGGGACCTTTCAGTTTGCAGGCCGACGCTCTATCCACTGAGCCAAACCGGTTTTGGCTGCATTACCAGTTTCTTGTGTGAGAGTGAGATCTTCACATAGAGGAGATGGGGATTTATATAACACATATCAATTCCAGACTTCTTTTCTGAGCACCAACCAGGTACCAGGAGCTGGAGATCCAAAGGCCAAGAGAGAATGGTCTCAGCCCTTTGAGACCTCAGGGTCCAGTAGGGGGCAGCCAGGCCTGCCAACAATTACCATCTGATTCTATTAAAGGAGAAATAGATGTGTGAAGTGCTGAGGTGCACAGGGGTGGAGAGGGGGAAATAACCCAGCAGTGGATGCAGGAAAGGGTTTGTAATCGGCCTTTAAGCCTTCCATAGCCACCGGGCGGGGGGCTTAGAGAATTCGCATCTTCCTTGGTGAATTACTTTTTGATTCTATTAGGCTGATCTCATAGAATTGAAGTCCATTTCAGACCATCTGCCAACTCTTTTTTAAAAACAGCTTTATTGAGATATAACTCACATACCAGACAATTGGCCGTGTAAAGTGTTCGATTCAATATCTTTTAGTATATCCATGGAGTTGTGCATCAATACCACCATCATTTTGAGAACATTTTCATTACCCCAAAGGAAACCTCATACTTCTTAGTTGTTACTCACCGGCCTCCCCTCCCCCAGCCCCTGGCAACCATTAGTCTGCTTTCTGTGTCTATGGATTTGCCTGTTCTGGACATTTCATATAAATGGAGTCATACAATATGTGGCCTACGTTCATTTAGCATCATGTGTTCAAGGTTCATCCATGATGTCACATGTCAGTGCTTTATCTCTTTTCATGGCTCTGTGCTGCTCCATTGTGTGGCTAGACTACATTTTGTTATCCATGCATCAGTTGATGACACTGAGAGAGAGAGAGAGGGGAGGGGGGGAGAGATGCTATAAACGTTCCTGGGCAAGTTTTTGTTTTGAAAACTTGTTTTTAATTCCTCTGGATATATACCTGGGAGTGGAATTGCCGAGTCATATGCTAATGAGGAGCCACCAGATTGTTTTCCCCAGCAGCTTTACCATTTTACATTCCCACCAGCGTGTGGGAGGGTTCCATTTCTCATGTTCCAGCTTTTAAAATTGGACTTTCCCCCAAGATGCTCCTTCCGCAATCCCCCACTGAGCTCCTCACTCTGCTGCCTGTGGACTCGTGGTGCTCCCAAAGTCACCCGGGCCGCAGCCCCTACCGACCTGGCAGCCAACCAGGACAGAATTCCTAAACTGTGTCTATCTTAAAGTGTTAACCGTGTTACCGACAGGTCACCACACCCACACTAGCGCAGGAGAGCAGAAGGGAAGATCCTGGGAAGCAGAGAAAGGAAGGCGGGGTCTATCCAGCAGCTGCACTAAGAGTTAATGCCCCAGAACAGTGGATAGTTGCTTCTTTCTCCTGCTCCCCCACTCAGGGGAGGACAAGGTCAGTCTAGTTGGCAGGCGAGGATGAGCTGGGGAGCCAAGGACAAGGACAGGAGAGCAGGTCCAGGACTTAGTTGTTGTCCAAGGTCAAGCCAAGACAGGCCTGGAGGGGAGGTGGTATCGGGAGGGACAAAGAACGTCTGCCCTGTGGTCAGCAGCAAGCCAGGAGCCTTGGAGCCAGGAAAGCGGAGGCCAGGCCATGGTCCATACCCAGCGCTGACTGTGTGGCCCCAGCAGAGTCCATCACAGAAGCTGCTGGCTCCGGAGCTCTGGATTTAACACTGCTTTGTGGGCTCCTGGGCTTTGGGATGCAGAGGTGACTGGAGATGTTGGGAAGAAAGACCTGCTGCTCCTGGCAGAGGCACAGGGAGAGGAGCTGGGCTGTTGGGGACTAGGAAGTGTGATCCACGAGAGGACCCACATTCCTGCATCCCCCATCCAGTCAATCCTCCACTGTGCTCTCCAACAAGGCACTGACTGACAGAAATGGCAAACCTAGGGGTCTGGCCATCCTGGCTTTTGGGAAGCCACTAGATCAGTGGTTCTCAACCTTCTGGCCCTTTAAATACAGTTCCTCATGTTGTGACCCAACCATAAAATTATTTTCTTTTTTTTAAAATTAAATCTTTATTGTTCAGATTATTACATTTGTTTCTCTTCCCCCCCCATAACTTCCCTCCACCCAGTTCCCACCCCACCCTCTGCCCTTATTCCCCCACAG
>NW_006300048.1:694200-700758 GCF_000327345.1 Myotis davidii | reverse complement strand
ATAGCCCAGCCTATGCTATTCTGTCATTGTACCATGCTAGCTCCTTATGCTATTGAAATGTTTTCTTTGACTCCACAGAGGAGAACTAGCCTCTAGGACAGTGGTTCTCAACCTTCTGGCCCTTTAAATACAGTTCTTCATGTCTTGGTTCTCCATAAAATTATTTTCATTGCTACTTCATAACTATAATGTTGCTATGTTATGAATCGTAATGTAAATATATGATATGCAGAATGGTCCTAGGTGACCCCTGTGAAAGGGTCGTTCGACTGCCAAAGGGGTCGCGACCCACAGGTTGAGAACCGCTGCACTAGATGGAGGTTAGCACCAATGTGCAGGCCCGTTCTGGCTCACCTTTGCACAAAGCTGACATTCACAGATGCCAGTCACTGTCCTAGGCACCTTAGAGTGCTGGTTTGCAGATGAGAAAATGGGCACAGAATGATTAAGCAAATGCTCTGTTACCTGACTGGTCAATGCGAGAGCAAGGATTTGAACCTACACAGTCTGGTTCAGGGTCTGTTCTCTTAACCCTTAGGCTATCTTTCTTACTCTTCTCCCTCAGCCCATCCCAAGGTTCTGAGGACCCAGGCCTATAGTGTCATAGATTTGGCTGAGATGACTCATCCTCTAGTGTCTTGGCCAACATCCATCTGTGCTGCCACTCTATGGCCAACTCCCCTCCAGTTCTCCCTGCTAAGGTTGTCAGATTTAGCAAAACACAAAACAAAACAAAACAAAATTACAAAAACCAACAAACAAACGAAGAAAAAAAGCAAACAAACAACCCCAAAAGCACAACACCCAATTAACAGTTGTATTTCAGAGAACCAATAAATAATTTTGTAGTATAAGCATTGCATGGAACATATTTATTTTTGGGATATACTTATACAACACAATTACTCGTGGTCTCTCTGGAATCCAAATATAACTGGCAGTCCTGTATTTTACCTGGCAACCCTATCTCCACATTTTGAGATTTGTTCTGGGGTTGTGCAGATGAAGAATTGTTGCTGTGAGTTCTCCCTCTTCCAGATAGTCCCTGAACTGTTCACTTCCTGCTGGTCTCAGTGTGATTCCTGGGGAAGCCCACCATTAGCAAGTCTCTAACAAGCCACGTGCTTACTTAATCCTACTCTCCATTTCCAGATTGGAGGCCATGGCCTCACCAATCCCAGAACAGGTGAGTGTTGATGAGCCAGCCCTTTAAAACCACACCACGGACTTTTTGAAATTCTAAATATGTCCTGTGCATCGGCTTCTTCCCTCTCCTTCCCATCATGCCTCGCTATTTTTCTCCCTTTTAAAGAGAATTTGCTCTTTCTGGGTCTTCTTTAGGAAGTGCGAGGCCAACTTTGCACCAAATTCATGTTTTTCAGGTGTTCTGTGATTTCTCTTATAGATTCTATCAACCTTTTGGGAACAGAAGTCAGACCCACGTTCTCTGGTTCCCAGGCTCCTCTGCAGGTGACTCTGTAGGTGGGAGGGATTTTGACCATCATCCAGCCTCTGGGGCTCATGGCCTTTTATAATAACAGTTCATACATCTTGGCTAAACATTTCTGCAATTACACCCTTCAGAGCTCTTGGGTGGATAGCATCTGGTCAGCAGGATTTATTTATATCTAATTTTTAAATTAGGTCTAGAACATCTCATTTGTTTACTACTATTTCATCTAATACCCATGTCTTGTCTGCTTCAATAGACACTGTGAGGGCTAGAAAACTCCCTTCCATCCTTTCCCATTTGCTAGAGGATGGTTATTAAGGTTGGTTATTGACTAGGACCTATGCTAGATGCTGGAGAAAGTAAAGAAGTGAAAGATACTGTCCTTGATGTCAAATAGATCACAGTATGGCAATAAAGATGATTAATTTAGGAATGCTTTCAGCTTTAAGTAACAGAAAAATTAACTGAAAGTGTGCTAAACAAATGAGGTTTTGTTTTTTTTTTAAGTAGTCTGAAAGTAGGTGAATACTGATGCAATGTCCTTGGAGACCAGATCCCGTAGATTCATTTCTTAGCAACTGGCTTCTCATCCTTGGACTTATTGCCTCATGGTCACAAAATGGCTGCTACAGCTCCCAATATCATGCTCATATTTGAGGCAGGAACAATAAGAAAGCGTAGAACACCAACTATTTCTCACTTTTTTATTGAATGAAGTGCTTTACAGGCACACTCTCCCCTGCTCTCCCTTCCCTCTCCCCCTCCAAGTCCACTGTGCAAGATTTTAGCTCATTGGCTACAACAGTATCACATGGCCATCCTAGCAAGAGGCTGGGAACATGAGTGGTTAGGCTTCCCAGCCTCTTTGGTGGATGTAGGCAAGGTTGGGAATGGGTGTTTTGTTAGCCAGCTGACAGCATCTGCCTCAGAGGGGAAGCCATAAGCATGCAAATGCCACTGACAAACTAAGGCAGTTTCAATGCCAAGTAGCACAGATTCAGATCCAATGAATCCTTTATTCCCGTGGTTTCTTTCTTAGATGGAATTCAGAGGGAAGACAATTTCTTATGAATGGGGGTAGACATTAGGTTGTGCCAAGAAGATAGATGGAAATTAGACATTGCTGGGTCAAGGACTTTCTAGGCTGGGGAAATGACGGCAAGGTTAGACATGGGGATACATCGCTATCTTGAAGGGCAGTGAGCATGCAGTGGTGGGCTTGCAGAGGAGAAGTACGCCCAAAGAACTAATTTTGGTAAATTTTCCAGAAGCTGCAGTCTTGCCTTGGTCAGAGCTGCAGCTTGTCTTACATGCAGGGAGAGTAAGCCCTAAGTGGGGAGCAAGTGCCCAGAAAAACTGGCTTCAATTGCATCATATTGCCCAACATCAGCCTCATGGGCCCCGAGGAAGCAGACTTCTGACCTGCTCTTGCTGAAGAGCCGCTTTGGCTCCAAATCCCACTTCATGCCAGGTTCTTGTTTCTGGAGCCCGCCCTCCTGCATCTCACCTCTGCAATCCTTCCCATCCAGAATGGTTCCATTGCCCTGATCTTCTTTCGGATGTTGTCCTTTGTGCACAGATGTTGGTAATTACATTCCCTACCAGACTTGACCACTTTTGGCCATTAACAACCCTGTCCATACTCAGTTCTCAACAACTGGTACCCTAGCCTTCATGCTTGAAATCTAATCTTGGCCACCATTTTGGCCCAACCCCTCAAGGGACTTGACCAAGCCATTTGTTTAGCCCTTAGCTAGGGCTCAAGAGCCTTGAATGCCAGGCAAAGCATTTGTTTTTTATCCAAAGGGCACAAGGTAGTCATGGGAGAATTCAAGAAGGAAAGGTGCGTTTGTGGGAAGCTCCCTTTGCTTGCGGCATTTAGGAAGGATGAAGAGAGGAGATGCAGGAAGGAGAAGCAGAAGGCTCTGTAGACACCAGTAAGATCTGGGCTGGATGGGCCAGGGGAAGGGCCCGATATAAGAAAAATATGAAAGGTTATGTCAATAGGACTAGAGACTTGATGAGGATGCAGAGGTGACTGGAGATGTTGGGAAGGAAGACGTGCTCCTCCTGGCAGGGGCAGAGGGAGGGGAGCTGGGCTGCTGGGGACCAGAGCGAGTTTGGTTTAGAAAGAGAGGAAGAAGCACCAGAGGCAGCCAATGTTTTCAGCAGAAAGGGGAGAAGTACGCCCAAAGAACTAATTTGTTAACAGGATTGGAAGGTGAGGATCCATTTAACCAGTTTTTGTGGGTTGGGTTGGTTTTTAAGAAGATGCATTTGGCTTTAGGCCAGCTGAGTGTGAAGTGGCAGCAGGGCTTCTAAGACTCGGTTGAGGGAAAAACCCATGGAGATGAGAATGTGTAGGTGTTGGCTGAGAACAGGGAGAACAAAGAGCTGGGAGAAACAAAGGATGTTTGGAGCAGGTGCTGTGTGGATATCAGGAGGAGAGGGGAGCGCAGGGGAGGAGCTGAAGGCAGTCAGGCAGGCTGGCTAAGTGAGGTCTGGGAAACTAGAGCAGGAGAGAGTTTAAGCAGGAGGGGATGGCCAGCCACGGCAGGCCACAGGCACCTTCCTTTGCAAGGCAGAGAATCTGAGTTCTTCTGCCAGGCCCTTGTCATTTCCGAGTCCATTCCTGCCCTGTGATAATTAAGTGTCCTCTCCCATCACCAGCGTTCTCCCTTGGGGTGCTGCTTCTTTACCTTTGGAGTCAAGCCAGATCCTGAAAGATGATTTTCCAACATATTTGCCTCAGTTAATTCTGATTTTAGTTTGGCCTCCCCCATCTTGCTGATTTGTATATTCTGCAGTTTTCAGATTTTTTAAAAACAAAGAACACCTTCTGTGGCTGGCTGGTGTTTTTGGCTTCTTGTTAAACATTCTCCCTGGCTTCCTGAGGATTCTGGTGGCCTGCCCCCTTCTTTCTATTCTTAGCTCATGCTTGTATTTTCCCATTCCCATGTCAAAGCCTGAGATATCTTGTTATGGATTTCTTTTCTCTTTTCTCCGTTTGTTGAAGTTAATTTTGTATTATAATGTTAACAACAGCTAACATTTGTATAGTGCTTTACAATTTACAAAACATGTCACAGACATTTTCTGATTTTATCTTCACAGCAATTTTGTGAAAACAGTTTAGGTACAATTGTCCTGATTTTACAAACGAGGCTGCTAAAGACACAGGTGGTAAGAGAAGGGGCCAGGGTGATGTTAGATCTTCAATTGCTTCCTTTATTTCTTTTCCTCTTCTTAAAAAAAAATAACACTGCTTCTTTCTCCCCCGTCCAATGAAAGAAAAAAGACAACACATGATTATTTGAGGAAATTTGAAAAATGTAGGAAAGACTGAAGAAGAAATAAACGTCTCTGGCTACTCCCCTGACCAGGAGCTGCTCTGTCAGCACTCAGGCTACTTTTTCCCAGTAATATCTCTATGGCTTGGTGAAGACTTTAAGTAATTACAAACTAAGTACCTCTTGATTTCAGCCAGACTTTTTAAGAGCAACATTATATTGTGAGCACTTTTCCATGCCATTTATCTATTTCAAAACCCATTCTAGCACGCGGATACATTATAATCTATGGAGCCATCCGTTCCCCTCTCGCAGGACCTGGAAGTTGCTTCCGTTTAAGGCTTGTGCATAAGCACTTTGTTGACCTCCTTTATTCCACAAACACCTGCCTGCATCGCTGATCTAAGGATTGGGGTGAAATGACTGGACACAAGAGCGCATTTGTTCAGCTGCACTACCCTGAGGTTCTGGCTTCTACTCCACAGAGGAGCCTGCATTTGTGTCCGTCTTACCACTCCCTTGCAGCATCGAATATTCTGTCTTAAACTCATTGTTAATATCAGGGGGGTGAAAAACAAAATTCCATGGCTTTGCTTAACATTTCTTTGCTTATGAGACAGAATGTTCCCCTTTGCTGATTGTCCATTTGTATTCCTTCTGATTTTGTGTGCTCTTTGCAGTTTACGGCACTTTCACATTTGTCGTTGATCTTTAAGGCTTTATATGAGTTAAATTCCCCCTAACGCTTGATGCCCCCGGGCACTCCATGCATTCATGCTGCCTACCTCCGTCTGACACAGATGCCAAGGAAAACACCCAGATGGCAGCCTACTGTTGGAGGAAAAACAATTCATATTAAAATATGAATGACATGTCTTTCCCGCCCCCCAGTAGCCCTCTGGGAAACTCTGGTGAGTCAGCTTTGAAATCAATATAATCTTTCTAATAGACTCAGTGGCTCAAAGATGGGATGAGCTACAGCCAGCAGTAGTGTTATGCCCAGATTTCAAGATCCCCAACAGACCCCGCGAGGGAGCCAGCCGTGTCCGATGCAAAAGCAAAGAGGTCTTTATTACCACAGACCCAGGTCTGGCTCCCAGCCTCGCAATGGCGAGACGAGAGACCTCCGTGGGGAAAAAATGGGGTTTTAATAAGGGGGTGGAGTGAGGGGAGGGGAGATGACTGTGGGCCCTGCCGATTGGCTAGGTGCAAGTCGGGTCTTGTTACATAGGATGTGGTCATCTCCATGGCTCACATGTCCCCTGATTGTCATTGGTTGGTTTAAAAAGATTCCGGGCATGGCCAGCAGAGGTCTGGGCTTCCGGGAGGAAGGTACTTTCCTGAGCACATGGCTGCTGCCGCAAAATGGAGTATATGGGGCAAGATGGAGGGCATAGCCCTCGCCCTTTCAGTAGGAAGATACCCTGGCAAGGATGACCAAGTCTGGGAAGCCCTCTAGCATCGTCTGCAGGTCTGGAGTCCCTCATTCCAGTGTGCCAGTGGTTTTCTCTCTGCCTATGACTGTGGCTTCAAACGGTTTTTAAAATTTCCTCTTGGTACCATTGTCCTAGCTCAGGGATGGCAAATATATTTCATTCCATGTACCAGGTCCTATGGGCTTGTTGCCCAGTGGGCTGGGCCAGTAGTGTTACACAGCTATCTCTGGGTTCTGCAGAGCAGAGTAACTGTGAATATGAGGGTTTATTTCTGGACTTACCATTCTCTTCCATATGTCAGACATGGGTGACATTTACATTTCTTCCCACATTCTGGGATTCTTGAATTTTATGTATAGACTCCTATTTCATATTGTAT
>NW_006300048.1:689938-693615 GCF_000327345.1 Myotis davidii | reverse complement strand
GAAACCTTACCCTTTGAAGTGTATTATCTCCACCTTGTCTTAGGACAAATTGTGTTAATAAAAGCAAGGGATCTAGACAAGGAGGGAGTCTTCAGTTCCTTTAGCTGAAGGTCCTCTGGACTCCTATGTCATCTACGCACAGCCTTTTCCAGATTCCTGAACTCTTCTTGATGCTGGGGCAAGAACCCTGGCAGCCCAGTTCTTATAGTTTTTCTTGTGTTATTAAAGCTTTCAACAACTCCATGGAGCAGATACCTTCTTGGTCACTCCCCTTTTACACAGGAGAACACTGAGCCCCTGCGAGGTCAGGTGACCTTCGCAGGGTTTTACACAGATAGGACATGGTGGGTCAGGCATTCAAACTCAGGCAGCCTGTGCCAGGCATCGCTGCTTCCCAGGCATCAACACCTTCTGCGGAAGGGATTCTCAGGTATCTAAGACAGGTAGATGCACAGATGCTGGAAGTGCTGATCCTGTGCTGTGTGGTCCTTGCCTTTCTGTGCCTCAGTTTCCATATTTTTGAAATGAGGTGGTCACCTAACATCCTTCTCTAGGTCTCTTCTGCCCAGAGGTCTGTGAACGGTCCCCTAGAGGGCAGGCGGCTGCTGTGGCCGATGTGGGAAAGAAGTTAAACTCCTTCTGGCTCTTAAATCTTAGCTTCATTGACTTCTCACAGACGCAGTGACAAAGAGCATCCAATAAAACACCCCCAGAGCAACTCAAATGCTATTGACAGGAGCTAGGGAGATTCCCAGAGGGGCACCACGCAAGGGCGAAAGATGTGATGGAGCTGAAACCAATATGTGTCTCTCCTGATTGCTCTTCCTTAGGAAGAGGCGGGGAGCGTGAGCAGGCCAGTTCATTATAAGTGTATTTACTGCATTGATTTCCATTGCTTTAATGAGGAAAACTTTCAACAGGACATGAAAATTGCCTTGGGACCCACAAATCCTGCCAGCACAGCCCTGGTGTTCTCAGAGCAGGGTAGCCAGTGTGGAGACTTCTTCTCCTATGACTAGCGTCTCTGGGCTTTGGAGTGGAGAGAGAGAAGAGCTCAGGGCCCTGGGGGTGGGGAGGTCTGGCCGTGTGATCTTGGCCTTGAGAATCTCTACTGGTGAGGATCTCAGCTTCCCAGTCCATGGTCACAAAAGCCTACCTCCAGCAACATGCTGCTGTGAGTCAGACAGCTGGATCCACCACCAACCTTGAGCCAGATTCTTAACCTCTTAGCCTCAGTTTCCTCATCTGTGAAATGGGAAAAAATAGCAGTACGTATCCCATAGAATTACTGTGAAGAGTAAACGAGTTACTCTATGGAAAGCACCTAGAACAGCAACTGGGCATGTAAAGTGCTATAGCAATGTTGTCTCTAAAATATTTCCTTGTACCCTACCTGGTTTGACTCAATGGATAGAGCATTGGCCTGTGAACTGAAGGGTCCCGCGTTCGATTCCAGTCAAGGGCACATGCCCAGGTTGTGGGCTCGATCCCCAGTATGGAGGGTATAGGAGGTAGCCGATCAATGATTCTCTCTCATCATTGATGTTTCTATCTCTCTCTCCCTCTCCCTTGCTCTCTGAAATCAATAAAAATATATTTAAAATAAAACAAAATATTTTCTTGCCAGACAGAAGCTTCCTAAGAGCAGAGGTCTTGACCACAGTGCCGAATACAGTGCCTGGTCTATAACGGAGCCTCCACACGTGTTTATTGAATAAACTCTGAATGAATGAGAATGCTCTACAAACTGATCAATGCCACTCGGGAATCTGGCAGGATTATTTACTACTAGTTGTCATCACTGGGCTTCCCTTGGGACTTTCCTGTAGCTCAGAACCTGGAAGGTACTGCACACTGCAGGTCTGGTTCACTGGCTGGTCAGTAGGCTCTTCAGGGTCTTGGGGATGCAGCCCCTAGTAGTCACTGACCAGGGTCTTGAAGACACAAAGGTCAAGTGAGAGGAAGGAGGCAAGGGCTGAGTATTGTAGACTCACTGCATACCTTAGGCCAGAAAACGCCTCCTTCAGCCAAAGCAGGTGTCTGACACCCAAACTCTCACAAGGGCCAGAGAGGTAACACAACAGAGTGGAGTTGGGTGGGGTGCGCGCGCATGTGTGTGTGTGTGTGTGTGTGTGTGTGTTGACTTTTTGCTGAAACTTGTTTGGGCTGTATTGTTTTGAAACAGAAACATTTACATATTAAGCCTCTACAATTACTTTCTACCTCCATCAAAATTACACTCACTTACACTATCTCCGACTGTGCTATCCTGGTGGGTCAGGCGTGGTTTTCCCAGTTCTAACACAGACACTGATAGAGTAACATGTCTTCACTGTTAGAAGAACAGAGGAAGGGGCCCCATGACAGGTGGCCCCCGATTCCCAGGCTCAGGTGGGGACAGTGGCACAGTGGAGAGCATGGCATCTCTCAGCCCCAGTCCATTGACACCAGTGGATTCCTCACAAAACTGGGACATTGTAGGGACTCTGCCTCACCATCCAGCCAGCGGCCTTCTGTTTTTGGTTCTGCCAGAGGTATGGAGAGGGTTCAAGTTCAGGTGAGGCAGCCCAGAGCGCCCTGAGCAGTCCACCCCGCCTTGGTAGAGCTGCTCTTAAGCGGTTGGAGGGGTTTTGGCATGCAGCAGCTCACCCCTGGTGGAGATAGAGGGCATGGGTGAGGGCCCTGAGGCCTGGGGAACTCCAGAGGCTGGCCAAGTGCCAAAGTGGAGACTCGGACCAGGTCTTCTGCCTCCAAGCCAGGGCCTTTGCTCACAGTCCCTCAGGATTCTCATCCTTGGTGTTTGTGGATGCGGGGCTGCAGGATGTGTGTGATCTGTGACAAGTGACTTCCCTGGGTTGTGTTTTCCTCATCTATACAAGGGGAGCGGGGATACCGCCTACCTCCCAAGGCTGCTGCAATGTGGGAAAAGGGCGTAACTCAGAAGCTGACATGAAGAAAGGGTTCCTGCTTTTACCACCCCAGGCCGTACACTGTGTGCCGACGGTGTGCAGAGACCGACCCTGCACCAGGGTGGGGTGGGAGGAACCCACGTCTTCCCTTAACAAATATTTACTGAGGGCCAACTACACACTAGGCACCGTGCCCAGCACTCAGCAGACAGTGATGAGCAAAGGGGGCTGATCTCCGCCCAGTATGACTTAAACTCCAGCAAGACAGGCCAGCCCCTTAGTGGAATATCCATCCAGGAAAGGTGATGGGTGACAAGATCTGCGAAGGAAAATCTGGGTGCTTAGAAAAGAGATGTCAGGGAGGGCCTGTTCTTTCCTTTATTCATATAAAATATGATATTTCAAAATATATGAAATTCTGGGAAGTGATGCCTAGGTGAAGACTTGACGATGTGAACGAAGCTTGACGTGTCTGGGAGAGTCCACAGGTGGTGACAGGAACGTGAGCACGGTCATCTCGCGGGTGGGATTTAACCCAAGCGACTGGATGAGCTCACCCAAGGGATGGAGAGCTTCAGACAGAGGCTCAGACAAAAGACATGTGAGACCTGGTCCGTCCGCAGTGGGGAGCCTGGAGCGCAGTTGGGTGGAGGGTGAGTCCGCACACGGACAATGGCTAGAGGCAGGCTGTGAGTAGTGTAAGCTAGAAAGTGAAGAGGCAGCTGGGATCCAGCAAGTTGAGGAGAAAACAGAGAGGGGCGTGTGCTG
>NW_006300048.1:687588-689889 GCF_000327345.1 Myotis davidii | reverse complement strand
CAGGAAGAGAGGTGGCACCAGGCTAACAATGCAGAAGGCACACAAGATCTCCGTGTTGCCCCAGCAACCGCATCCACAGGCTTTCTGGCAGGAACAGGGACGGATGGCGGCCAAAGAGCAGCACCAGAGGCAGACGACTGTGCGAGTGCTCCGTGTGTGTGTGTGTGTGTGTGTGTGTGTGTACACACATCTCATTTATTTTAAAAAAACACATTTTTAAAAGCTCACCTTGAACCTTCTGATGTCTAAATGGTGTTGTGCTATGTGTTATGCTATGAAAGCTCCAAATGCCCTTAATTTGAAAATGTTAATCTCTCTGGCAGGTGCTGTTTTGGTTAAATAAAATTTCCCCCTCAGCGCAAAGTGTTTTCATTTTTGGAAGTCTCCTGTGCCCGTTTCAAATGTTTGCTTTTTTTAAGGTCATTGCCAGAGTTCTTTGGCTTTAATGAAAAAATGTAATTGCGAAGCAATCCTTGAGGGGTAATGGTTCTTACTGGTATTAGGCAAAGTTTTTAGGTGGCCTTCCTTTCGTTCCTTCCCTCATCACTCATGATCAAAGCACCTACTATGTGGGGAAGGAAAAGTTCTAGAAGGCCGGGAGAAAAAGGCTCAGGTGGGAGAGTTTGGGACACAGAGATGAAAGGGCAACAGCCCAGAGAAGAAAGAACAGAGGAGATAAGATCATGTGTACCTAGCAGAGAGTACCTAGCAGAGAGTACCTAGCAGAGAGTACCATGACAATAAATGCTGGAGGGGGTAGGAGAGCGCGGGATTGCTTTCAGCTGCAGATAACAGAGTGGGATGAACAAGAAGCTGTAACTGAACAAGAGGCTGGAGGAAGGCCAGCACCTGCCTTATTCCTGTCCAGTTTATCTAGGATTGTGGTCTATTCCATTCCTCTGCTCTGCCATTCGGCTCGTGGCTATGCTGCCTCCTGGCCCCAATATGGCTCCCACCTCACATCTCGGTGCGGTAGCATCCCAAGCTGGGAGGAAGTGAGGAGGACTTCTCTTCAAAAGGCTCCCCTCCTTCCTTTTCTCACTCAAAACTTACCCAGGCTTTGGGGGGCCAGATCAAATGTCTCTCACTCGCTCATCTAAAGAGTGTGGCTTGCCTTCCTCTAAACCTGGTAGAATTTGGTTTGCTCCTCTTCATCTCAGGGCACACACAGTGCTTCACAACGAAACACCTTGTGCTGGCAAGCAGATCGGGTCCGTCCCCTTGGAAGATGCAGGAATCACACTGCCATGACCATAACGGAATCTTTCTCTGACGAATGAAAGTCTTGGAGTGACTTAGAGCCGTCATCCTGGAAACCCATTCCCATGGGCGGGGCCTGGAGGATCACAGATGAGGACATGTTCCCCAGGGCTCCTGGGTAGAAACAAACTTCCTTTCATCCATGAGAAGATCGCTGCTCAGAAGGTTCAGGCGGCTGCCCCAAACATACCCAAGGCACTGGGACTTAGGCCACAGCACACGCTGTATATTTGGATTTTGAAAGTGCTCCAAATTTTCTTATGGTTACCCTGGTCTTCCCCGATAAAACGTGGAGGGAAAAGTTGCTACTGAAATATTTTGATTAGTTGGCAAATGATAATTAGTGTGTTACTGTTCCTCAGGAGTGTATGTGAATTAGCTTTCTTGGACAGCGTAAATTCCTTGAGGCCCTTCACTAACATGTTCTTCTCTCATGGCACCTAGCAAGTTGCCAAGTACGTAGTAAGTGCTCAATAAAAACCTGTTGGATTAAATTACACCCACATCCACACACACGTCTCCTCTTCCATATTCCTCACTAATGGACTGTGGTGACATGCTTTAATTAAAAGACTGAGATTAAAAATGGAGCCCTGATGAGTAAACATGGTAATATATAATGGAGGGAATAATTCTTTAGCTTCCAGCCACCGAAGTTTAATTAATACTCCTATAATACCACTTAATGGCCCTGGATACTCACCATGGGGGGAAGGCCAGGCCCCAGCAGGGAATATAAAAATATCAGGACACTCAACCTTCTAGGACTCTCATTGACCGAGGCCTAAAGAGGAATATTTCCCCTTAAATTGCCCCCTCGGTCTAGTAGCTTATTCAGCAGGTACCTTTGGTCCACAATGTATTTTTTCTGCAAAGTCTGGATTTGAATGCACAATTGGCACCAACACTGTTCTTCCCATACAAGTTGCTTTATTTTCTTCTTTTTTTCACCCATGGTGTATGAGTATTCCTACCACATCCACCCATCCATCCACCCATCCATCCATCCATCCTCCCACCCACCCACCCACCCATGACCCT
>NW_006300048.1:673458-686355 GCF_000327345.1 Myotis davidii | reverse complement strand
CTGAGATTCTCTCTGACTAAATACTCATTCCTGCATTGCTCATTCTTCCATTTCGTTCAGGCTTTTGCTCCAATGTCTACAGAAGCACTCTCATCTCCCACTGCAGTGATCCCTGCTCTGTTTGCTTGGACTGCTCACTTATGGTTACTTGGAATCATGGTATTTACTGTGTCATCTGTATCTGCCCCTAATAGTTAGAAGAAATGATCCATAAACTCATCATTAATTATATCCTATATGAAATAATTCCTGCCAACTTAAAGAGGGGTGGGCACCCGGTAGGTGTTCAATATATACTTGTTGAATGACTGAATGAGTATGGGCTTAATTTTGACCTCAAACAGTTTAAACTATCATGGTCCCCCCTTATCCGTGGTTTCACTTTCCTTGGTTTCAGTTACCTGGGATCAACCAAAGTCTGAAAATATTTAATGGAAAATTCCAGAAATAATTCTTAAAGTTTAAATTGAGCAGCATTGGGAGTAGCATGATGACATCTTGAGCTTCCTTGTTCTGTTCCACCCAGGACATGAATCGTCCCTTTGCCCAGAAGGTCATGCTGTGTACACTGCCCACTCATGAGTCACTTAGTAGCTGTCTCAGTTATCAGATCCACTGTTGCTATATGGCAGTGCCTGTGTCCAATAACTCGTATTTTATGTATTGTTGTTACTCTCTTACTGTGCCTGATTTATAAATTAAACTTTATCGTAAGTATGTATGTTTAGGAAAAAACATAGTATATAAGGTTCAGTATTATCTGTGGTTTCAGGAGTTCACTGGGGGTTTGGAATGTATCTCCCATGAATAAGGTGGGGACTACTGAATACTTGGGGAGACAGAAAAGAAAGCTAAGTTGATAAGTAAAATAAAAGGTGACCTGTGGTAAGAGCCAGATAAATGGTTTCTGACCATCTGAGGACAGGATGGTCTTGTTTACTCAGAGAGAGGAGGTCTTGGAGGGTTGGGGACATTTATTTTCTTTTTTATTTAATATATTTTTATTGATTTCAGAGAGGAAGGAAAAGATAGAAACATCAATGATGAGAAAGAATCATTGATCGGCTGCCTCCTGCACACACCCTACTGGGGATCAAACCCACAACCTGGGCATGTGCCCTGATGGGGAATCGAACCATGGACTCTCAACCACTGAGCCACGCCAGCCAGGTGGCTGGGGACCTTTAGACAAGGGCGGTGTGGCTGACACTGTGGTTGAACCACATGTCCTCTCGGCCCCTCCAGGTTCACCTGCCTCTGTGATAGACAGTGTCCGTGCCCACGGGCTCCTCCCACTCACACACCCAGGGCCTTGGTTCTCTGGGGTTTTATGGTTCCCTGGGAGCTTGCTCAGCGGGGGTGCAAGGAGGTCCAGTCCACAGGGTCTGGCAACAAAAGCTCCCAGGAGTGAGTGATCAAATACTTCTGTTTCCTGATGGCACTGGGACAACGTGGAGGCGTGTTCTCTGCAGTCTCTCCCGGGAGGTGAACACTTTCCTGCCTCCTGTCTCACTTCTCCTTACCTCATTCCAGGGCCTTGAGACCACCTCTCACATAAACCGGCAGCACCCACGGTCTTGCCTCAGGGTCTGCTTTCAGGAAACCCAAACCAAGACAGGCAGGGTGGAGAGAGGCATTCCAGGTAGGGTAGAAAAAGGCAGTCACCCCAAGATTTCCCTATGGCCCCCAGTCTCCAACCACCTGAAGGATACCCCAACGCTGGTGCCATTCCCACCTGCTCAAGAGAAAAGGGTGCCTGATCGCTGGTGACCAGGGGGCAGCAGAAAATAGAGAAAAAGGGAGGTTCTGACGTCCAGACTCCTGGGCTCTGTCTCAGCTCTGCCCCCAGCATGCCCCGCGCCCTCGGGCACGTCCCCTCCCTCTTGGACTGGAGTCTCACACTGGCCCAGTGAGGGGGTTGGGCCGTCTAATCGCTAAGCTTCCTGCTGCTCTGGGACTCACAACAGCCTCCTGGGTCTCTTTCCTTCACTTCTCCCCCCTCGTACTCACTCTAATCATCTGCATTTACTTCTCTCAAATGCACACACTGGGCCCAGTTTTTGGGGGTTGGCTGGTCAGACACAGCCCGAGGTGCCCTGGGAAGGACAGTGAGGCTCACTGCATGCAGCATGGGGGGCGGGGGGAGGCTGGAGCTGCTCCTGTTCCCTACGCCCGAGGCGTCGTTATTGTTAATAATGATGACATCAATCCGCCTCATCAGGACCCGCGGTGTCTGACTAAGAAAAATGCTCCTCCATCATCAGTAAATAGACAGTGTGCCCACTCGATCAGAATGACACCCAGACGGGCCAGGCCGCTCCTTCCCACCCGGCTGCTCGCCTGCCAGCCCGCCCTCCTCCCAACGACAGTGTTTACTTTTATTGATGTTCCAGCGCTTTGACAAATACATTTTTTTTCCACGAAGAGAAACATAATTAACTTAAGTCATTTGTATTAATCACAAGGGGGGAAAATCATGCAAAACAGGGGTGATTTTGTACCGAACAAGGCACGTTATCTAATGAATACAGATGATGCTGATTTATGTGTTTATCCAAAAAGCATCAGTGGGGAAAAAGAGTCACACCAAGCCCTACCCCCCACTCCCCCACCCCCAAATAGCTGGTGAAAGAATCCCTCGAGGGCTATGTAATGATGCTTCCTGGTTTGGTGGCATCCTGCCCACAAATCAAAAATAAAATGACTTTTCACGTGTTTACAGAGCTCGACCCGCAAGAGAAAGTCTCTCCCGGCGTGGGTGTCCTCTGTGCATCCCACGGAGCTGTCATTACTTATTTCTGCAAACATTGGCCTGAGCAGCCGGGGCCACGCAGGGTCGGTTCCCAGGGGGCTTGGGGACAGGGCCTGAGGTCCGTCATTGCAGGGTGTGGTCGTGGGGACGCGGCCGCCATAGCTCCGATTCCCCAGCTCCACAGAGGCGGCTCCATGGGCTGGGAAGTGCGGGTGGAACAATTCGCCACTGTGAGCAGGAGGGGAACCGTCCCATTTGTATATTTCTCTCTTCCCCACACACTCGTGAGTCAAGTGGGTGGCTGGGGTCACAGGTGCCACGAGGAAAAGTGAGTGGGGGAGACAAGGCAGCGTCACAGGAGCGACACTAAGTCACGCTGTTCCAGCCGGAAGCCCATACAGGGCACGAAGCCCGTCCCCTCATTTTCCCGTTGAGGAAACTGAAAACCAGAGAATAACAAGTTGCCTTTCATCCAGGCGCAGTGGGCTCTGGAGCCAGACTGTCTGGATTCAGATCCTGCCTTGTCCGCTTGCTGTGCGACATTGGAGGAGTCCCCTAACCTCTCCGGCCTCAGTTTCCTGTACCTCCAGCAGGGAAGGCTGAGGATGAAAGGGGCACTCACTACGCATCAGGCATTGTTCTAAGTGTTTTCATATTTTAATTGTGGCTTTAATCATATGGGATAGGTGCTATCATGGTCCCCATTTTACAGATGAGAAAACTAAGGCTCAGAGCAAGATTGGGTGCTACTGCAAGAACCCCTTTAAGAGATGGTCTGAACCAGAATCCAGACTGTGGCCTCTCTCAGACCCTCATCAAAAGGGGAGGGAAGCTGACATCTGACCTGTAGGAAATACCCAGGGGAGCGTTTGAGCAAGACTTCGGGAACTTTTTAAGAGCGCTTCCTGTCCCTTTTCTTTTTATTTTATGTCATCTGTTCCCTTTGCTGCCACTAGCCGTAAACATCCCTACAGAATCTCGAAGGACCTCGGGGATATAGGGAGGGGACAGTTTAATGAGCTAGGAGATGCTACTCCAGAGGAATCTGGTTTGAAACTACTGGGTGGCCACAGCAAATGTGTGAAGGCAGAGGAGCCAGTGCTGGAATTGCCAGAAGAACAGAGAAAGGCCCGCCTGGCCGGGAAGCTGGCGCCTTCATTTCTTCTTTCTCCTGTCTGTCCTGGACCCGCAGTGATTTCCTCTCCACCCCAACCGCCCACATAATAGTCTCTGGGGTAGTGGCCTCTGGAGCCAGACTGTCGATTCAAATCTTGCCTCTGCTACTTGCTGTGTGACCTCGGAGGAGTCTCCTAACCTCTCTGGCCTGAGTTTCCTGTACCTCCAGCAGGTACAGGATGAAAGGAGTCGAGATATGCTCAGATTCAGATCTGGGCAGCATATGTGTTAACTATTATAGTTACTATGAAAAGAACTTAAATCCCATGAGTTCCCACATCCTTGTCTGTGACCCCCCGCACCCCCCTCCTCTTTCTGAGCCCTGAGCAGATGTTAGGTCTGGGCAGTTCTGGCGCAGTGGGGAGGAGCAGAGAGGGTCTGGGAGGGCCTGGGAGTAGGGAGGCAGGATGCCAGGCACATGGTTGCCTCCATACTCAGTGCTCTGAACCTCCTTGCTCGCTGACAAGGCTGCATGCAATTTGTCTCTTGCTGGGTCCAGGGCTCCGCGAGCAGCCAGGCCAAGTGGGCGCCAGGCCCCATCCATCCTCAGCTGGTGGATGGCGGTGCCGGAGAGCGCATCTGTCACTGTCTCCGGTGGCATGGATGACTGGTGTGTCATCTTTGACAAATGCCTGTGCGGGCGAGCTCTGCACGCTGTGGGTGCTTACAGATGCCGAAAACTCGCAAACAGACGGGCTGCTCCGCATGCCAGCGAACACAGTGAGGTGCGGCGCTGCTACGGATTGGGGTGGGGGTGGGCGAGTGGGTGACAGAGGGCAGGACAGCGACTAGTATAAGGACACCAAGGCCCTGCCTCTCACTCTTCTTGAAACTTTGGGCAAACTGTTTCCTCTCCCTGTGCTGGCTCTCCCTGTCCCTGAGGTGGGGATCAAGGTCCCTGGGCCTGTCCTCGGTGGTGGTAAAGGCACGGCCATGATTCTCACCACATTGCCACAGTAGTGGCAGCTGACCCTTCTCAAGAACCTGCTCAGGGCCTGGCATTTTGTGCATGCGTACACGAGCTCCCCAAACGCTCCAACCAAGCCCATCTTACAGATGAGGAAACTGAGATTCGCAAAAGCAACTTATCTGGGGTCCCACAGCAGGAGGCAGAGCTGCCTTGGGGCCCAGGCGGTGCCTGCTCCCTGCTGGGAGCCGGCAACCGTGAGCTGTAAAGGCCCCGAACGTAATGTTGTATGTGCTTGTGGTCTCCGCTGCATCTACTCAACTCGGTGGTTGTTTGAAAGTCAGACAATAAAGTGGGTGTGGCTGTGCGCCGATGCAACCTCATTTACCAGGACAGTCACAGGCTGGCCTCCTGCTCTGGGCTCCAAACCAAAGGAGATGATCATGAGAAAGGGCAGTGTCCTGTGTGGTTAGAACTTGGGCTTGGGAGCCAGACTGTTGGAACCCTAGCTGGGCTTCTTACTGGTTGTGCCTCAGTTTCTCCATCTGTAAAATGGGAACAATAATGCGACTTACCCCATGGGGTTGTGGTGAGAGCTAAATGATTTAACCATGTCAGGCTCTTAGAGGAGTGCCTAGCGCATCACACACGCTGGGTGAATGCCGTCTGTCACCACAGGCCAGGGACTCACATCAACACCTGAGAGTCTGGTGCCCTTTCAATGGTGAGCTGGGCAGGAGCTCCGGGCTCAGCTCCATTTTCTCGCTCTTTTCTTTCCTCCTGCTGCCACCAACCCAAATCCTCAGCGGGGAAGTGCCCGCTTTAGCATTTGTTCAGCTTCTTGCCCCATAGGATGCTGGACAAAGGGACCTCAGGGACTAGCCTGCTTCTTACTATGCAATGGCACCAAGGCCCAGAGAGGGGAGGCAATCTCCCCCAGGTCACACAGCTTCAGGTGTCAGGTAAAGTCAGCGACCTTTTCCCAGGCCAGTTCCCCTGGTTTGGTGGGGCACAGGCATCTCCCTGCAGGCGAGGTTATCCGGAGGCGACGGCTCTCTAACGCCTGGCCCGGCAACCCATGTGAAGTGCAGGTACTGAGGTCAAGCTCCTGTCCAGACACAAGCCTTGGAGACCTCACTGTCCATCCAGGCACCCGAGCCCAACCCATGCCCAGCCCAGCCCAGGCCCCCTCTCTCCCGGTTAACTGCTAAGATGCCTCCATCCTTTGGTTGTTCAATACTCGCTGGGGAATGACTTGAGGAAATAAAGCTCAGAGTAGACACTTTGTAGAACATGTACACAAACTGCCCTTGAGTCGGGGGCACTTGAATTCTCCAGCGGTTCGTACCTGTGGTTGCATATTGAGAAAGAAGCAGAGTCCAGACCAGGGGTGGGCAAACTTTTTGACTCGAGGGCCACAATGGGTTCTTAAACTGGACCGGAGGGCCGGAACAAAAGCATGGATGGAGTGTTTGTGTGAACTAATATAAATTCAAAGTAAACATCATTACATAAAAGGGTACGGTCTTTTTTTTTTTTTTTAGTTTTATTCATTTCAAACGGGCCGCTCTGGCCCGCGGGCCGTAGTTTGCCCACGGCTGGTCCAGACACCGGCCTGGCCATGACCAGCGAAACCCGATGGCTCCTGTTGGACATAAACAACATCAGCATCAGGCGCGGCCTCCGCGTGACCGTAATGCAGCATGATAAACACAGGATATTATGAGACTCCCCAAATGAATGCACATCCTTTCTCCCAGCCCACACAGCAGCTTCTCTTTCATTACCGGTGACAACGCCAGCCTTGCTCCATTCCTCTTGCCTTGTAGAAAGAATGATTAAGACACCCAATCAGCAAAGTGCCCCTGCTTCCTGACAGCATACCCTCTGGAACAGCCCTCACCTCCTCAGCCCTCCCCCAAATCACGCACAACAAGCCCAAACCCTGCACCAGCCTCTTACACTGCATGGCGTGTGCTCCTGCTGCTGCCGCAGTTAATCACTCTCACTTTGCTGGACTCTGAGCTGGTCCTGGCGATCTGTGGGCATCGGGCTTTATCAACATATTGATCAGTATTGAAACATGGGGTGGAGGTGGAGGTGAAGTGTGGAGTGATATGTGGGAAGGTGGAGAGTCATAGAAAACCAATTCCCGAGACCTACAGAGAATCAGCTGCTTTAAATGCAGTACGTAGCTCTTATGAGGTGGATTCTGCACGAGCATTATTTCATTTAACCTCTTAACCATGGCAGGGGAGTAGCAACATTCCATTTTATAGACAAACCTTACGCTTGGCAACTTGAGAAGGTTGCCTGCAGCTCTTTGCGGGTCAGTGGTGGGGCCAGGAGCTGGGAGTCTTCTGAAACCAGTGTTGCTGCTTCCATACCAGGCTGATCTGTTGTTTACGTAGCAGAAAGGCCCCAGGCACCACGTGGTTCTTCCTGTTGACAGCACCAGATAACCTCAAGATGGGTGGACCCCTCTAGAACAGGCCAACCACGGTCAGAGTCAATGAAGGACTTTTGATGGCCATGGTCTCTCCATCCTCAGAGCTGCCATCAGCCCCCAAGGCCAGGTTTCCAACAGGGGATCGAGGTTCAGGGAGGAGCCCCACTGATGCCTTCTTAATTCTAATCTCCACACCCATCACTCTACATTTATTTTCTTAAGCTGTCCTTTCTATAGAAGAATATACAGAAGGGGACAACTTAACCTCATCAAAAGAGGTCTCTAGCAGAGTGGTGGCACTCATACCTGTTTTCAGGACGCCCCTCTCCCAGCTATTTGAAGAGGCACCTTTCCCGTTAGGTCCTATGGGCCTGCACCCATGTGGAGGGGGAAGGGGATCTGTAGGGTTGCATTGTGGGAAACAGAAAAGGCAGAGGAAGGAAGGACAGGAGGAGAACTTTACAAGAGCCCACTCCATGCCAGGCATTATGCTGGTGCTTTGCATAGGTGTGGGAGTCCTTTAGAGCTGGGTTTATTTTAGTATAAGAACTATCGCTTCGAGGCAGCTGGGAGTGTGAGGGTTTTGGATACTGAAGGGTGTGTTCATCTTTGGAGCCCACTTGCCTTGTTTTAGGAAAATCAGCAGGCTGAGTCCTTGGGTGGAGAAATGTAGACCAAGTACCCAGCCATTGTTCTTGGAGAAAATGGTGATGTCACCAAAGTTTGATTAGCCATTCTTTCACCAGTCAGCGTTGGAAATTTGGTGTATGTCACTGGTCTGTGCCCTTGAAGTTTAGAAAATGTTTCCCTAATTACACAGACCTTTGAAGTCCCTGGCATAGTGTGGTTTCAGGCTGAATAATCCAGACTGTGGGAGACGTGGCCTTGTTTGGTCTTGGGCACTGGCCCAACCTGTGGGTTCAGGTGTGGGGCTTCCCTAGAAGAATGACATCATCTCACCTTTCACTGGGTCTGAAGGTTCTATTGAAAACTCAGGAGAGGAAGTCAAGAGTCAGGAGTGCTCAGCTGGCCAGCCCCATGGTGTCTGCCAAGGGTGGACAGAAGCCCTGAGGTGAGGGCGGGGCCTATGGGCCCAGGAGGGACAACCTCCTGGGGCAGCATAAGTCCCCTCTCTGTGTGTCCCTGCTATGCCACAGGTTCAGTGAAGCTTAGCTGAACACCCATAATCTGGTGGCAGCAGCTAGATAATGGGTATCGTGTCCTCCCTCAACCATGGAACACTGGCCCCTTGAGCTGTTTCTTTAAGGCATGTGCGCCTGTCCCGGGGTCATCACACTGCTGTTTCCTATGCCTGGGTTGTCCTCCTCTCTTACTTAGGGGTCACTTCTTAATAACACTTTCCCTGGTCACTCGGTCTAAAATGATAACTTTCTATCTCCTGCTATGATTTTTTCTCCTTAGCATACATCCCAAACAATATGTTCTTCCCTCACGCATCCTGTATATGACCTGCCTCTCTTGCTAGAATGTAAGCTCCCTGAGGGCAGGGGATTTTGTCTGAGATGGGTCACAGTGACCATCCTCAGGGTTTAGAAGCCAATTTAATGTATAGTTGGAACTTAAGTCATATTTGTTAAGAGAATGAATAAATTTCTTTTATTTCTATTTTACTTAGAGTACATATTTCATGAAACACTTTCATCATTTATTGATATGATCATATTTTTCCCCTTGAATTTGTTGGTGCGATGAATTATGTGAACTGATCTGTTATAAATCTGTGTGTTACTAGGATAAATCCCACTTGATCATAATGACATTTTGCCAGATTTCGTTGACTAGTGTTTTACTTTGCATTTTTAAATTTACATTCGGAAGAATAATTGGTCTACAATTTCCTTTTCCTAAGTGACCTGTATCAGGTGTTGGTACTAAGGCAATGCGGGCCTCATAGAATGAATTGCAGCCTTCACCGTTGAGCATAATCTGGAAGAGTGTAGTTAACATTGTTCTCTAAACTGGTTCCACGAAACTCAGCCGTGGAGCTGGCTGTTCCTGGTGCCTTTTATAGGAGTGGATCTCTAATCGTCTTCCCAGTCTTCTCTGTGCTATGTGGCCTTCTCATTTTTCACTTCTCTCTGGGTCAATTAAGGTAACATATTTTGCTAAGTAAATATCCATTTCTTCTAGATTTCCTATTTTGTTTCCATAGAGTTGATGTAGAATTCCCTTGTAATTCTTTAATCCTTACGTGTCTTTTTTACTCCTAATTCTGCTTGATCTTTTTTTCTTTCCCCTTTAATCAGACAAATTTTCCTGGTCTCAGCACTCTGGAGAAATAGGGAGGTGGCCACCCCTGGAACCCATAGGCTGGTGGAGAGAGAGGCGCCCAAAGGAGGCAGATAGGAAGCAGTTCATGATGGCCCAGCGGCAGGGACCCCACTGGTCAGGGACCCAGGCGGTGCTCCTGGCTGGGTTTGGACTCATGGTTGTGTGACCTTGCTTCTCTGCACCTCAGTTTCCCTATCATGCAGGGGCATGATGGTAGCAGTACAGCTCACATGGTGGAGAAGAGGACTAGATGAATGTATCTGTGCAAAGTGCTGGGCACAGTACCTGGCCCAAGGAGTAATGTGTAGTTAACTTCAGATTCATTATGAAGGGAACACGGTGGAGGGAACAAGAGGCCACAGGATTCCCCAATTCATGGGAGTCCTGTAGAGAATGGACTTTGAGCCTGTCCTGTGGATATTTGGGAGTTGTGATTGGGGTACTAAGGGGATTGTGACCTTCCTCTGTGGTCCCCAGCTAGTGACATATGGGCACAGCAGGGGTTCCTATACTCTCTCGGAAATCTTCCCCACAGCCCTACAAGGCAGGTTTTTGGTGGAACCTATGAAAATGCCAATATCCATGTTTTTAAATTAAATTTATTGGGGTGACATTGGCTAATAACATTATATAAGTTTCAAGTGCACATGTCAATAATGCATCATCTGTATATTGTATTGTGTACGCTCCACCCAAAATCTAGTCTTCCTCTGTTACCACATATTTGTTCCCCTTTATCCCTCATTCTCTCCATCCCTCTTCCCCTCTGGTAGCCACCATTCTGCTGTCTGTTTTTTTTTGTTGTTGTTCGTTTGTTACTTTCTGTTTTATATGCCCCATGTGAGTGGAATCATTTGGCTCTTGTCCTTTTCCATCTGACTCATTTCGCTTAGCATGATATTCTCAAGATCCATCCATGTTGTCATAAACTTCATCCGTTCTTATGGCTGAGTAATATTTCGTCGAACATAGGTACCACATCTTCTTAATCCAATCATCCACCTGCAGATTTTTCAACCTTCAAATAGGCACTTTCATATGATTGAGCCTAATGTCATCATTATCTCCATTTTTCAGACCATAGGCTCAGAGGAGTCAAGCAGCTGGTCCAGGCCACACAGCCTGTTACTGGAGCGGACTTTGGTCACACCAAGGCCATGTAATTCCAAAGCCTATGTGACACCTCCAGAAGGGTCAGGAGAAGCCACAAAAGCCATCACAAACCCAACTTGAAAGAGATGGCTGATCCTGATGCCCGGGAAATGGTACCTGAGCACCCAGGGGCTGATCTGCACAGGGAAGGAGGGGCAGGGCTCTGATGGGTCTGAAACCCAGTCCCCAGTGCTCCAGCCCAGGAGTGGCAGCGCTGCCACTCTAACCTTCCATTCGTGGAACTAGACCAGCAAGCATCCTACTAAAGAGCAGGTAATAATTTGCAGGAGCTGTTGAAATGCAGGCGACCCTTCATCTCATGTATCTTGAAACCACCTTACAAGTAGCAGTTTCCTGGTAAATGGCCAATTGCACCAATTGTAGTTCGCTGCATAAGGACTGCTCACCCAGACGGAATTTGGGGTAAGGAAGGATGGGTGCTGTTTACCTAGTTTTGTCCAATATGGGCAAGAGAAAATGGACTGTAACAATCATGGATGTCTATCCACCCAGGGGTCCACAGATGACAATACCACAGCGGCCCTTAAACTTGGGACTTAATGATGAAGATGACAAAATTATCTGTCGATGTGAATGCCTGGAATTTCATAAGGATGCACCCCGGTGCATGCTACATGTGTGCCTACAATAAACTGTAAGGATATAGGAAGTATGATGTCAGTCTCCAGGACCTCTTCCCTCTCCTCTGCCCCCGCCCCCCACCACACACACACTGAAGAAGTAGGCCAGCGGTTCTCAACCTGTGGGTCTTGATCCCTTTGGCGGTTGAACATCCCTTTCACAGGGATCGCCTAAGACCATCCTGCATATCAGATATTTACATTACGATTCATAACAGTAGCAACATTACAGTTATGAAGTAGCAACGAAAATAATTTTATGGTTGGGTCACAACATGAGGAACTGTATTTAAAGCGCCAGAAGGTTGAGAACCACAGAACTAGGCGAATCCTCAGTAGAAGAGTCAGGATGCTAACTCCAAAGTCTGGCCTATAGCTTTGAGCTGGGATAGTCCCTTCCCGCCCCAGGCCCCCATCCTGAGCCTCAGCCACTGCTCGTGCTCTTATTCAAACACCCACCAACAGCCTGGAGAACTGCATCTGTCACTGATTTCCAGGGGAGGGTGCCTCTCCCCAGCATGCTGACTCCGCTGGGCGTTGCTGCAGCCTGGTCTCCAGCCTGAGAGCACCCGGTGCCTTCCCTCTGTTGGCACCAGTGAGACCGCCCGGCGTTCCTACCTCTGCTTCAGGAACGGTAAGAGTCATATGTGCCTCAGCCCTGTCTTCTGGAATGCCCCTGGCTCTTGGAGTTCAGGCTGAGCATGGAGTGCCCACTTGCAGAGCCCGGGCAGCTGCTGACACCCACTGCGGCCCGTGGAGCGCCCTGCCAAGCACTGCTCCTGGGCTCTGGCTGCAGGCGAGTGCTCGCTGAGGTAGGTTGGGAAGTTGGAGTCTAGAGGAAGGGCTTTCAGCCCGAGAGAGATGAGAATTCTTGGATACATATATCGGTCCTTGCCCCTCCAGGGGACACCCTGTGACACGCTCTATGCTGCCCCCTGGAGGGCCTGCAGTGGGACTGAGCTCATTAACACTCTCATTTCTTTTCTCCCTTCCCTGCTCCCCTGCCAGTGCCCCCAGGCCCACTTCTCAAGCAAACTACTTACAAGTAAATCCTTGTCTCCAGGGCTGCTTCTGGGGAGCCCCACGAAGACACCGCTAAACATCCCTCCCTGTCAACCGGGTGGCAACATGGCCCTGCTGATGGAGTGGATGATTCTCTGCCGACACCAGCAGGCAGCTGCCTTCTCTCAGCCAGTCTGGCCTCTGTGCTCAGGCCTTGGGGGCTGCTCATCCAGAGAATATCAGTCACACCTGTTCATTCTGCTGCTTGAGCAAAGCTTAAGCAAACCCATATGGCTCTCTGCACAGCAAGTCCCCCAGGGAGCTCCCGGAGGGCTTCAAGGATCCATGCCCCAGGGGAGGAATTTTCTCACTGGTATCCTGACATAGCCTGGGTTCGAGTTGAACCCAGCCATCTGGCGTGCTAGCGCTTCTGTTACCAGGCCTCTGTGCATGTTGTCCCAGGGGCTGCGTGGAACTTCTTTGTCCCCAGCCCAGCCTTTCCCAAATTTTTCTTTCTTTCCTTTCT
>NW_006300048.1:672030-673426 GCF_000327345.1 Myotis davidii | reverse complement strand
GCTTCTGGGATGCTCTTTACTAAATTCCTTCCTTCCTTCCTTCCTTCCTTCCTGGGTGTTTCTGGAAGACATTAGCATTTGAATGGTGGACTGAGTAAAGCAGATGGCCCTCCTCATTGGGGGTGGGCGTCATTCAATATGTAGAGGCCTGAATAGAACAAAGAGGCAGAGGGAGGTCAGATTTGCTCACTGCCTGCTGGAAGTAGTGGAGATAGTGACCTTGGCCCTTAGTGTCCTGGTTCTCAGGCCTTTAACTACACCATCAGAAGGCAGATCGTGGGATTGCTATAATCATGTGAGTATACACACACACACGCGCGCACACACACACACATATAATCATATGAATACATATATTCACATGATTATGTATATTCTGTTTCTCTGGACAACTCTGACACAAATTCAGTGATGTCACTGTCCTGATCAAAACTCCTCTATTGTCCCCCACTGCTCTTAAAACAAAATCCAATCCCTGTAGCCTCCTTTGCCCATGAGGCCTTTCATGTGCTGGCCCTGGCTGCTGCCCCGCCTCCCCATCCTCCCTCCCATCCACGCTGGGCCAGCACCAGGCCTCCCCGCTCTGCTCCTCTGTGCCCCCGGGAGGCACCGGGTAGCCAGCACAGCACAAGTCACACTGCGCTGTCATCACCATCACCTGCTTCCCCCTCTGGCCCATGAGCTCCTCAAGGGCATGGACTGGGCCAAATATTTGTTTGAATCTTTGACACTTGGCACAGTGCCTGGCCCATGGTAGAGCTCTGTGTGAGTGTGTGTGCGCGTTTACGTGCGCACATACATGTGGAATGAATGGATGAAGCCCAACTTCACGAGGTCCAGGATATGAACCCACTTGCCCTCTCTCCGTGTCTGCCTGCTGTGGGAGGAAGAGGCCAGGGTGGACCCTGCAGTCCCTCTACAGCTTCCACCCCAGAGCCACAGGCTCCTGCTGATGCTCCAGACCAGGCCACCGCACAGCTCATCCTCAGAGAGCTGGTGTCTCCCGTCCCTTCCTGTGCCCCACCCCCCTCCACAGGGCTAAGTGGCCTGTTTTCTGCATAGCTCTGTAGAAGATGCAGTCAGTGCTCCACCAACTGGCTGTGTGACCTTGTATAAGTCACTTAACCTCTCTGAGTCAGCCTCGGGGCAGCCACACAAGGTCCTCGGGTTGGGCACTGCACAGCACTATAGACTGTGCAGTCTATCAGGCTGCACACCCCATCCAGCAATGCAGTGACCTGCCTCACTTTCCCTCATCAGGTGGTGATACTATTGTGTGGGATGACAGGTTTAGATATAGCATAACGTGTAGCATGCCTAGAACACACAGTGCCTAGCAAGTAAGCACTTAATAAAGCATCCCATTAAGTGGCAGTCTTTAAAGTCATTTTATTAT
>NW_006300048.1:643871-670962 GCF_000327345.1 Myotis davidii | reverse complement strand
GCTTTTTTCAGGTTGGCGGGGGACGGAAGCTCCCACCTGCTCTTTTTTTTTTCTTTCTTTTTTTTTATTCTGGGCCAGCTTTAGCTCTGAGGCTTGGCTCCAGCTCTGAGGCCTCCGCTGCTGAAAGTAGGTATCTGATTTGTTTCCATTCTATAATCGAAACTCTTTTTCAACTCCAGCTCTGAGATCCCGGCTTGAAGCTTCTATATTTGTTACAATGTTCAAACTGCAGGCTCAGAGGCCGGCAAGGCAGGTGGGGAACGTTGCAGTCCTCCGTCACTGAAGCAAGCAAGCCTCATGTTCAGTTTAAGCTGCCTGGCTGCCAGCCACCATCTTGGCTGGAAGTTAATTTGCATATCTCGCTGATTAGCCAATCGGAAGGGTAGTGGTCGTACGCCAATTACCATGTTTCTCTTTTATTAGTGTAGACAATGAGAGAGAGAAAGAGGGAGAGAGAGAGAGAGAGAAAGAGGTGAGAGAGGTACATTGATAGGTTGCCTCTTGTACTTGCCCGACCGGGAATCAAACCCTCAACCTAGGTATGCGCCCTGGCCAGGAATTGAACCTATGACCTTCTGGTGCATGGGATGATGCTCCAACCAACTGAGCCACACCAGTCAGGGCTCCTCTGACTTTGATTTGCTTAAAATTGAGTTGCATCAGAACACATGGAAGACTTGTTAAGACATACATCCCTGGGCTCCATCCTTCTGAATGCCCGAGTCAGTAGGTCTGAGGTGGGGCCCAGCAATTTGTAGCTTACACCTTCCCGGTGATACTGATGCTGCTGGTCCAGGGACCACATTCTGAGAGCCACTGAGCTAAGGAAACCTTTGCCCCTCCCCTAGCCTTGGGTCAAGTAACTAAGTTCTCTTCCATGAACCTGAGCTTGAAGGCAGGGTTCGCTTGACTGCAGAGTGTGTAGTAAAGGGTGTGGAGAAGGGTAGCTTCCACAGCTCATGATTACGGTTGCCACACAAAATGGGGTAGCTACTTATGGGCCCTGTAATGAATAGACATCGTGCATTAATGTGCCTGGGCAGAGATTTCTGTTTAATAAAGTACGGAAGTACCATGTATTATTAGCACAGGGCTTTGTAGATTATAAAGGGCTTCCACGTTCCACTTGTGTTTTCCAATTTGATCCTTAGAGAGAGCCTGTGGGGTTAGCGAGGCATATGTCACTACCCCATTTTACAGGTGGGAACTCGCAAGGGGGTTAGCCTTTCTGCTCGCCCGCTGCGTCCCAGCTGGTAGTCACATCAGCACGGATTGTTCATCACGTGGAGGAGGCAGCCGCTCATCCTATCCTCACAGCAGCCCTCAGAAGTCGGCATGATTACTCACATGTACATCAGGGCGACGAGGCTGAGATGCTGAGTGATTTGTCAAAGGTTGTGCATTTAATTAGCAGCGGAGCCAGAGCTAAAATCAATTTCTCCCGACACACCATCAGGATCCACCTCCTAAGACACCATATTTTTGTGTGTGACTGGGGTGGAATTTATAATTATTCAAATTACAAATTTGAATAATTTTAAATTATTCAAATAAATTCAAGTTGTTCAAATTAAAAAGACTCTTGTTGCCCGGTTTGGCTCAGTGGATAGAGCGTCGGCCTTTGGACTGAAGGGTCCCAGGTTCAATTTCGGTCAAGGGCATGTACCTTGGTTGCGGGCACATCCCCAGTTGGGGGTATGCAGGAGGCAGCTGATCGATGTTTCTCTCTCATCGACGTTTCTAACTCTCTATCCCTCTCCCTTCCTCTCTATAAAAAAAAAAATCAATAAAATATATTAAAATATCTATATAGTTAATAAAATGTATTACCTGTTTTTAAAAATTAAAAATGTCTTAATAATATTGAGAATAAAAATATATATGTCAAGAGCTACTGAAGTATCATGGAAATGTAATAATATATTACTATATTTTAAAAATAATTTAATTGTTCTTATTAAAAGCAATTAGGCATATGTAAAACTATATAATGAACTTGACACTTTCTAGATTCATAGTGGTTGAATATCACTAATGGCTAATTCAATATTTCATGCTTTAAATGCAAAATTATTTTCATAAGAACAAAAATACCATCAAATAATAAGTTTGAACTGCATGATCTGAGTTAATCACCATTAATTTGTATTAACTAGTCTCATAATGCTGTGCTTCTAGCTATGTACCAATAGATAGCAGCTCATTTCCTGATTACAAGAAAAACAATAAAGAAAATCAAATGATGGAGGTATGCAGGAGGCAGCTGATCGATGTTTCTCTCTCATCGACGTTTCTAACTCTCTATCCCTCTCTCTTCCTCTCTGTAAAAAATCAATAAAATATATTTTAAAAATAAAATAAAAAGACTTTTGTTATCTTTTGAGGTTTTGTCTTTACTCTTCTCTCCGAGTTCAGTATTTTTCATCTTTTGTGAAACAGAATCAAGATAGTGGGGAGAGAGCATTGGAACCAGCTGAATCACATGAAGAAAGAGTGAGCTGGTGGAAGGAGGTGGCTGGGGAAAGCCTTCTGGGCTGAGCATTGAAAATTCTGTGGGTTTGGCCGTGGGAGACTCCAGAGCAGTTGCCAGATGGGAAGTGAGAGAGGAATTTCACAGAGTTGTCTGTGAAATTTAAATTAGATTCCTATTATTGTTCTTTAAGATATGCAGGAGAAAAGGACATAAGTGTAAAATTACTTTTGGTGACTGGACTGGGCTCACTTGATGCTGTATGGAGAACGGGTCACGTAGAACCCCAGCTCACATCAAGGTTTACGTATGCATGTTTCAAGGAGAAAATGTTTGAATGTGGAAGATAAGGTGCAAAAAAAATATGATTCAGTGACAGAGATATTAAGACTGGGAAAGAAAAAGATAAGGGGAGAAAGAGAAAGAAGAGAGAGAAACAAAAAGAAAGAAAAAATGTTATTAGAAAACTCACTAGATGGGTTAAATATACAGAGAAACATCAGGAAAATAGAAACCAAGGAAAGTAAATTTGTTTTCTACCTGAATCCCAAGGCTGTCTACTACTGCTTCTCAAATCTTTTCAACTGTGATTAGCTATTAGAAATATACTGTCCATTGCTACTCACTGTTTATACACAAACACAACTGGAAAAAGAATTGTTTGTGAGCTGATGCTTACCCTGTGGTCCCCAGTGAACCACATCTGACAGTGCTCACGTCCTGTGTCCCCTCCCACAATGACTCGGCTTGGCCAGGTGACTGGCTTCAGCCAGCAAGACATTAGGGTGATGCAAGGTGGGGGGGCTTGATAAACTCCTGCACACTGGGGCTTATCCTCTTGGAAGGTTTGCTCTTGGGATGTACCCCCTGGAAGCCCAGAGTCATTCTATGGGAACCCAAACTAGCTCAATAGAAAGGCCACTGGTTGGAGCACCAAAGCCCTAGGTGACTGCCCCAGCTGAGCTCCCGGCTGATCGGCAGGAGTTCCTGCCGCACGAGTGAGGCATCTTAGCAGGTGAGGCACCCCCACTCCTGCCCATGGAGCAGAGCTGGGCTGTTTTTGCTGAGCCCTGCCTAAATTTCAGAATCATCCTAATATATAAAAACCCAGGGTCCGTAAGGACTGACTGAAGGCTGGACCGAACCCCAGAAGTCAGTCCTGCAGTCAGTGCTGGGTTGCCATGGCGGGTGCAGTGACCCTGCACTGACTGCTGAGGGGGCTGCGGATCAGGCCCAGAGAGAGGCCTGGAGAGAGAGGCAGGGTCTGATCCAAGCTTCTGTGGCAGCTGTTGATCAGCGGTTGCCTCTCTCTTTCTCTCCGGGCTTTGCCAGAAGCTTCACCTCTGTTTCTCTCTGGGCCTCCCCAGGGCCTGCTGATCAGCCCCACCTCTCTGATCAGGCCTGGAGATAGGGCCAGAGATGCTGACTGGCATAGAAACTGACCAATCAGAACCAAATTGGTCAGCAGGGGAGAGCAGCTGGGGGTGAAATCAGGCCTGCAGGGGAGGGCAGTTGGGGGCAACCAGGCCAGCAGGGGAGGCAGTTAGGAGCAACCTGGCTGGCAGTGGGGGGCAGTTAGGGGTGATCAGGCAGGCAGGCAGGAGAGCAATTAGGAGCCAGTGGTTCAGGATTGTGAGAGGGATGCCCGACTGCCGGTTTAGGCCAGATCTCTAGGATCAGGCCTAAACCAGCAGTTGGCCATCTCCCAAGGGGTCCTGGATTGGAGAGGGTGCAGACTGGGCTTAGGGGACCGCCCCCCCGATGCACAAATTTCATGCACTGGGCCTCCAATGAGATAATAAATGTTGTTTTAAGTCCACTAAGTTTTGTGTTGGGTTTGTGATGCAGCAATCGATAACCAAACATCCTTATGTTTTCTATTATAGTCAATTCTATTTTTATTTTTCAAAATGCTAAATTGATTTCATGACCCATGAATGAATCACAATCTACAGTTGGAAAAGTGCTGCTCTAATCCATGGTAGCTGTGTTTGAGGTGATCTGTCCTCCAACCTCACCCTCTGCCCTGTTGCTCTCAGAGTCATGACATATAAGAGATGAAAGGTAAGCTCAAGTTGTCACCCAGTCCCATCTGGGTCTTCAGGTAGAAAATCTACTCAGTAGGTAACTTTCCTTAGGGGAAGTATTTAAATCTTTCATGTGCCTGGCTCTGAATTCTGTGAGCACAATTTACAACCAAGCATGGTTGCCTGGTACCCAAACCTGTCAGATCCTGAATTCATCCCGCAAATGGAGGGAGAATTTCACCCCTACCCAGACACCCATCCTTATGCCCCCCTACTTCTCAGGTCTCTAGGTTAAGTTGAAGCAAGCATCGGTCTACGTTATTCAAGCTTCCTATAGCATAGTCCCACCCAATCAATAGCTTCTTCCTCTAATACAGCGATTCCTGCATCATATCCCACAGACCAAATGTATCAGCATCACTGAGGGAGCATGTCAAATGCAGGTTCCCAGGACCCACTAAGAGTTATGATCTAAAAACATTCTCTGGAGAATGTGCCTTGGAATCCGCATTTAAACAAGATCCCCAATCAGTTCTGTTGCACGTTAGTGTTTAGGCTCAACTATTCTAAGAGCTATGGTCTAGGTCAGTACATTCCAGCCTTTCTTACCTCAAGTAACAAGCAATACGGTTGCATCTGCCCCCGTGCACATGTGCGTCTATGTAAAGAAAATGGAAGTTTCATCAGACTCTACAATGAATGTCTGAGGCACGCTGGCTTTTCTACCCCATTTTATTTCATTTTTCCAAAAGCTGGTTGTAACTCATTGAACTGAATTTATGATTCAGCTATGGATCACATTGTGCAGTTTAGAGCAAAACTGACCTAAGTGAGCCCAGGCTGTGTGTCCACCCAGCAAACATGGCCGATGCTCGAGTTTTGCTCTGCTAATGATCGTTTGGAGCTGTGAGCCGGTCTCCATCCTTTCTCACTGTGCCCTTCAATTCCACCACTAACAGGGCTTGCATTCATGTCGCCCTTGCCCGACCACCTGCCTTGTCAGTGCATGCTCTCCAGCTGAACCTGGGCTGAAGTTCAGGGTGCAGCTGGATTGGGGGTCTGGGGCTCCCTTCAGGTCTCAGTTTGAAAGAATCAGTAACTCTAGGAGCTTCTGACTGAGGGGAGGAGACAGGGCAGGCAGGGCATGGCAGGGGTAAGATGCTAGCTTCTGCTTTCCCCCTTGATGGCTCCTGAGTCCTCAGGAAACAGGAGTTGGAGTTCACAGTCCAAGAGTGGGGTCCACGAGGGCGCCGTGAGCTTCCCTGCAAGGACAGAGCCTCCTTGGTGTCCAGCACCTGGGAATTCTGGAAACGAGCTGGAGAAGACTCTTGAGGCAGAGTGTGGAGGGCCGTCCTCAGTGTTGTCTGGTAATTACGTAACCTTCTCTGAACTTCTGTTTTCATCTTCTGTGGCTTCTTGGCCTGAGACGTTCCCTAGATCCACAGCCTTCCGTGTAAACAGAGCTTGCTGGTCCTTAACCACCTGTCAGGAGCAAGCCGGTGCCTGTCATGGCTACTCCAGGACTGGCCCCTGTCCTCTGTCCCTCCTGTCTGGGGCTTGAACCTGCTGCTGTCCTCCTTCTGCCTGCCCAGGCCCGTCCTCAGTCTGTCCTCACACTTCAGCCTCTCTGCCCCCTCATCGTTCCTGACATTTGAGGAAGCACAGAAATCAAACCAGGTTCAAAAGTGTGCCATTTATGGTGCCCAAGAAAGCCAAGTCGGCTCACATGATTGATTTAGCGGGTGCAGCTGGGCCTGGATGCAGACAGATAGCTAATGAGGTGATTCTTCTAAATGCGGACTCTAAACAAGATAGAATCCTGCTCCTGCCCTCCCCGCGCCTCTCTGGCTCCTCTCCTTTGCCTCCAGGGTTCTGCAGAGAGGCACACACCAGTTTGTGTGTTTCCTCTGCTATGGGTGGGATTGTGTCCCCTCGAAATGGTGCATTGGGGTCCTCATTCCAGGACCTCAGAATGTGGCCTTGCTGGGAGAGGGGGGGTCTCATAGAGGGAATCGCGGTAAAACAGGGTCGTTAGGGTGGGCCCCAATCCAGTGTGGCTGGTGCCCTATGATAAGGGGAAAGTTGGACACAGAGACAGACAGACAGACAGAGGAAAGTGGTATACAGAGGCTGGCACAGAGGAGAAGGTCATCTGCACGCCACGGAGAGCGGCCTGGACAAGCCTCCGGAGCTGAGAGACAACACGTTTCTGTCGAGTCAGCCGTCCAGGCTGCGGTGCTGGGTAAGGGCAGCCCCAGCAAACTGACACCCACATTTACACCTTCTGCCTCGGGGTTCTGTCCGTTGGTGACCTCCTTCCTGAGGTGGGGGAGGACCAAGGAGGTGGAGGCGAGCAGATTTCCTGTCAGGTGGGCGAGGCCTCTGCGGTGGGGCCCTTGGTGGCACCAGCCTCTCCAGGGCCTTGGGGGGTCCCCCTATGTCTTCCTGTGGTCCCATGTTTCTGTACAATGTGCCGATGATTTTCAACTGCAGTCAGGGGTGGCCGCTGTTCCACTGTGGCGGGTGCGATCCCCATCACATCAGGTGGCCTCCGAGTGGCCGCGAGGTATTCTTAGGTCCAAGTACAGAGAATTTGAGCTGAGAAAGTATACAATTGGGGTTCCCTTCCATGTGTAATTAAATTTGACTACTCATTCCAATGTAGAAATGGCTTTCCGGGATGCTCTACTGCCCTCTGTGTTCATTCACCTGGCACAGGGGTGAAGGCCAAAGTCATGCCTTCGTGTGGACAGAGCCCCAGGGGCCCAGGAATACATGGACGGGGGAGAAAAGTCAAGTTTGAGACAGGGAGCCAAAAACTGGTCTATGGGCATTCTTTCAATCATCAACCGTGTAAAACGTAAGTCCCTGTAAGTTTATCATTATTGGGTGTGACAGGCAGTTAATGAATAAAAGTGCATTTTTTGGATTGTTTGACATTTGCAGTATTTGTCTGCTTTTTAGGATTTGCTCCGTGTTAGGATTTGCTATGTGTTAGGATTTCTTTTCTTATTTGTTAATTCTTACTCAAGGATATTTTTCCATTGATATTTAGAGAGAGTGGAAGGGAGAGGGCGAGGCAGAGAGAAACATCGATGTGAGAGGGACACATCAATTTATTGAGCCTGCAACTGAGGTGTCCTTGATCAGAATTGAACCCAGGACCCTTCAGTCCGCAGGCTGATGCCTTACCCATTGAGCAAAATCAGCTAGGGCTCTTTTCTTATTTGAAATATTTGTTTTGGTACTTGATTTTGTGTTCATAATATTGTGCTCTTTTCCTTAAAAAGACTCCTGAAATTATACAAGCATCAGGCCCCATCCAACTGAGCTCTGGCCCTGGCTGGGGTGTGAGCAATGGAGAGGGAAGGGGCACTACAGTGAGGAGGCAGGGGATTCATGGGAAGCGAGGGAGGCACTTGGATACACTGTGAAGAGGGGAGGAGAGACACTGTGAAGAAAAAAGTGGGGGCAGTGAAACAGGGCTTTGGACTGGGGGCCTGGGGACCCAGCAGCCAGGCCCAGCCCGCCCTCATCTTGTGGGTGCCCTGGGCATGTCCATTCCCCTCTCTGGAGTTTCTTCATCTGCATAAGAGACGTGTGTGGGGTGTCCTTTTAAGGCACGTTAGGCTCTAATAAGCAGGGCTTCTGTTATCCTGATCACCACGGGGAGGAGATGGAGTCATATCCTTACTGGTTGGCAGGGCCACTGTCTGAGGGAGGAGAAAAGACCACTTGAGAAGCATCTCCCTCTGGTGGGACTGGAGTTGCCAGTAACCCCAGCTGGAATCCCCTGTGACAGGGGCCGCTATACCTGTATGGCAGGGGAGGTTGCTGCAGTCATTCACTCCTGTCTTCACTCATTCCTTTCTCTAACCACTGCACACTGGGAAGACCCTCCGTGCTGGGCCTACCCTGGGCCTGGGAGGCAGAAATGAAGGGCACAGCCTTGCCTGAGGAGCTGGCACTGCCGTGGGAAACAGCACATCCATCAGGGCCTGTGACAGAAGCTCGCCCACCTCCAGCGAGGCCGCTCAGTGATGCTGGAAAGCATGGGGTGTGGGGTCCGTGGTCTGACCCTGCTGCACATTTGAATTCTGGAGAAGCTTTAAAAAGAAGTATATGTGCCTGGACCCGCCTCTGGGCTATCTTAACTAGCCTGGGGCGGGACTGGCACCAGCATTTTAAAAAGCCCACTGGGTGATCCTCCTACGCAGCCAGAGCTGAGACCCCGTTCCACCCAGCGCTTCTCTACCTTCACTGTGCACAGGAATCACCAGGGAGTGAGGGCTGGGGTGGGGGAGAAGGGTCATGGTCAGTGCAGATTCTCACTTCAAAGGTCTGGGTTTGACCCACAATCAGGTGATGCCAATGCTGCCCTTGAAGCAGTGACACTGAGATCTGGCTCTGGTCCTGCCTCTGATCTCATCTCCTTCCTCCTCGCCCTCTGCTCCAGCCACCCTGGCATCCTTGCAGATCCTGGGACAGTCCAGGTTTTCTCCCTTCTTGGGGTCTCTGCACACACTTTGTCTGGAACATTCGTTCCCCAGATGTCCACATGGCTTGCTCCCTCATCATTCAGGTCTCTGCTCAAATGCCCGCTTGTTAGCAAGAGCTTTCCCCATCCACCTGACCATCTGACATAAAATAGCCCCCACTCCCACCATTACCTTTCCCGCCACCCGGACTCTACCTCCCTCCACAGCGCTGATCACCGCGTGATGACAGGTCACAGATCTCTCACATCTGTGTTTATCATCTGTCTTCCTTGCTGTGATATCAGTTCCACGGGAGCAGGAACTCTGTTTTAGTCCTTCTGATAACCTTCCGCATAGAGCAGTATCTGGTAATAAAAGCAACTCAGTAAATATTTATTGAATAGAGAATGGGGGAAAAGAGGTGGGAAAAAAGATAGTTATAACTTGAGACTCACTCATTCAGGCTGTCATGAACCTCAGAGATAATGTAATTCACTGTTTCTCAGTGAATTTGTTCCTGACATTTAAGGTGGATAATTCTTCCATCATATGGCACTGACCCATGTGCTGTAAGGCATTCAGGATGGATGGTCTTCCACACTAAATGCCAGTAGCATCTCAAGTCACTGGGACCCCCTTCGGTGAGAATCAGGCCCCAGTCAAGAACCACTAATGTAGCTCAATTATCTCATTGTGTAGATAAGAAAAGTAAGGTGAAGAAAGGTGAACCTATTTGTCTAAGTGGACGTAAGTTAATAGGAGAACGGAGACCAGAGCTTAGGATGCTAGACTCTACTGTAAGGAATTACTATTATTATTATTATTATTTTTAAATATATTTTATTGATTTTTTACAGAGAGGAAAGGAGAGAGATAGAGATAGAGAGTTAGAAACATCGATCAGCTGCCTCCTGCACGTCCCCCACTGGGGAAGTGCACGCAACCCAGGTACATGCCCTTGACCGGAATCGAACCTGGGACCTTCCAGTCCGCAGGCCGACGCTCTATCCACTGAGCCAAACCGGTTTCGGCTATTATTATTATTATTATTACTATAGTCTCACCATGCTGCTTCCAATGAAAGGCCTCTTGAAGCACCCGCTGGCTGGGGCTGTGGTGGCCGTGGTTCCCAGGCAGGACTTGCAACCAGAGAGATTCAAGAGTCCTCCTGCCTGACATGGTGTTGGTGTCAGAGTGCAGGCTGTGGGATCTAGATTGCAGAGGCCATCTGTTCCTCCTCCTCCGCGCTGGCCATTGGTATCCTGGAGAGGTGAGTGCCTCTGGGATCCGTGACAAAACATCTCCACTGAGGGTCATTCTTCAAACCTTCCTGGCCTATTAAACAAGGGAAATGGATTTGAAATCGAGCACACATTGGGACAGCTTTAGGAAACCACTTTTATTAGTCAGCACTGATTTTATTTTTTTAAAGTTATACAGTGGTGCCATACATTCTCCTTCTAAGCAAGAATCATGGGACAAGTTGGAAGCAAGGACCAGGGAGGGTCTGATGCCTGGTTTCTCTAGCGTCTCAGGAGGCTCCCGCTTGAGGGGCTGCATAAATGGAAGCTCCTTCTGGCTGGAACCCATTTGGTACCTGGAGAGTCTCCATCATATGTGGAGGGAGGCTGATGTCCCTGGGCCTTGGGGTCCCATGAGTATCTTCCCATGAGAATAAAGGAGCCAAGTCAATAAAACCTGGTAAAACACCCCCTTCTCCTCTGGTGTGGAACTGGTGCCCCGCGGTAGCTTCTTGGATGCACAGCGATTTGGTTGGGAGGGGACTTGGGTGGATAAACTGGAGATAGCAACTTAAAGAGCTCCTTTAGTGTATTTCAATTGAGAGAATGAGGAACCGAGGCTAGATCTTTTGTCCAGAACAGAATGCTCAGAAGGGGGCTATCCATGTCATACAAAAGGACCAAAGTCTGCCCTGCCTTGTACTTGGATGCCTCTCTGTGGGCCCCTAGATTATTTAGGGTGTGTGAGCTGTGTGGAGGTGGCAGACAAGGCCTCCCAGCTTCACAACCAGCTTACTGGTCCAGCCAGATCCTTAGGAGCCTCAGAGGAGCTTAGAGCTGCAGGTGAGGGGCAGAGTGGCTTCTCTTCCCCAAAACATCGAGAATGTGATATTCTAATTCTAAAGGTCATTCATTTATTCATCAGATTTGTTCACTAACTACCTACTGTGCTCAAAGTTGATGTGAACCTGTGCCTACCTGGGCAATGGGGACGCCAACAATCTATCATAGAGGGACAAGGAGACCCGAGGAGGACCCTGGGTGATGGAAAGGGCCCTGCCCAGGTCTATTACTTGGAGAGATTCACTCCCTCATCTGGGTTCAGTTTCCTCACCCGACAACTGGGAGGTTGGATGAGGTGGCCTCCGTGGTCCTCCCTGCTCAGACATTTTTAGGAGTCAGATTCCTGAACGTGAAGGCAGCCCTGGCCTTGAGCTGCGCTGGTGTGGCTACTCCAGGCAGGGGTGGGGTGGCTCTGGCCCCTGAGGGATGGGCACCGTGTGGGCAGCTCTTCTCAGGAGCTGGGAATCCACCCTTCCTCGAAGGAACAATCCCACCAGTTAGTCAGCACCTTCTGTGATCCTGCCAACCGCAGGCTGTGTGGGGCCACAGAGACATGGCACAGGGTCCCCACCCTCCAGGGGCTGCTCAAGCTGAGGACACAGCCATGCGCACCTGAAGGAGCAACAGAAGATTCCATGGACAGATGAACAAGTGTTGGAGAGGCCGCAGGCTTAGAGAGACGTCTCTCTAAGAAGCATCAGAAACCCCCACTTTACAAAAAAAATGTTGGTGCTGGTTCCTGCCTCTCCCTGAAGTGCATTTTGTCCGGGACTGTGATTCCCGAGCACAGCCACACAGAACGGACACCCACGTGTTCGCGCATCAAGGAAATGCTGACTGAGCACCTACTATGCACCAGGCACCGAGGATCTAAGAGCAAACCAGACAGCCAGAGAGCTAACTGTCCAATCTGGAGGCCTCCTACCTCACCATCCCCACAAAGGGACTGCCTTGCACCACTGCTAAAGGGTTCTGTTTGCCCTGAGGGCAACATTGGTCATTTTTCAGTGGAAAGACTTTCTTACATCACTTTTTGACAACCGCTGCATACATGGCAGATGAGCAGAGTGAAATAAAACATACATGTGTGTGTTGGACAGTCTGCCAGATTCTGTCGCTAGGGAAGTCACTCAATTCCAAAAAACCAGCCTCACCGTACGACGGTAAAATCAGTCTCAGCAAAATTGCAAGTTACCATGGACGGGGAACGTAGGAAAATGTGGTTCAAACTGTTACCGTTACATCTGCTTCTGCAGGGAATTGACCTTATCGTGGAGCGTTATCTGGATGGGAGGGGGCTGGCCGGGAAGGGCTCATTCAGTCATCAGCTTCGAGGATCATGACCAAAGGACACACTGATCTGTCATCACTCAGCGAGTGGTGGTCTTTGAGGATGTTCCGAGCTGCCACCTCTTCTGCTTGAAGACACAGGAATGGGTTTGCCGAGGAGAGGATGGAAAAGGGGCAACCGATCCGGAAGCCAGAACTAGCAAGGCTTGCAGGAGCACAGGTGGAGGGCTGTGGCCACTGCAAATAAGCCGTGTCAAGCAGCCAGGAGCTGAGAGGGTTGGAAAGCAGGGTCAGGAGATGCTTGATGGCGGGCCTTTTATTAGAATGTGGCTTTTACTCCGTGGGTCATAAGGAGCTTGATCCCCAGTAGGGGAAGTGCAGGAAGCAGCTCGTCGATGTTTAGTTCCCTCACATCAATGTTTCTCTCTATCTCCCTCTCCCTTCCTCTTAAAAAAAAAGCATTAAAAAAAGAGGAAGCTCCTGAGCTCCATGGGGAAAAATAAACACAAATGTTTGAGGACAATTTGCCAACCATGGGGTACGCAAATGAGCTTTGAAGCTGAGATTTAGGTCCCTGGTTCCTCTGTTAATTCAGAGGAGAGGTCTTGGGCTGTGAGGCTGACGGGGAAGCTCGGGAGAGTTTATAACTCAGAGTGCAGGGATGGGAGAGAGAGGAGGCTGGAGGCTGGAGGCTGGAGGCTGGAGGGGTTGATCTCAGGACCACAGGTCTTGATCTCCAGGCAGAGCTCGAACAGCAATGAGGCCCAGCGGTCATGAAGCTGACTCAGCATCATCCAATCATCACCCTCATTAGAACACTCAGACCTAAGCGGTACGTCAGTGATTGTGTGTGTTCGTACTAATTAATGTAGTCTCAGCAGAGGAAGCAAGCCCAGTGCTCAGCCACCCCTCTCCTCAGAGTGTGGGGACCAGGGGGGACGGGCCTACAGGCCACACTTTGCCAACTTTGGTGGCGTTGCAGGAAGGAGGACCCGGGCTCATTGTGTGTCTTCAGCAGCTGCCCCGTGCGGAAGGTTGGAAACCAGAGACATATTTTGAGACTGCTTTATGGCAACCTGCAAGAATCTCCTTCTTTGTTTTATGTTTCCCTGAAGCAGAGCCAGCTGCAGCTTCATTTGCAAGTCCAGATAGTCTTGCCCCTGCCGGGCACAGGGTGACAGAGGTGGCTCTGGGTGAACACCGGTCTTTTTCTGCCATACCCTGGTGCCCCCAAGTCAGCAGCAACCAACTGCCTCAGTGTTAACTTTGGCCACAGAGCAAATTACACCTCTCCAGGAAAGCAGGCGTCCACCCATGCCCTCTGCTGCTTTTCTGCTTGCCCACTTGCCGCCCACTTGCCACCCAGTTGGGGACGGCTCTTCTGTGGAGCCTTCCATCCCAGCCCAGGAGGCCTCTTCCTCCCCCGGCCCCTTGAAGACTAGACTTACTTGGCATCTCACCTATGCCACCTGTTTCTTATCTTATGATTCCTTTTCTTTCTTTTATTCTTTCAGGTTTGAGCCCATTCTTCGCCTCCTCCAGCAAATTCATTCATTGAAGGGAATGACTGTGTCATATACTTGGGGTGACATTTAATCTTTCATCCAACCCAAGACACTTCCAAGAGTGATATAGATGTTGTCAGTGCCTGATTACATTTTCTCAATACTCACTGTTCCTACACATTCTGACCTTTTCTCACTGCCAGCCCGAGCCCTTCCTGCCCCCTGTAGCAGCTGGGAAGGGCAGAGCTCACACTGCCAGGAGCACCCCCAGTCAGTGACGGGCAGACTGTGAGTGGACACCCAGCTTCCTCTGCTGGGACACACCCAGGTGTGTTCTGCACAGTCTCCCCATTGCCCTGGATTGACCCCTTCCTGTGTCACTTCCCCACCTGCCACTGTCACCTCCCAAGTCAACTACTGTCATTCAAAGCTTTGGGCCAGTGGGGACTTAGTGTGACCTTCCTTAAGGACTCTACATCTGGCACTGCCTAGCATGCTGCCGGCTCAGAGCACTCACCCACATTTTGCCAAATGAATGTCTGAATGTTCCACTGTGCACCAGTGAGAACATGCAAACCCATTTCTCAGGGCGCTGAAGGGAATGACTCATTTCCCTTGTCCATGCTTGCTCCTCCTCTCCTTTGTAACTGTTTACACCTTCTCCCCTCCCCCAACCTCTAACAACTCCATCCCCATCCTCCTACTGGGTTGCTGACCTTGCTTCTCCTTTCACTGTGAACATGGAAGTCCTGGGAAGAGGATGTCTACTTGCTCCCACTGCATCTTCCGCCCTCTGCCCTGCGCTCTGGCCTTTGCCTGCCTCTGGCTTCCGCAGCCGAGCTGGCCATGCTTCTGAGACCCTTTCCTCCACTGGGTCTGACCTAGGTCCCAGAACCTCTGTCCCCAGTCTTGGCTCATTTGTTGCCTCTTGGGGAAGCCTCCACTAGTTCAAACTGCATATCCTTCTACCCCTCGTCCGCTATCCTCTGCCTACATTTCCCTCAGAGCCCTTCTAAGCACCTGACATCCCATGCTTGTCTTTATTGTCTACCCCCTGATATGTACACCCCATGTGGGCAGGAATCTTTGTTGTGTTTATTGCTTTAAAAATTATCACAGAAACAAGCAAGGCAGGCAGGCTGGCAGTGCTTTGGAACGAGAGAAAAACATTTACATGTAAGATCAGAAGTGACCCTGAGAGGTTAATCTAATCCAACGCTCTCATTTTGTAGATGAGAAAACAGAAGCTCCCAGACTCTCTGGTTAGATGAAGAACTGGGATTGGAACCTCCCAGTCTCAGATCCCAGTCTGGGATGAATTCCACAGCTAGTCCTCTCAGACCGGAGTTTGCATCTCTAGACCTGTGACCCTCAGGGTCAGCTTCCTGTCAGTGCCCCTGTGTGCCAGTCACTGGTCATAGTTCCTACTGTGGCATTAACTCCCCTGGAACCGAAGCCCTCAAGATCACAAACCAGGGATTCTTACTTTAAAATTCCCAAGGCATGACCAGTGCTCAGTGAGGTGTGAGCTGGAGACCTGGTGAGGCCTCCTGCCTTCCTCTACCCTCATGACTATAAAAATAGTCACTGCTACTGAGAACTTCCCACATGCCCGGGGCTTGAGATACGAGAATGCACCAACCTAGTCCTTGAGGAACATCCGGGGAGGTAGGCACCGTTTCCCCACTTTCCAGCTGAGAACTTGAGGATCAGAGCTGAGCGGGCTGCCTTGGACATTGATCATAAGCTCGTCAGTGGCCGTGCGAGGATTCATTTCCACTGCATGATGGATAGAGAGCCACGGGGTGGCAAGTGGAGGAGAGATGGCAGATTAAGGAGGGACATTTGCCACCTGCTTATCCCCTGATGCCTAAAAGGCACCCAGGAAGGGACAAAGCTGTCCGTTGAGCAGGGCTGAGCTCAAGGGCTCAATGACTGAGATAGAGTCTTTCCTGGGACAGACTTTGGATCAGGTGAAGAAGTGGGGAGGGGGTCCCAGGTATGGCAACAGGCAGGAGGCCCAGAGGGTGCAGAAGCTGGGGGCGTGGAGGGAATGGGCCCAGAAGACACATTCTGCCAAGTTCACAAGTTAGCTGATGGCACAGGACAAGAAGTCAGCAAACACTGATGGATCGCTTGGTTGATTAACTCTGACATATCCCACTTTAGCCCCAGAAACCGAGCCCAAGGTGCCTGATGTGGGATTTTAGTGGTTATAATTTTCCAGCTGGAACCAAATAGAAATCCACATTGAGCCACAGCACTTTGCTTGCAAGTAAATCTCACAGCCTTGGTGGCCATAAACGAGCGTACTCAGGTAGAGGCCGGGCCAGTTTCCTGGTGTGAATCTCTCAGTGCCTCTGTCGCAGGTGTTGATGGATATGCTAAGATTCAAAAGTGAGCATCTACTGCTCTTCAGGACAAGGTAAATATTTAACAACTTTATAAACAACTCGCAGAGGGAGGGCCTGGCCTGCCTGGGCAGCCGGGCCTGAGTGAGACCTAGGATGCTCCCACCACCCGAGGGGGAAAGGAGCAGAGGTCTGAGATCTAGTCCAACTTCTGGCTTCACTGGAGAGAGAACAGTCTCAGAAATAGGCAGCTGCCCCGGGAAAGGGATGCGGCAGAGGCCACAGTGGAACCAGAAAGGCACCCGTGCCCTTTCGCGTGTGTCCCCGGGCCTTGCACCCTGGCCATGCTGAGCAAAACGGATGTGTACGTGTCTATATCAACGCCGAGGGCATGGTCTGTGCGTTACTGTATGATGGCAGCCCTAGCAACTTGACACACCGAAGGCATGCTGTGTACTATTAAAGGCAGGGCCACCTGGGCAAAGGCTGTAGCTAGAAGCACCCAGGAAGGGTTTCCATTTTTCTGAACTGGAGGAACTTAAAAGGAGAACACGAACCAAGTCTCATGGCACTGCAGCTCCAGGACTTGTGCTAGGAAGAAAGCTGCTAGTACAGCAGCGATGTTGGAACAAGAGAACTACACTATGGCCTGGAAGAAAAGGAGTATGTAACAAGAAAAGAGGGGGAAATCCCTTAAAGTGTGAAATCAGTGAGTTTCTCTGGAAGCTGCTGCTTTAGTTCAGGTTTTTATTCTTTCTCCCCCAGACGCCTATGCTCACCTCTTCAGACAATTTTTTTAAAAATTTTGAGAATATTTTAAAATACAATAAAATATAGAGAAAAACATAATATGTGCTACCACCACAATTTAACATATGTTTACATTCTATTTTGTTATATATATATATTATATACTATAGATAATGATGTACATTATATACTTATACATTATATACATATAATAAATGCATTGTATACTAGTAGAATCACTAAACACAACACATACATTATATAATTACCTTATATACATTATATATAATTGCATTATTCACACTAACATTTTATATATAATCCTACAGTTGAGGGCCCTTTCCACCTCCCTGCAATCCCATCCCCATCCTTTTTTGTCATCTGTCTTCCCAGACATGTCATATTAAGTATATTTTTTGCAACTTTTCACTCAACATTATGTTATCAAGCTGTAGCCATATCAATACATGTTGATCTAGATACTTATTTTCACTGAATTTTTAATTTCATGCCCCCAATAAAGTCCATTGTATTAGTTTTCTAGGGCTAATAAAGTACCTTAAAGTAGGTGAACACAAGGGCTCAATGAGTGAGCTTAAATACTGGGAATTTATTTTCTAGCAGGTCTGGTGGCTGCACATCTAATATCAAGGTGTCAGCAGCATTGGTATCTTCTGAGGCCTCTGTCCTTGGCTTCCAGATGGCCATCTTCTCCCTGTGTCTTCACATGGCCTTCCTTTTGTGCCTATCTGTGTCCTTATCTCCTCTTGTCATGAGGATGTCAGCCATAATTTGTTAGGTCCCACCATATTGGCCTCATTGTAAGTTAATTACATCTTAAAGACCTATCTCCAAGTTCAGTCACATTCTGAGGTACGGGAGGGTTAGGACTTCAACGTAGGAACTTTGGGGAGGACGCAGTTCAGCCCTTCACAGCCATAATTACGTATGTTTTTGTTGCTGTTATTAAACAATGCTGTAATGAACATCTTCGTCTATGTCTCTGAACCCATGTTTGAGCGCTTCCTGGCCCATCACCGATACTGGGAAGTGGAGTGCCGGATGCAGCGATGTGCTCCCTGCACGTTTATTAGATGCGGACCAACTGCTTTCCAGTCCAGAACTATAATTCATACTCTCATCCCCAGCATGTGTTTCATACGTGCTTGGGATCATCAGACTTTAAAATGTTGCCAATATGACGATTATGCAATGGTAACACAGTGTGGTCCTGATTTTAATTTCCCTGACTGCTAATGAGGTTGATGTCTTTACATTTATTTATTAAGTTTTCCAGTTTGCAAGTTGCCTGTTCAGATATCTTTGCCTATTTTCCTATTCTATTTTTTGTTGTTGTTGATCTGCAACAAATGTATGTATTTGTGTATTCTAGAAACCACTCCTCTGTTAGCTATAGTAACCTCTATCCGGTCTCCATGCTTCCAGTGTCTCCACTTGTCAAGTTCTCTTCAAGGATCTTCCCAGAGATCACGGGATAAAATTCAGAGTTGGTATGGCCTTCCAGGCCTTCACAGTCTAGCTGGAACCTAGCCTTTCAGCCTCCTTCCCTCACCACTCCCAGACTCTAATGCCCCAGGACAGCCCAGTTCCCAGAACATGCAACACATTTATGCTCCCAGGACTTTGTATGCTGCTCCTGCTGCCTGAGGGCCTGGCTTCTCCTTTAGACCTGCCTTTCCACACTCAGCTCTGATGTCAGCTCTTGGTGAGGCCTTGCAATCCCCAGCAGAGAGAGGACATGGTAGACATGCCATTACCATGGCATCTGCCACCTGTTGCCAGAGTTGGTTTTGAGTTCCATTTCCTCAGCCAGAATGTGAGACCCACCGAAAGCAAGCAATTTTTTCCCTTTTTTCATCTTCATGGTCTCAATATTGGTACATGGTAAGTGCTTGATATTTGCTGAATTTTATTGTTTAAATCGGGGGATATTATTTAAAAGGTTACAATGGTTAATGTGTAGGCAGCAGTAATAGAATTGTTCAGCTCATTCCTCCTGTCTGAAAATCTCTTATTATCTCTAAGGTCCTAAACTTGAGTTCATAAACCAAACTCCACAGGGGCTATGATGGCAGAGATGTGGCTCAGTAGCTGCATGGGGTCAGGCTGGCAGGGGAGGGGAGTTAGGAGAAATCCCCCTGAGAGAGAGGTGTTTGCTATAAAAGCTACAGCAATACTAAGAGAATGGCGATGGAAATATAATGTTTAGAATGAGACAATGGTTCTGTTGTTCTCTCATAAACTCATTATTGGAGTGTTTGTTCTCAGCACCACATTCGAAGAGGAAGGGACAGAGACCAACCAGAGGTACCGTCAGGAGGGAGGGCGACCAGGTGGGTGAGGGGGTAAGATTTCACACGACCTGAGGTAGGACTGCCGGAGCCGGGGCTCTTTGTCCAGGAGGCTGTGAAACTGCCCTCAAGTGCTGTGCACAGGATGCCTTTTGGAACAGGAATAGAAATGGTTTGTATCATTCTAAAAGACACACCCAGAACTGGTGAAGGAAACTTACAAAGAGATGGATTTCTGCTTAATAGATTAATGTATCTGAAGCATCCAGAGCGTAGGATATGGCTGGGCTGCTTTGAGGAGAGTGGACCACTCTGGCAGGGGACATATCGACGTGGAGCTTGGATTACCACTTGGAGAGGGATGATGTCCAAGGGGCGTGGGGATCAAATGTGACTAGGTCTGGATTCAGTGACGCTTAAGTTCTTTCCCAAAGTTGAAATGTCACCTCCAAATAGCTTCTGCTCTTATTCTCTTGGGTACCTAGTCATGTGGCCAGAACCTAGACCAATGGTTGTCAAACTTTATGTACAGATGGTCAAAAACACAGATTCCTGGGCAATAGACGTGAAGCATATAATCTAGGTTTAAGCCACTCGGTACATGCATTCCCATGGCCCTGGTAACTGGCCTAAGGTTGGGATGTGAGCAAATCAGAGCTGACAAGGTACCACGAGACACTCTAGGGTAGATGGTGCCATTCTTTTTGTTTGGCTGAGACATCATTAGGTCTGATGCTGCCACCAAGGCCATCTTGCCACCAGGAGGAGATTAGAAGCAAAGCCAAAATGTGGGGAGATGGGGCTGAGAGATGGAGAAAACCTTGCTTGAATGACACAGCTGGAGTTCTGAATCCAAATACACCTAAAGCAAGACTAGCTCTGGAATTTGTGGTCATCGGAGTGAATATGTTGTATTGTGCTTACGCCATTTGCATTAGGTCTTCTGTCACCGGAAAGTTCCTAAGTCAGACACCCAAAGGCCATTCGTTGCCCACAGATGCGATTGGGTTGGGCTGTCAGAGAAGAGCACTCAGCTTGTGAAACTCATGCCCTTGCGAAGGTGCCTGGCTGCCATCCCAGCCCCGGGGTATCAGCACCCATCTACTGTGGGTCAAGGATCTATCAGGTGCCAAGCCTGATGCCAGATGCCACAGTGATCAACAGAAATAGAAGACCTGGTTCTTTCCCTCTAAGAGTTTAGGCTCTACCAGGTGCAAGACAAGGTTGGCTGCCAAGACAAGATGAGGCAGGTGTCCGGTGAGTGATGTGCGGTAGGACCCTGGGGGATCCTTGTGTACTGGGCTGGTCAAGGAAAGTTTCATGCACAAGATGGCTTGATTGGGGCTTAAGGAGTTTATAAGTGAAAGGAAGGAAGGGGCTTCATTATAAGCTGGGTGCCACCTCCAAGCCCCTTATGCAAACTCTGAGCAGTAGATAAACCACACAGTGGAAACAGAGTTAAGTAAATGCCATATAATTATATCACACATTATGTTTTGGATGATATAATTATACGGGCAGATGTATCTGGCCAGAAAGATGAAAAAAACCTGAGAGCCTAGGGAGTAGAAATCTTTCGGGTTACCAATACACGAACCCTATAGGGCTATCACGGGCATAAGTGTTTAATTGGAGAAATTACATGCTTTGGAAGTTGCTGGGTCATGTGTGTTTCTGTGGCCTTGCAGGGAATTACTCTGTTAGTTCTGGAACAGGGCTTGCCTCTCTGAAACTGATGGTAGATTTAATCCTTGAAGCCTCTCGCTTACTTTCCTAGGAGAACTGGGTACAGTCAACCATGGACCACACTGTGCTTGGTCTTGTTTTTAGAATGGGGCCTGCTCTCCTGCTTCCCAAATCAGGGGGACCCCACTTCCTACCAGCACTGAGAACCCTGGGAAAGTACCAAAATCACTTCTAGCCTTTCATGTAGGTGCTGGCTAGCTTCAAGCTGATTCCGTAGGTGACACCAACAGACCTTGTTTTACTTGCTTCTAGTTACCTACGCAGCTCATTTATAAGGACGTTGAAGAAAAAGGACCATATTTTTTTTTTCCGCACTCATGTCCATTCACCCCTCTTCCACCCTAAAGCCCCACCCCGTGCTTTGTGCATAGTAGGCACTCAAATAAAGTTTGCTAAAGAAGTGCGTGTGTGCATTTAAGTCTGCCATTAGAGTCTGGAAATTCCTCTTAGTTCTGGCTGGTGAGAATTACCTCTGGGGCCTGGTCACGGTGAAACAGGCCTTTAACCTTTCCCCATGTCACTTTCCATCGCCAGGTGGGCACTCGGAAGCCCCCACCCCTGTGAGATCTTTTTCAGTCACTGTCCTGGGGTCCAGATGCTGCCCCTTGAATGCACTCCCTTTTCCCTGAGTCACCATCATGCTTTTCAGAGTGGAGTCCCCGAACACGGCACACGTGCTCATATGTCATGTGTCTTCAGGCTAAATCAGCAGTTTCCAACAGACAGGCTGCAAGAATTTTCACAACACGCAATACCTATTTGGTCAGAGGCACTGACCTCTTTTCCCGTTAGATTGTCAAATTGAAAAAAAGGACAATAGCTAATACAGCAATAGCTGTCTGGTGTGAATGAATCAAAATTATATTTATTTTTTGTCAGATCAGCAAAAAATATATTTTTGGGGTGCCCCAGATCTTAGTAATTAGTTTATGTGTGCATGAGATGAAGAAGGCTGGAAATCGATGGGCTAAATGATCCCCACCCCCCTCTCCTCCCCCGCCCGGGGTGAGGCAAGGAAGGGGCCCAGGGATGCAGGGGATGGGCCTCTACACTCTGTCTCAGAAAAGAAGTACAAATTCTTTAAAAGCATGTTTTATGGAGGTTTATGTGGCTTCCCTGGTGAATGGTCAAGACTGTAGCAGCCCGCCTCTGATGCCAGAGATTCATCGTTGGGGATGAAAGCAGTGTTTCATGTAAAACTAAAGACGCTTTTCACCCATCACATGAAACCTAGTATATTATTAACTCAGTGTGAAAGAGTTTGCATGGGCTTGTCAGTGTGTGGGTGAGGGGCGCAGAGGAAGGATGACTACTGAGGATGCATTGATGGGGTGGAGCGTTTCCCTCCACTGGGATTGGTTAAGGATTCAGGGTTCCTGAAGGTCCCGGGCAGGGGAGCGTGAAGGCACACTCTTAGTGGGCCCTGTGCTTGGAGGGAGGGGAGTAACCGAGCCACAGGACCCGATCAACAAGCCTCATTCATGCTTCTCTTTATTCAACACACTTACTGAGTGGTTAATAGTTAGGTAGCATCACTTAGCAGCCACTGTCTTGCTTTTTAGGGTGAGAGAGGTTGCTATAATATCCACGCTGGGGCCCTGGGCACACCTGGATGTATGGTCACCTTCGTAAGATCTGCAAGACTTCACGCGGGACCAGCATAGATACCCTGCTGTCCTTGAGACGCTGCATCTGAGATGCAGAGCAACGGCAGTGATGACAACAGTAGCAAACACTTAGGGCTGTGGTCGGCAAACTGTGGCTTGCGAGCCGCATGTGGCTCTTTGGCCCCTTGAGTGTGGCTCTTCCACAAAATACCACGTGCGGGCGCACACGTACAGTGCGATTGAAACTTCGTGGCCCATGTGCAGAAGTTGGTATTTTGTGGACGAGCCGGTATTTTGTGGGAGAGCCATCCTCAAGGGGCCAAAGAGTCGCATGTGGCTCGCAAGCCGCCGTTTGCCGAGCCGCAGTTTCCTGACCACTGACTTAGGGAATGTTTCTCATGTACCAGACAGTTTAATACCTGCTTTTTGTGACTAGCTCAGTCTGTCCTGTGCTTACTGATGTTATTCCCATTCCGCAGATGGGAAAACTTGCCAACACCCCATGTGTGGGCAGAGGTGGAGTGGGAACTGCAAGACAGGCTGGCTGGCTCTGGCACCAGGCTCTCTGGACCCACAGAAGGAGACACAATGCCCAGGGGATTCCAAGGAGGGAGGCACACTCCCATTTGGGAAAACCACGTTGGGCTTCCTGGCACGGGAAGCATGTAGCCAGCTCTGTGAAGGAGACAGAGGAGAGCGTTCTGGTGGGAAATGGTGGGGCTGGAGGCAGAGAAGCAGCAGACACATCAGCATGCTTGGAAACAGAAAGGATTGGGTTTGGGCCGGGGCTTTTGGAAATAAGAATAGCTGACAGTTATTGGGGGATTAATAAGGATTGTGTCTTTTGATCACCACAGGAACCGCGTGAGGTTGCAGCTATTTTTATTCCCAATTTACAGACGGAGCTCTGAGAGGTTAAATAATTGGCTGTGGGTCCATCCCTGGCGAGGATTGGTGCTGCAGGCCCAGCCTGGCGGCCTGACTCCCTGGGCACAGCCTAATTCTCACTCTACAACACCTTCTGTGTGTGTGTCGGGGGGAGGGGAGTGCGTGACACAGGACACCCATGGCCCTTGCTGGGCCCTGGGGACTTACTTTACCTTGGACACAGTGAGGAAGGAGGGAGGAAGGGCGAAGGGCCGTGCTGTGGACGTGGTGCTGGGTGAGGAGCCAGGGAAGCTCCCTTTCCTGGGCTGTGCCGGTTGTAACTTGTTTGAGGAGGAGCACTGGCCGTGGGGGTCCTGCTTCACATCTAACTCATGAACTCGAGCCATTTCTCACGAAGCCGACTGCGTGGCTTTCATCTTCCCTTTATAGAAACAAATGAGACTCTCTAAGCAAGGGTTCGGGGTATTAGAGCAGTAAGTAACTGAGTTGACTCCGTCAAGCGGGTCAGGGAGTGAGATGAATGTGTATCGTTAGTCTTTCAGTGGCTGGGAGACGCTGCTGACCACTCCCAGGGAAATCCCGGTTCCCTCACAGTCCTTTAGGAAGAGGCCCTTTCTAGAAAGAGAAGCGGCAATGCCCCTGATGGGTCTTCACTTGGATGGACAGGACTTCCTGCTTGTTGCTGCGGTTCTTCGGCCGCAGTCCCTGTGGGCAGAGGCTGGGCCGGTTCTCAGATGCGATAGCAGTGAATGTGCTCATGGCCAGGTCCCTTTCCTGGGAGTGGGTTCCTATTTCATCCAAGGCCAGCTTCCCCTGAGGCTGGAGCTGCCCCCAAAACCTGGACGGATCTTCCCATCCCTGGAGGGCACAACGATGTTGGTTTGACGTTTGCTGCCACATGTCTTGGGCACCATGCCCGTGGGCCTGATTTGGGCTCAGCTGGCCCAATGACTAGGATTCACAGCAGGGTTAGCGGAACCTCAGGTCCGATAGCACATGATTATGGGCTATTACACCTTTTCTATAGACATCAGCTCTTGGGTTAAAAAAATACTACCCAGCTCTGGCCAGTGTCTCAGTGGTTAGAGCAGCCGTGGGCAAACTATAGCCCGCGGGCGGGTTCAGGCCCGTTTGAAATGAATAAAACTAAAAAAGAAAAAAAGACCGTACCCTTTTATGTAATGATGTTTACTTTGAATTTATATTAGTTCACACAAACACTCCATCCATGCTTTTGTTCCGGCCCTCCGGTCCAGTTTAAGGACCCGTTGTGGCCCTCGAGTCAAAAAGTTTGCCCACCCCAGGGTTAGAGCATGGGCCCATGCACCTGGGTTGCAGGTTTGATCCCTGGTCCAGGTTGGGGCACGTGCAGGAGGCAACCAATCGATCTCTGTCTCTCTCTCCCCTTGCCCCTCCCCCTTCTACTCTATAAAAAAAAATATCTACGGAAAAAATATATCCTCGGGTGATATACTACATATTCACTAACATTTGTGCTATAGCTATGAGCAAGAGCTCAAGAAATACACAGAGCTGAGTGCACTGAATAGTTTTCCACCAATTCAAATGTTAGCCATTACTGCCATGGTTTCTACTGACTTCATCCTCTCATTTATTTACTCAACAATTATTTCATAAGTGTCCCCCCGCCCCCCACACCGTGTCTGGGACTAAGCTCGCTGCTGGGATCAGTGTTGAAAGTCAGCAGCCACCCTGCCCTGGCAGAGTCTGCAGTCCAGGGGGAGGGAGGGAGGGAGTGGGCCGTCTCACGGGCAGCAGAGTCTAAGGGTGAGGAAGTCCGTGAGGAGAAGTCGAGTGTGTGAGGCACCCAGGCCTTCCAGCCTGCCCGCAAAGTCGGGGTACGATGCCTCCCTGTGTGTTTGCTCTATGAACTTCGGGGTTTGTGCTGTTGTACCTGAAAGGCCATTGCGGGGCTATTATAACTCTCAGAGGTTATGGCAAATCTTTCCACTGGGTTGACTTATTTGCCCCAAACGTCTGATACATTGCAGCCCACCTCCTGGAGCGTTTCAAGAGATGCTTTGTGATGGACCCAGAGAGAAGGAGCTGGAGAAGCGCCTTCCCCAGCCTGGGCCGCTGTGAATGGCGCTGGGCTCGCCGCAGCTGTTCGCACTGCTCCTCCCGGAGGCTGCAGCTGCAGGGCGCTCAGCCACACAGGCGAGTGGCCCGCATGTTCCTGAACATTGGACCTGATTAGGGAGGGAGAAGGGTTTTCTTCCCTAACGGTAAGAGGATGGCATGCCTCTCCTGGCCCGGGAACATCAGTTCCCCGTCCCTCAGGGTCTCACAGCCTCAGTAAGATGAGGGCTGGGTTGGAGGATTTCTGACTTCTCTTCTGGGTCCAGCCTGTTCAGTGCTCCCTTTAAGACTCGGTCGCCTGCATGTCATCCAGTTCCCTGGTAGGTGCATGGAGCTCGGGGTTGGCTGGCTGGGTTTTCTCTTCGCCTGTGCTGTCTCCTCTCTCCCTCCTGCGCTGGGTCCCTCTCTGTGGCGTTTCTTAGCCTTTCTCTAACAGCTCAGGCGGGGCAGCAAGTCTTTACGCATGCCCTCCGTCTGCGGGGTGCGAGTCGCACTGCTGGCCATGGCTCTGCTGCTGGCCCTGCCGCCCTCAGACCCCACCTGGACGTGGTCCTCGCTGTCCAGGCCACAATGTCTCTGCCCTGCTGCAGCCTGGGGTCCTGGCCCTGCCTAGGGGCCTGAGGCCCTCGCAGCCCTGGCTCCTCCAGCCCCTCTCTGGCCTGTCCAATCTTTGTGTCCTGCTCAGCATCCTGTCCTACCTCTTCCTGCTCCCCTGTCTGGCAAGGTGAGCTTCTGGCGCAGGGCAACATACCCTTGGGTTCCCCCTGGCTTCCGTGTGAGGTCAGAAGTCAATACGAATGGCTTGGCCTCAGTGGTGCTGAGATCAGGGTGGCAGCACCTGGTGCGTGGGAAGGAGGGACCTGGGCAGGACTGTGCTGTTTCCTGAGTAGCTAGAGACTGAGGGTGTCCGTGCAGACCCCGATGGCCACATGGGTTTGTGGGTCAGAGGTCTCTCCCTTGCCAGGCATCCTCCTACGCTGAACTCTGCTGTGGCACCCAAGGGTAACCTGTTCCCTCCAGCAAAGTCTTCAGGTCTTAACACGATGTTCAAGGCCATTGTGGCCCCAATACGAGGTGTACTTCGGGGATAACGCCAAGTTTAAAGGTGTTTTACTCTGGATCCGCTCAGGCATTATCGGTCTTTAAGAGTTCCCTGTTAGACTCACAGCTGATTCTCTATTATCCCCTCAGTGGGGAATGAAGGAGAAGAGAATTTTAAGAGGACGTCAGTGGAGTCACGAATCCCAGAACTCCAGAGCTGGGAGGAACCCTTCTGTTTGTGGCCAGCCTGCTGGTTGGGTGGTTGCTCCTATCTCTCCTGGAATCACCCCAGTAACAACAGATTCTCTACCAACCAACTGAAGCAACCCATCTTTGGACGCTCCAGTAGGCACGCCCCCTAATAAGGAGTTGAGGTCTCTCCCTGTAGCTACCACTCACTGTACAACTCTACTCCTTGGGATCTCACAGACCCTTTCTTTTT
>NW_006300048.1:629631-643858 GCF_000327345.1 Myotis davidii | reverse complement strand
ACATTCATTCGTTCAACGAACTTTGCACGCCTGTTCTGTGCTGAGCAAGGTGTGGGCTTTTAGAGAGGGTAAGACTCAGGCAGAGCCCGGTGCTGGAGGAGGTTCCGTCAGCCCCTCCTCACACTCCCTCTCCTCTGATGGGACAACTCAACCTCTCAGAGACTTTACTGGACATATTTTGGGTTCCTCCAGCAAGGGACTGGACTCACTGTACTTATTCTTTTTTTAATCCCCACTTGAGGATGTATTTATTGAATTGAGAGAGAGGGAAACATCCGTGTAAGAGAGAAACATCCATCAGTTGCTGGGGCAGAGTGGGCTTGTGCTAGATACACTACCGATGTCCACCAGCCAAGACTGCGGGAACATCACAGCCAGCCACAAAATCCTTGCTGCTCCTCAGTTTCCTCACTAAAAACTGGAAATAGTAATAATCCCTACCTCACAGGGATGCGTGAAGACGAAATGAGTTCATACATGTACAGTGCATAGCACAGTGCCTGGCACACAGTAAATGCTCAATAAATGCCTGTATTATTATCACTATCACCATCACCATCCTCACCATCACCATCCTCATCCTGCTAGCCAGGCCTCTGGGAGTTGATGGAAAATGAAACCCTTACATTTCCCCTTGGTGTTTACATTTGTCTTCCGTGGATACAAGTGGAGGGCTTGCTTCTAGCCCCAAGGAATTGATCGTATTAGAGCTGGCTCCTATCTGGCCTGCTGGATGAGAGAAACAGCTACCCATCACTGAGCACTGCGTATGTCACACATCATCATCTTTCATCCTCACAACAAACCTGGGAGCTAAGTCACATGATCTCCGTTTTACAAATGAGGCAGTTGGGTCCGTGAGAGCCAGAAGCGGCCCAAGACCGTGTAGCTGTACATACGGGAGCTCAGCCTGCAACCCAGATCTCGCTGTTCCTGCTCTAGTTGCCGTGTCTTGAATGCCAGAGTTGCTACCAGCCGCCAGCACACGACCCCTGTCCCCAAGCTGCAGAGGCACAGACAGTGGGCCCAGTATCTCCTACACCCTGTCCAGGTCACTGCTAAAAGTGCTGATGTCCCTGGTCTCCAGAAGCAACTGGTAAGGACGAGCCTGAGCGAGCTGTGTAGGGGCCTCGGGGAACTGGAATCACTGAGGGACAGAACCCACCGCAGAGGGGAAGGGAACTCAGGACTAGAAGGGACTTGAGCCAGACTGTCTGGGATCAAGACCACCACCACAAGCTGTTTGACCTCTGGGCCTCAGTTTCTTTAGCTGTGAAATGGGTAATCAAATAACAGTACCTACTTTATTGGCTGGTTGTAAGAATTAATGAGATACATTTTATAAAGTTTTTATTTATTTTTTATATATTTTTATTGTTGACAGAATTACAGATATCTCTCATTCCTCCCCCCGCCCCTTCTTCCCAGCCCCTACCCCCCAGGTCTTCACCAACCTATTGTCCATGTCCATGGGCTATGCATATCTATAATAATAAAAGCATAATATGCTAATTAGATCGGATGTCCTTCCAGAGGACCTTCCGGACGAAGCTGGGGCTGCGAGGGAAGCCCGGGTCCTGGGTGCCAGAGGGAAGCCGGTGCTGGCAGCCGGGGGAAGGAAGGCCTACTGTTGCATGTATTTCGTGCATCAGGCCTCTAATATGTATATAAGTTCTTTGGTTTCTCTCTCCTTGTCGCCCCCACCCCGTCCCCCCCAACACACACACACCGAGGTATGTCAGTCTGTTCCATGCCTCCATGCTTCAGGTCTTATTTTTGTTGCTCATTTCATTTTGTTCATTAGATTCCACAAATAAGTGAGATCATGTGATATTTGTCTGTCTCAGACTGTATAGAGTTTTTAGGCAGAGCTCAATCTACGTTAGCTATTATTATTTTTATTATTTCCCAAGCAGTGACTGCTTCTTCCTCATCAAAAGCACAGTAGGCAGCCCGAGGGAGCGTGGGGGCTGGGAGCAGAACCCCCTCTGCCTTCTCCCTCCTGGCTCTCATTGCCTCTCAGACCCAGGCCCAGCTCCCACCTCTGCGGCTCCAAACCCCGAGCAGGCCAGGGCTCCTCTTTCCTGAGCACGTGAGCCCCAGAAATGCCACACGCGTTGCCAAGAAACCACTTCCCCGTCTATTTTAAAACCTTGTCAAGGGTTCTGTCTAATGTTTTTAAAAGGTTATGTTCTAAAGAGGGACCTGGTAGGTAAATTAATGCACATTAACCTGATGGGGACATTAAGCAGCCATTAAAGCGATAATTAGGAGGATTGTGTAGCAACAAGAAAGTGCTTACAGATTAATATGAAATGAAAAAAAAAAACAGGACAAAAAATTGGATTACATATGATTGCAACTATTTAAAAAGGCATCCCTAGGAACAAACACAGGCAAATGATGGCATTCCCTTCCTTCTTTTATTGTTGTCTCCCTCCCTGTCCCTTCCCTTGCTCCTTCCTTCCACTCCTTATCTTTCCTTCCTTTCATTGAACAGTTTACTGAGCAGACTCTGGGCAGGCACCGTGCTTATCACCCAATTTAGAGAGGTGAGGAAAGCAGTTTCTGCCCTCAAGACGTCTAACCAGGGAGACAGATCTGAAAACAAACACCCAGAATATAAATAATTCAATGCGACAAGGAAGGCAATTAATCCTGCTCAGGGGAACGAACAAAGTCAGTGTCCCCCTAGCTGAATCATTCAGATTGGAAGGCATTCAGTCGGAGGGGAAGAGGGTTCCAGGCGGAGGGAACAGCATGTACAACGGCACAGAGAAGGGGGAGGACCAGCCTCGCACCGCCTTGGGACCTGTGGCCCTTTGACCCCTGGGTTCTGTGTCCCACAGGGAACTTGAGGGACTGAACCTCTACCTGACATTACTCTCATGGGTCAGGGGGCCTCGACCCCATAACCATAGTTAGGGTCCCATTATAGCCCCTGCGGGCAGGAGTTTGTCAGAAATCACTGTGACTCCACCCGATAGTTGCACAGGATCTGTGGGTGTTGGAGTTGGGAGAAGCTTCATGAGGCACCTGGCCCCCTGATCAGCCAGTTGCCCCGGAATGAAATGGAAGTAGAGTTCACCTTCCTTCAGGGCACTGGGCATGTCGGATCAGGCATCACCCTCATTCCGGTTGAGGAGCCTGGGGCCTGGAGAGCTGACATTGGTGATGACTCAGTCAACTAGCCAACCACCGGCTTGGACTCAGCTCTCCTGGCTCCCACGCCAGCGCCTTTGCAGCACAGCAGGCCTCCTTCCAGGGGAGTCCATTCTGACCTCTTCCCTCCCATGAGAGAGTGTTTCCCTGTTCGCCTGTTCTCCCCTCTCCTCAACCACACGGGCATGCAGCCCTTTCCCAATACTGAGAGATGTTGTGGCCAAGCCTCTTCCCTCAGGACCACATTCTATCCTCTTCGAAGGCAGCCCCCTCAGCACCACGCCTGACTCCTCCGTCAGCTCTGGGAGTGGCCTCTAGGTCTCAAGGTCACAAGACAGCTCACCCCTCACCTCCAGCTCCTTCCTGCTCTCCTGAGAAACCAGATGTAAGTATGGCATTCTGAGAGAGTAAGGAAAAGGCACAACCCTGGGGAAAGGGTCCAGGGCTCCCATCCTTTGGCCATGAACCAGCTCAGAAGTTACCTAGAGAAAATCCTTCCGGACTCTGCATCCCCACCTCTTCACTTGGCCCTGGTGGGGCCCTAGGGGTGTGTGAACCCTGAGACCTCCAGGCCCTGGGGCCTGCCAGCCATGGGACTAAGTCTCTGAAGGTCTCAAGTGGAAAGATGAGGACAGCTTCTGCAGATGACCCTCGTGGCCTTGAGCTGCATGCTTGGGGGGTACACAAAGGGACCCCGTGGCTGATGCGGGCCAGCACTGACACATCAGGATAAAAACTAGCCCACGAGGCAGGTGGACCAATGTGAACCATAAAGACTCTTGGGGCCGTTCACCACTTGTTTTTCTGATCCCCACCTTTAAATTTGTTCCCTGTGTTGCCATTTACGTGGTTTCGGAACCCCATTATCTTGTCAACACTGTGCCACCGCACTGACATTATCTCTTAATTGCACAATTACCATGTTGTGTGCTGTAGACACAGTAATCAAATATTTGAAGTGTTCAAGCACAGACCGGATTTTTAAAAATATAACTTGAGTCAAACCATCTTGCAAAGATCAGTAATCAGTGTCAGGCAGAAGAGACCTTTTCAAGGCTCTGTTTATTTCCCCATTAAAGGAGGCAGTGGCTGAGGCCCAGAGAGGAGAAGGGGCCTGCGATGGTCATGCGAACAGTTATAAGTTCTGCAGACAGGAGGGCCCACCCTTGGTCAGACAGCAGCAGAGCAGAGCTGGGGCTTAGAGTTCAGGCCTGGTAATTCCTGGTCACTGAATTTTTCCCTCTCAATGAGTAGGTTATACCATTTTCCTCTGCCTCGTCTCACCCACAAGGTCTGTGTGGGTCAGTCAGTCAACATCAAGTTCAGAGCCAATCCCCGAAGAACTGGCTTACTCCAAGGACCAGGCCCCGCTTCTCACAGATGCTCAGAGATGGAAGGAACATGTTAAAGAACCCCTGGGCTCAGTCTCGCCTCTGTGTAAGGAACTGTATCTCCAAGAAGCTCCTATAAAAAAATAAGTAAATTGCAGATTGGCAGAGGCAAGGCATGGAACCATCTGTGCCATTGGCGATGATCAGTTTATTAGCCAGACAATTAAGCCTGAGGGAACGGCACATAGGACAGGTGAGGGCGGTTGGGGAGAAGGAGGAAAATTGTACACGGAGAGCAGCGCCCTGGGGAAGGCAGGCTGAGCTGGAGCAGAGGTGAGGATTTGGGGGGATCTGAGAGCAAAATAAGAATAGTCTAAAGGAGTCTCCAAGGGGACAGGATGGACCTTGGATGAAATTCACCTGTTTCCCCCTCTTTGTGACCCATGTCTAAGCCGGGCATGGCAGACACTTGGCACAGCCGCCGTGAAGTGACCATGGGGACAGCCCCAGAAGGCGCCCTTCCCAGAGTCTCCTCAAGCCTTGCCTGGGGGTGGTGAGCACACAGGGCAGTGCACAGATGATGGCTGGAATTGTGCATCTGAAACCTGCATAATTTCATTAACTCATCACCCCAGTATTGTGGTTGGCAAACTGCGGCATGCACCTCTTTGGCCCCTTGAGTATGGCTCTTCCTAAGCCTTAGGAGTACCCTAATTAAGTTAATAACAGTGTACCTACCTATATAGTTTAAGTTTAAAAAATTTGATTCTCAAAAGAAATTTCAATCATTGTACTGTTGATATTTGGCTCTGTTGACTAATGAGTTTGCCGACCACTGCCCCAGTACATTCAATAAAAAGGGAAAAAGAAGTTCCTCAGTTTACACAGAAGAGGGAACTTATTTACCACCCATTATGGGTTGAATTGTGTCCCTGAAAAGAGATGTTGAAGTCTTAACCTCCAGGGCCTGTGAATGTGACCTTCTCTGGAAATAGGATCTTTGCACCTGAAGTCAAATTAAGATGAGGCCGTACTGGGTCAGGGTGGGCCCTCAATCCAGTGGCTGATGTCGTCATAAGAAGAGGGAAATTTGGACACATGTCGGGGTTGCTATGTGATGACAAAGGCAGAGACTGAGGTGTCGATGAGCCGAGGAACACAGTTTGACAGCTCTGTTGCCTACCGGAAGCTGGGAGAGACCAGGAAGGACCTGCCCTGGAGCCTCCAGAGAGAGCCTGGCCCTGCTGACCCCTTGCTGTTAGAACTCTTGCTGCCAGAACTGGGAGCGAATTGATGTCTATTGTTTTGGGCCCCCCAGCCTGTGGTACTGTTATGGCAGCCCCAGGAAACTGATCCACCACCTCTGGGAATTCTCATCCTGCCCTGGAGTTCTGCTACCTGGCCTTCTCTCCCACTAACTGCCTCCGTGCTTCCCATCCTCTGGCCCCTCATCCCCCATCTCTTTCTAAGGCCCATGCTGGGTCACCTCCCTGCCCCCCGCTGTCCTCCTCCTGTTCCCTGCCCAAGTCCTGCTGGCCCAGGCCCAGCGTAAGTCGGCCTGTCTTGTCTTCAAGGATCCTTTCAGAAACCACGTGTCTTTGTGTCTTTTATCTGGACCCTGCTGTGCGACTGTGTAGCAGAGGGCGTCCCAAGACGGGGAAGGGGAGAGGGTGCAGGAGAAGGCGTCTCCGGTGGGTGGCAGAATTCTGCTTTCACTCAGCGCTGGGGAGGACAGGGCTGGGGGGCTGCAGGTCATGGAGGGAAGGTGCATACCTCCTTCAAAGCATGAAGCCATTTCTTCAGATAAAGGGCCTGAAATGTCACAACAGTATTTTAGAGGCAGAGTTGCTTTCCTCTCCTTTTCCTCAGTTCAAGGTGTTTGTAGGTGAACCAATAATCAAGCACAGCTGGGTCCACCTCTGAGCATTTTCCAGCTGGATTTGCTCAGAAGGATCGACTGCTCGAGGGCTGGGAATCAGACTGTGCTCGCCCGCCTCCTGTCCACCGCGAAGATAATCTCTGCTACTCCACACTGCCCCATGGCACCCTCACCCGGAGGCACGGAGAGCCCAGGGACATCACACACGCTCACGCATGCCTCATCCCACGTCAGGTCCGCCTGCACTGTCTCCTCCTCTGAGTGCACTGTGTACTGGGCCTTTTCCCAGCCCCTGACTGCACAGGGCGTTCTCTGTGTCTGGAACGTTCTTTGCGCCACACACAATCCTATGCTTCCCCCAAGTTTCAGTTCAAATGATGCCTTTTCTATCAAAACCTTCCTGGGAGCCTCAGATTGAATGGATCCCCCCTTCTCTCTGCTTCAGGGCACCGTGGACTCACTCATCACACCGTGCTAGGTCTTCACAGCCTCAGTGTGCATGCCCCATGGCCCCTCCACACTGCCCCATGGCTCCTCCACACTGCCCCATGGCCCCTCCACACTGCCCCATGGCTCCTCCACACTGCCCCATGGCCCCTCCACACTGCCCCATGGCTCCTCCACACTGTCCATGGTCCCTCCACACTGCCCCATGGCCCCTCCACACTGTCCCATGGTCCCTCCACACTGCCCCATGGCCCCTCCTGCTACCCATGGCCCCTCCATGCTGCCCATGGCCCCTCCATGCTGCATCATGGCCTCTCCCTCCTACTGCCCATGGCCCCTCCTGCTGCCCATGGTCCCTCCACACTGCCCCATGGCCCCTCCACACTGCCCCATGGCCCCTCCACACTGTCCCATGGTCCCTCCACACTGCCCCATGGCCCCTCCTGCTACCCATGGCCCCTCCATGCTGCCCATGGCCCCTCCATGCTGCATCATGGCCTCTCCATGTGACTGGGGCGAAGAATGGGGTGAGGGGTGAGATACATCTTTGTTGAATAATAAATAAAGGAACACACACATGTTACACTTCACAGGGTGTTTTTATGAAGCAGGCTTTAGTTGCTTTTACAAAGCAAATTGGATTTACTTATATAATAGGTAGAAAATCCCAAAGTTAGAACAGATGCATAGGTAAAATTCTCCTGCCCACCCTGTCTACATACCCAGGTCCTCGCTGTGGAGTGCCCGCTGGGCCTGTCCTGTGGCGTCCTCCCAGAATGCCTGCTTTGATCAACGTACATATATACAATACTGTGCCCTTTGGCACAAGTAGCATCTTGCTTTTTACCTCTTACCCTTTAATATCTTGCAGATCCCACCATCGATCCACTGAGAGCGGCCTCAGCGTCTTCACCACCTGCGTGGCTTCCACTGTAAGAAGGTACCGTGGTGACTTAACCATCCAGTGGTGCCATTTCTAATCCTTCACCAGCACAAGAGACCCTGGGGGTCTGCTGATAGTACTTATCCTGAGAAATTCCTTTCAAATGGTAGCATTTCAGCCTCCAATAATGTAGACGGAGAGACTTTTCTGACATGTGGCCGTTACTGCTAACTGGCTCAAACACACCTCTGGTGTGCTGAGCCTGAAAAGCTAGGAACTACATTTCCCAGGCACCCCTGCAGGGCAGTTGAGGATGCCACTCCCGATCCACCTGGGGTGAGATTCTGATTGGGAACTGATTCTGAGTTGCTGAGCAGAGAGGTGGCTGTGGATATTCATGTGCCAGCGGCATGGGGCAGGGCAGAGGTGTCGGGTTCTGTTGCTGACAGCTGTGGGGGCAAATGCCCGACACTGCAGCTTCCTGATTCGAGGGAGGCAGCAGTTCCTCAAGTGGCCCAGTTCTGTGGTGTTCTCTTAGGAGACAATGCCTAAAGCTTAGCCTAGTGTCTCATCCCCCTGGCCCCCATTGTGGTCCACAGAACAGTAGCAGAATGCCCAGGCACCAGCCAATCAGCTCTGGCCCCCAGTGATTCACATACCCATTCAATATTGAAAAGTAGTGGCGTAGAAGGTGGTAGATCTCAGCCGAGGCTAAAATTGCAGCCACCTGGGGAGCTTTGAAAGCTCTGAAAGCCAAGGCCACACAAGTCATTAAATCGCCATCTCTAGGGGTAGGGCTGGGCACCAGCATGTAAAAACCTTCCCAGGTGACCCTAATATGCAGCCAATGTTGCCACCCACTGGCCTACAGTAATAGTCCTGAATCTTGGTTATACACTGTACATAGAATTTCCTGGGAGATAAGTACATATGCACACGAATTCTCATTTAATTGGTTTGAGTAAGGCTCAGACAAGGGCGTTTTATTTGTTAAGTTCTCTATGAAATTCCAATGTGCAGTTGATAACTGCTGGTCTGGTCTGGTTTCCTTAGTCTTCTCTACTATTTCTACCCCTGAAGTAATACTGCTGTCTTCACACCAGTTGGAGCAGATTATTATTGGTCTGCAATTAAGAACTGTGGCCAATATACCTCATCACAGCACTCGGGACCTCCCCTGTTCCAGCTGCACCTGAACTGGGGCTGATCTATATTGGCTCAGCTACCTGGGAACTTAGAATAGAAAGAACATGCAATTTAAAAGGGCTGTTGAGAAAAGCCATCGAGAGGAAGTGACAGGGAAACTAATACCGATCGACTGGCTAAGAAGGACGGGTCACCAAGGAGGCAGGTAGGGCCAGTAACATCCTGAGCCGTGTCTGCAGAAAGCAGAGGATGGGTGGGGAGGAGCAGAGCTTGGTGGAAGGGAGGAGGGATTTACCGAATTGGACTTATGGTTATAAAAAGAAAGGGGAAAGGCCAAACCAGATTGAATAAGCCACATTTTATGTTTCTGTTGCGCGAGCTTCTGGTTGTGCAGTGACATTGAGGAGGAGAAACCAAGGACTTCGGGCTAGGAGGAGGGACCCACCTGTGGTTATAAAAAGAAAGGGGAAAGGCCAAACCAGATGAATAAGCCACATTTTATGTTTCTGTTGCGTGAGCTTCTGGTTGTGCAGTGACCTTGAGGAGGAGAAACCAAGGACTTTGGGCTAGGAGGAGGGACCCACCTGTAGGGGGACAGGGGTTCTTGGTCTTTGTCTATAAGCCCCCCACCTTCCATTGTCTCCTTATTGGCCTGTAGCTCAGGCCCTGCCTGCTCCCCTGCTCTGGCCTCTACACCATAGCTAACGTCTTCCTTCTCCCCCACATTGGAACTTGCGGTCCGTGTTTCCTGTCCTCGGGGAGTGGGCAGCAGCTGCCTGGTCAAGCATAGTTAAACTCCAGGCCCGAGGCTGTCTCTGGGCTCCATGGCAGGAGCTTACACACTAAGGGGCAAGTACCTCACCGTTTGAAAAGTGCTGTCTCAGAGGCAGAGGGGATGTGCATTCAGGAAGGGAACCTCCCACCATGGGAGGTTCACAGAGGAGGGTGAGTGAGGCTCCTGGGAAACAAAAATGAGCAGAGGGCACGACAGAGCCGGGCTGCCCCACCTCGATCTCCTTGAAGGCAGGGAGGGCTCGTGCCCCCCTCACTGTGTATCCCCAGTGACGAGCTCAGCTCTGGCGCGGCACGTCGAAGGGCCTAGGGTGGATAATGGGAAAATGGTGACACATGGGTTAGAAAGCTGTCAGCTGCAATTCACAGAACACTGAAAGCTCAAACGGAGAAGGAGTGCATTAGTCACATAGCGGGATGGTCGCAGCTGGTGGGATTCTTCCTGCAGATCCTGGCAGCAGTTGCAGGCCTCACATCCTGACACAGTGAGATCCAGAGGCAGGTGTGGGGCTGTCTCTGAGGGGCTCTTTGTCTTAAGAGTAAGGAAACCTTTTCAGACAAGCTCCAGCAGAATGCTCTCAGACCTCACTGGCCGGACCTAGACGCCCATGCCCACCTGTACACTAAGCACTAGCAAAAGGAATGGGAGAGTCTGATTGGCTAGGACCAGTCCCCAGGTCAGCTGTGTGGAATCCACTGCAATGAGAAAGATGGACAGGGAGCCTGCAAAGGGCTTCTGGGACCTTTAAGTCACTTTTCCCTTTGAGAGAGTTTTCCCTGATTGCTGATGTGTGTAATTTCCATTGCTTAAGATTATCCTTTTAAGAGTGGAAACTCTAAAATTTTAAGAATTGAGCAGTTGTAAAGCCATTAATAATCATGGTGTCATTATTAATATATCAAGGGACTTTTTAGAAAACAAATGATAAATCTTTTTATGAATCATTTGGTGTAAAGGTAATTTATAAACTGGGTTAAAAAATGAAGATACCAAGAGGTTTCCAGTGAGTCATAGCTCTCCTCTCCTCCCCGTCTCCCCTATCTGTGCTCTGCCCAAGGCTGTCACTATTAAGGACACACAAGGGCTTTTTGTGTATCATTTCAGAAATACCATAAGCATGTTCAAATGTGTACTCACATGTTACCACAGTAACACTGAGCAAATAATACATACTGCCCGTCATCTGGTCTTTTACACTTGGATACAACTGTAAAATGGATTATTCCTGGCTTTTTTGTATTTTGCGTGAAGTGGTAAACTATAAACTCTAAACCAATTGTGAAAAATTGGGTGTGCATATTATATTTCCTAGAGGATCCATTGACATAATATAAAGAGATATAGCTAAAAAGCAATAGTTTAATTACAATATATGACATTATCTCCAGTTTTGCTTGCCCTGATTTTAGTCAAAATCATAGCAACAGAAAGCAGGAGGGTGATTCTCAGGGGCTAAAGGGGGAAGGAATTGAGTGAGATGTTGTTCAATAGTTATAGAGTTTCAGCTTTGCAAGATGAAAAAGTTCTAGAGATTGGTTGCAAAACAATATGAGTATATTTCCCACTGCTGAACACTTAAAAACAGTTAAGATGGTAAATTTATTATGTATATTTTACCACATTTTTTTTAAAAAGGGACTGAAGTGGCTAAATTAATATCAATGTAGACTTCAGAACAAAGAAAACTACCAGGGAAAAGAAGAACATTAAAAAATGATAAAAAGATCAATTCACCAGAAGCCATAACAATTCTAAACATGTATACACCTAACAACAGAGCTTCAAAATATATAAAGCAATAATTGATAGACCTGGAGGAAAGCACAAAAGATACATGATAATAGTTGAAGACTTCAACTGCCTTCTATCAGTGATACAAGAAGTAGAAAAAATCAGCAAGAATATAGATCCCAACACCTATAGTGGCCAACTTGACTCAGTGGACAATTATAGAACCCTTCATGGCAGAATGCATGTTCATTTTAAAAGTAACTTTCTTAGTCTACAGTAGGTTCTCACAACCTTCCCTTTTTTTCTAGCTCTTCCTTCATATAGTTATTCTCTCTTCCTCCTTCTCTATTTCCCTTTCCCACATATTTCTCTTCTTTATTCTCTTCCTTTTTCTTCACTTCTGTTTCCTTTTCTTTCTCCCACCTTTTAATAGACATGTATTCTGTCTGGCAGTACTTTCACAAATTTAGATGCTTTCTTTTCTTCATTTAAAAACAAGTGAGTTGAATGATTTCTTTGTGAATAAAAAATAAACAATTTTTCAGTTAACTTGCTTTTGGCTTTAGGTGTTCAATTGATTTCTTCTCCTAGATTCTAATCCTGGATATCTGCTATAAATTAATTTGGAAATTCACAGCAAGATCTTTCTGGGGAAGAAGGCTTTCTGGAGGGGGTAAAATTTAGAATTGAATAGAGCTTAGATTGATGGAAAACTGCTCCAAGGAAACTTCTCTCAGTTTATCTCTCTCTCTTTTCAAAGCGTTGTAAATGGTCTGGCCGTCCATGTGCCATCACATGGAGGGGACACACATGGGCATTCCTTTGCTCCCATTGTGCCTTTCTCCCATGCCTTTTCTGTTTGAGATCATTTCTCCTTTGCTCATCAATGTCTTCCCTGCCTTCACTTTTCAGAGCCAGGACCGGACCGTGGCTCTGGCTCTTGGCGATAACTGTGGGTTTCCCCTCTTGGGACTCTTCATTTTGCCCTAATTGCCTCACATAGCTTGGCTGGGGTTTGCAATTAGCTTTGACACTTCTCTTGGGGCCTGCCAGCTCATTACTGGTTTGTCTCTGGTTTCTCTGCAGCCTCTGCTACTTCATCTCGCTGTCCTTGGACCAGGGCCCTATGCGTGCCCTGGCTGCATGCCGCCGGCTTCCTGAGGGGCCCTGGGGACCTCTTCCCCTTCCTCTCTGGGTGAGTGATGCTTTCCTCTCGGAGTGGGTGGCCCATGCTGCCTGAGAAAAATTTGATTCGATTTTTCAAAAATTGATTGTGAACCAGTGTTTGTGAATGCCAGCATAAGTGGTCACACTGTGTGTGGATGTGCAAGTGTGTGCCAGAGGAGAGCAAATGACCTCAGGAAATGACCTGTCCGCACAGCTTAAATCAACGGGATGTGCTTGGGAGGACAGGGGGAGGGAACTGCAGACCCCCGCGGACCTCAGTGCAAGCTCATCACTGCCCTGTGAGTGCCCACATGTTCCCCAGGTTCAGCTATAATCTGAGTTATGCTCTGAAGGGACCCAGAAGGGCCTCCTCTGCTCCCGATCTTCTCCTCCACTGGGGCCGGAAGTGTTGCCATTTGGCATTTCCTAATTTGGATTAAGCATTACCCTCCAGAGACTCCCTTTTGAAAATGCAAATAATTCTGGAAGGAGAAATCCAGAGCCAGAAAAATGGAGACTTATAGAAGGAATCCCCCTCGTAGCTTTACAGATGAGGGCATGCCGGCGATGTTCCTGAGGTCGTTTAGCCAGTGGATGGCAGAGCTGGGATTTGGAATCAGGCCATCAGACCCTGATTTCACCCACCTATGGGCCCCTGACAATGTGCCGAACTGCATGTGACACAGGCTTCCTTACCCGACAGGGCCATTCTTGGGTGCATGGTGGGCAAGACCAATCATGGCAGGGGATGGTGGTGATGCTGATAAGTTTGGGTTTTTTCATAATGTGGGGAGCTGGTTTTCCCTCTAGGCCAGTGTTGTTTAATAGAAACATAACATGAGGTGTAAATGAGAGTCATATATGCCATTTAAAATTTTCTAGTAGCCACATTAAAGAAAAGGAAAAAGAAACTGGTAAGATTAATTTAACTCAATAATATTAAAACCAATATTGTAAAAAATATCATTTCAACATGTACTCTGTACAAAAAATTAATGAGATCTATTTACAGTGTTTCTTTATTAAGTCTTGGATACCCAGTGTGTATTTCACAATTACAGCTTATCTCAATTTGGAGTAGCCACCTCAAGGGTTCAGTGGCCACATGTGGCTAGTGGCCCTCATCAACCAATGGTCATTGGTGCCAATTCAGTGCCAGCGAGAATCCCCATTTTGGGGTGTGACGGAGGAAACATTACTCAATGCAAAAGAGCTCAACTGTGATACAGCAGGGCTGTGAAACTAGCAGAGCTGTAGCTCTGGGGCCACACCCCTCTCCAGCTAGACAGCTTCCTTCTGCTCTGGCCAGACATCTCTGCTACCTCAGCTTAGCCAGGGAGACATAGGCTTCATTGGTGGAAAGGGAGAGCTGGCTTATATGGACAGAAGTCCCCACCCCTGGTCTCTGATTGGTCTGTCCTCATGCAAATGAGGACGCTGAACCCTCGCCGTTTGATTGGTCCAGAAGGGACTGTCCTGATTGGTCAGAATAGAGCTGCTCCGATTGGTCAAAACTGCACTGCTCTGATTGGATGAGGGAATAGGCTTCCAGGAAAACTTTATAAGGACTGGCTCTGATGGCAACACAATGCAGGCAGACAGTTCTGTGTAGGTTTCTTTCTTTTTTTTTTTTAATTTTATTTTTTATTACAAAGGGTATTACATATGTGTCCACAACCCAGGCATGT
>NW_006300048.1:628801-629374 GCF_000327345.1 Myotis davidii | reverse complement strand
ATTCCTAGAAGTGGGATCACAGGGTCAAATGGGAGTTCCATTTGTAGCTTTTTGAGGAAACTTGTAGCTTGTTGAGTGCAATTTGCATAAGAGTTCCCTGTGCAGAAATGGCTGCTAGGCTGTTTTTAAGAATTTTAACCCAGTTAGCCACCAGGAGCCCTTCTTAGTAGTTGTCTTTTTTCCTCAGGGTTTGCACCCCAAAATGGACAGTGCCACTCTGGACGCTCCCTAACCAAAGCCCAGGATTCTGCACCTCCTGTTCTTACTAGGCATCATCTGCATAAACCTTTCTCCACAGACTCAGTGTCAACCTCAGGGGCCATCAAGTGCAGGGGATCTCACATGATACTCTATTGCGTGCTCAGATACAGAGATGGAGCTGGGCTGTGGGGCCGTGGAGGTGCACGCATTTACTTTCACACATTGCCATTATGTGGGTGTCAGGGTGAGGATTTGCAGATCCCCTTGTCAAATGTTAATTAAACTAACCTCCACAAAAGGGCAAACAGCTTAAAGGTATCCCTATAAAGAACTCACAGATGGAAGCCACGACTGGAACGTAACTCAAGTGGA
>NW_006300048.1:628112-628763 GCF_000327345.1 Myotis davidii | reverse complement strand
CCTACCCCAGGAAAAGCTTTGTCGGCCCTGTGAGGAGATTAAGGCATCAGGGATGGGGCTGGCCTTTGCATTTCGAACATTTCAGGAAGGCCATCTGAAATGTGAATTTATATCCACTGTCATTAACAAAGAACTTCCCCCTAAGTCTACTTTGTGGCTTGGAATATTAGTGTGTGATATTTCAAATTTGGGTATATATTTTATCATTTGGAAATATATGCAATCCTTAGTATGTGGACATAATACTAATTAATATACATACAGACTTAAGAAACATAAGTTGGATCAAGTCACTCCTCTGTTCAAAACCCTATAACGATCCCCTGCCCCACTAAGGAAAGCTCCAAGACTTTATGATGCCCATGGGCCCAAACCCCATCACATCAGGCCATAGGCCCCATCAGCCACCTCTTCCCACTCTTACTGTCCATATCTCTGTTGCAGCTACACTGGACTCCTCACCATTTACTGTTTTTAACAAATATATTTTTATTGATTCCAGAGAGGTAGGGAGAAGGAGAGAGAGAAACATCAGTGATGAGATAGAATCATTGATTGGCTGCCTCCTGCACGCCCCCTACTGGGGATCAAGACCACAACCCAGGCATGTGCCTTTGACCGGAATCAAACCCAGGACCCTTTAATCCCCAA
>NW_006300048.1:620516-628056 GCF_000327345.1 Myotis davidii | reverse complement strand
ATAAAAGGGTACGGTCTTTTTTTTTTTTAGTTTTATTCATTTCAAGGGGGCCGGATCCGGCCCGAGGGCCGTAGTTTGCCCACGGCTGCTCTATCCACTAAGCCAAACAAGCTAGGGCTACCATTTTTAAAAAATATTTTTATTGGTTTTTTTAGGGAGAGAGGTAGGGAGAGTAAGAGAGAGAGAGAGAGAGAGAGAGAGAGAGAGAGAGAGAGAGAGAGAAACGTTGATGTGAGAACAGAACATTGATCCCTGCCTCCTACACCCCTTGTACTGGGGATCAAGCCCACAACCTGGGCATGTGCCCTGACTGGGAATTGAACCTGGGATCTCTTGGTACATGGGACAATATTCAATCAACTTAGCCACACTGGCCAGGACTACCATTTTTCTTGTATCCACAACAAAATATGTTCAATTTTACATATGTTTTATAAGTGGAGTCATACTGTTCAATTTTCCTGCATTTTCTTGATCAACATAATATTCCTAAGATTCACAGTACTATTGTATGTAGCTGTTATTCATTCATTTTTCACTGCTATGTAATACTCCAGTGTTTAACTATACAGATTTTTTAAGGATATTTTCCTGCTGTTGCTTCTAGTTTTGTTTGTTTATTTGTTTGCTTGTCTGTTTTCTGTACTAACGGGGCCACCGTGCACATTTTCCCAGATGTTCCAGGGCACATGTGCCTGCACGTAGGTAATAGGTGTGCACATCCCGCATGCCTTTTCACACTCAGTGCCTTCATGCTCTTCCGCCTGGAACCTCCTCCTCACTGTCTCTGGTCTGACACACCTACTAGTAAGACCAACTCACATGACGTCTTCTTTGAGGGTCTTCCTCCCCAAGTCTTGAAACTAATGTTCTGTGGGTGCCTCCGAAGAAATACCTGCCACTCTCTGCATTAATCATAGTGGTGCCCCTTAACTAGCCTCTCCTGGGTGAAGGGAAGCTCTGTGCCCTCTGTGATGCGCACTAATCCATGTTGGAGGCCTCAAAGGAGGCGATGCTTTTCCTATTGAGTTAGACACTTACCAGGAGCTGGTCCTGTGTGCCGCCAAACCTACCTAGGCTCATGCTGCTTGTTATGGTAGTCACGTGATTTAATTAGGCGTGGCATGAGCCCATGAATTGCAAGTGTGAAAAGAACAAGAGTTTTTTCTATATAACTCAAGGTGAATGCTTCAGAAAGACATACAAGAAAACAAACTGATGAGTGAAGGGTTTGAGCAGGCTGACATGAATGAAATCCTGTGATCTGGTCAAACAGATGTATCTTCTCAAGATGGGACTTGACAGCAGAGATCACGGTGGGCCCATCTCTGTGCCTCGAGTCCCAGCCTGAGACCTGAGACAGAGTTGGAGTTGATTAATGGGCCCACGATGGTCTCTGCTGTCAAGTCCCGTCTTGAGAAGATACATCTGTTTGACCAGATCACAGGATTTCATTCATGTCAGCCTGCTCAAACCCTTCACTCATCAGTCTGTTTTCTTGTATGTCTTTCTGAAGCATTCATCTTGAGTTATATAGAAACAACTCATGTTCTTTTCACACTGATCAGAAAAATGAATGATAAGTAAATGTTGACAGGAAGGGGAAGAGAGAGAATAGAGAAAAACATCAATGTGAGAGAGAAACATCCATCGGTTGCCACCTGTATGTGCCCTGACCTGGGATCGAACCTGCAACCTACGTATGTGCCTGGACCAGGAATTGAACCCATAGCATTTTGGTATACGGGATGATGCTGCAACCAACTGAGCCACCCGGCCAGGGAATGTTGCGTTTTTAAAAGTGGGGAATAGTCTCCCTTCAGGTGAGTCAAGAAAATAAGTCGCTGGAAAAGAAGACGGAGGCGAAACATTTGTAGAAGATTAGAAAACAACCTGTAAAACTCTTAAAGGATTTTGTACTTGTATTGCGTTAACACGTGTCCTTAAATCCTCACTCCAGTGTAAAGAAACAGGAACTGGCAAATCATAGTCTATGCATGATGGATGTGAAAGGCGATGTGGAACGTCACCTTCATGTGGAGATGGCTCCACATGAAATAGGAGGAGAATCGGTACATTTATATGAAAAATATTTAAGGGGTGTGTGTCAGTTGGTCTCAGCAGGGAAAAAATGGCATGCTCAAATGAGATGCTTTGAAGAGAGCTTAATACAAGGGCTGTTTCTAAAACTGTGAGCAGAAATGAGGGAAAGTACAGGAGAGGAGAACCCAGGGCCCCCTCATGATGGCAGCTGGGTTTTGGCTTGAGAGGGAGCAGGGGAATGAATAGCCTGGCCTCTCACTTCTCTCTCCCTCCAGTTTCTGTGAGTATCTCCTATTGGCCAAACCCACCTGGAAAGCAAAAGGCAAAGTCTATGCAGGCGAATACCCCAGGTAGAGAGCAGGTGGAGAATGGAGGAGAGAGGAAGCTGTCCAGTATGGTGTCATTTTCTCATGGTCCTCCACTTGGGCATTTTCAATTTTCTGACAACCTATGAGCCTCCATATTGGAGGGCTTCTACTTTGTTTACACATTTATCTCATCCACTAGACCAGTGATGGCGAACCTATGACACACATGTCAGAGGTGACATGCAAACTCATTTTTTTGGTTGATTTTTCTTTGTTAAATGGCATTTAAATGTATAAAATAAATATCAAAAATATAAGTCTTTGTTTTATTATGGTTGCAAATATCAAAAAATTTCTATATGTGACACGGCACCAGAGTTAAGTTAGGGTTTTTCAAAATGCTGACACGCCGAGCTCAAAAGGTTCGCCATCACTGCACTAGACACAGGGTGTCTGTCTTCCTCATCTTTGGATCTCCAAGCCTATCCCAGGGCTTGGCATGTGAAAGAGGCTCCATAATCCATCGAATGAATACTAGTGAGTCTGTAAGAAAAATTATGTGTTGGAAAATATCAGTAATCGGCTTGCTTATTTATATAACAAAAGTTTATTGAGCAACTACTATGTGCCAGGTATTGCTCTGAACCAAAAGGACACAATGGACAACACTGCTACAGTCTAGGTGAGCGGTTCTTAACCTTCTGGCCCTTTAAATACAGTTCCTCACGTTGTGACCCAACCATAAATTTATTTTCCTTGCTACTTAATAACTGTAATGTTGCTACTGTTATGAATCATAATGTAAATATCTGATATGCAGAATGGTCTTAGGCGACCCCTATGAAAGGATCATTCGACCGCCAAAGGGGTCGTGACCCACAGGTTGAGAACTGCTGGTCTAGGTGGTAAGACAGTCAACAAATTCTTTCACTCATTCAACAAACACTTACTGAACAACAACTATGTGCCAGGCACCCATGCTGTGAGTGCTGGGAGTTAAATAATGAATGAGAAAGCACTCTACCCTCATCAAACTTGCATTTGAGTGGGTGTCTTTTGCCTGTAGGTTGGCTTCTTTAAAGTTGAAGGGAAGTAAACAAAGGGACATCATTTTTTAAGAAGCTAATTAGGACTGTGGCTCCTGATAGATGAGAGGTAAGCAGGATGCCACTTTAGGTCATGGAAAGACAATCTTCGGGGCTGGCTGGAAGCCAGAGCTTGGGGTGAATGTCCTTACAGGGCAAGGGTGTCCTTGTTAACACAGCTGATCCTCTGGTGTGGGATGATTGTGATGGGTCCCAAGTAAGAAAATCTGAGCTCTCCAATGACAGGGCTTTACATGGTAGGTCTTCAGTGAATTCCTGTGGAATTAAGTGGACTCCTACAAGCCTTTTATCAAGATGTGCGCTTCCCAGAAACTGACCCGGGAGACGAAGGGCTAGCTGGCAGCCCAGGGAAGCCCTGGCAGGGGAAGGCAGGATACTATTGCCTTGTTTACATGCTTGGGATTATTTTAGCGTCGGTGTAACTTGGCTCTGGATGCTAGAGCTGGCCTTTTCTGGGAAGCTAAAGAGTGGATTCAACCTGGCTTCTTACATCAATACTTCCTGAACTCTCACACTCTCACACTCAGAGCCCTCCAATATGGCAGGACTGTGGCTGTATCTTATGTGTAAGCCCCAAATTGCTGAGGAAATGGTATTTCTCAGGGGATGGAAGGCTGGATTCTGATCCCACATTCTTACCATCTTGGTGGGAAGCTCCTGGGACTCAACTGGATGAAGCAATCTCAGAGGGTCCCTTTCAGTTGGCCATTCCGTCTTTGAGAACTTTATTTCCCTCCCAGGACCCTGGCTGCGGCGCCTAGCCTGCACCTTCCTATAGTGCAGCCTTGGCCGCCAACGAGCTGCTGTGCATCGGCAGGATTGGCCTTCAGCCTTGGACTTGGAGACAGCTGCCTACCCAGTGTGGTTTTGCAGACTCCGGGGAAGGGACTTACCTTCCTACGCACGTCCCAAAATACCTTCTCTATCAGCTTTTTGATGTTGGGGATTGCTTTCCCATGGACAAAGCCTTCCATTTCACAATGAAGGACCAAAAATAGAAATGGATGCGCCTATGCTTGGCATTGCCCACAACAAGCTGTTCTTGGCCTCCATGCTGTTGCTCGTGCTGCTCCCTGTGCCAGGAATATCCTCCCTGTGGCCTCATTTCCTTTAGACCGATCCTTTGAGAGTCAGTTCAAGCATTTCTTGCCCTAGGGGGATGTTGTAATTGGTTTCTCATGATTGCAAGAAACAGACTTAACTGAGACTAGCTCATGGAAAGCCTGGTGGGGGATGGGTGTGGCAAGGCCAAAGGTAGAAGCAGTATGGACGATGGACTCCTGGACATCTATGAGAAGGAGACCTATCTGCGTCTACAGCTCGTCTCCCCGACAGAGGCTGACCAGACCTTGAAAGTGGGAACTATGCTTTATTCATTTTTGAAAACTCAGACCTAGCACAGAGTTTAGTATGTAGGATATACCCAATAGATGTTGGTTGAATAATGAATGAATGAGCAATTGAATCCTAAGTGTTGGTAGACAATGTCAGCTTTATCTCTGAGGAACTTACGGTCTAGTCGGCAAAATAGAAAACAATGGACATATTAAATAACCTAAGAGATAATTGAATACATCAAAGGAGCCTTAAGGGAGAGGAGATTTCGTTAACAAATAGCCCCTAGAAAGACGTCAATTCACACTAACATGCAACTGACTGATGTTTGTCTTTTACTGAGTGCAGACTTTTGATGAGAAACATTGGAGTGTTCATTGCATTAGTGTGCAGTTTCACAGAGTCCCACAGAGGATGGCCAGGGTGGGAGGGGGTAGGTAGGAGGGGCTCAGAGACAAATCTCAAAGGCAGTGTAGGTTGGCCTGCAACATTGGGATGCAATACCATCCTAACACTCTTGGGGCCCATGAGTGACACTGGGTGGTGGGTCAGTGATCTCTGTGAGCCTAATCTGATTGGCTGATTCAACAGAGAGACAAGGCTCATGCCTGTGTCTGCTGAGTGACTGCCGTTGCTGGTGGTAGTCAGGAAAGCCCCTGATGACCCTCGGAACTCCAGGGTGAGCCAAGAAAGTCAGTCACCCAGATGCTGCCTGACTTGTTGACGTAAATCAAAGGCCAAGGGAGAAGAGGTCTCTGTAGCTCTCTGTGTTTCAGAGACTGGCCCTGGGATGAATTCCCCACCATCCCCTCTTCTGTTCAGATGTATTTCCCTGAACCTTCCCATCGAATCTGTTGCCCTCGGACAGGCTGGCTGCTTGCCGAGGACGAGCAGCCCACAGCTGTGAGGGATTCCTAGGGTCTCCACTCCCACCACGTCTATTGTCAACCCCAGGCACCTGGAATGTCATCTCTTCTTGTACTTGAACTGGAGTAAGTGGCAACCCAACTGAATCCACTGAGCTCAACCCCCTCAATGAGAAAATAGGCTCAGAGGAATTCATCTTTTGTCAAATTGGTGCAGCACTTCGAGTTTAACTTTGAGTTAATCCACTGTTCCCCACACTGTCCCTCCCCCCCCCCAAGTTCAAACATTTATTTAGTTATTTATTTTACATTTTACCCATTAAACCATCCTTTATGGCAGGCTTGCTATGTGCTGGGCACTGTTCTAGGCATTAAAGTGTATGTGTTGAGTTGCATGTAACAGTTGGGTTGAACGCTCCTCTAATAAGTGGCTCAAACAATACGGACATTCATTATCCCCTGAACTATGGAAGAAGCTCAAGGCTGGGGCCCCCCAGTTCATCAAGAGAGAACCCAGGCTTTTGCCATCCACCTGCTCTGTTATTCTTGGTTGTCGAGATGTCTCCCCTCAGAGGCAGATGGCCACCCAGCTACCTAGCAGTATGCTAATGCCCAGAGTCAGAAGGCGGGCAGGCCAGGGACCTTCACCTCTCTTTTAATCAGGGGAGAATATATTTCCTAAAAGTGTCCAGTCAGTTTCTTTTTGTCTCATTGGCCATACCCAAGTCCCATGCCCATTCCTAGACCAATCACAGGCAAGCAGGAGTGGGATGCTGACACTGACTGCCATGGGCCAGTTGTGATGCTCCGTTCAAGGGAAACGTAGTAAGCATCTCCACTAAGCAAAGACGCTGCGGCCAGATGGCTCAAGTTCAAATCCTGGCTCCACCATTTCTTAGTTACATGAGTTTGGGCAAGGTGCTTAACCTCTCACTTCCTCAGCTTTCCCATCTGTAAAATGGTGATGATGACACTGTATAGGTTTACATAAGGAAGTGCTTAGCACAGTATTCGGCTCACAGTACATGTTAACCCTCCCGAGGGCTGTTTTCCTGCTTGAATAAAATCAGGAAAAGTGATACCAGATGTTAGGTAGGCAACAGACAGAAAAGAGTCAATGTGAAAATCCTGGGAGGGTGTCATGGTACAGAATTGTGGGGTGGGGCACCGAGGAAGGTGCCTGTGAAAGGAGTTTAGAGAAAGAAAAGGCAGTATCAGGGGAAGGGGGCCCATGGGGGGGAAGACATGCATTCACAGAGGATAGAGGAATGTTACAAGATAAGGGGAAGAGACAGAGGGGGCATCAGGTGGGCTTTGAGCTTTGAAACTGATATCCTGCAGAAGGTAGCCAATTAGGAGAGCAAAGGGGACATAAATTAAGGAAGTGTCCAATTAGAAAGTATCATGCTCAGACTAAGAGCTCCCAGCTTTATAAACCCATAGACAGAGAACTCAGAGCACTGAGCTGACTTTTCTCCATTAGAGAGAGAGAGCAGGTTTTTCCCACGTGGGGACCCCTCCCCAGGGGGAGTTTGCATACGCTTTTAATAAACTTCCACATTTTTATTCAAAATCTTTTAGTCCGCGAATTTTATTCTTCAAACGTCATAGGACAAGTACCCACGACAAGGAGAGTCTGCTCGCCCCAAACTCCACGTAACACCTGGGTCTAGTCTTGGGGGATGGCAGGGAGGGCTTCTCAGAGGAAGTGGCAATTTTATCAGATGTAGCAGTTACTCAGGCAAAGGTGGAGTTTGGGAGGGAAAGGAAGGTTTTCCAGGCAGAGGGAATAACAGGCCCAGAGGTTCTCGAATGTGGTAAGTGTGGTATATGCAGGACAAGTACAGTTTATTGTGCTCAGAGAATAATGAGGTGGGGCCAG
>NW_006300048.1:620168-620436 GCF_000327345.1 Myotis davidii | reverse complement strand
CCAAGCAGTGTGAATCTTCCTACAGGCTATGGCTTGTAAACTGGAAGTAGCCCTAGATTTGTAGTTTTGGCCAATGACTCAGGCGCTGATGAGGAGGATGGATGGAGGGACTAGCACCTAGGCCGGGGGCTGTGGCAGTATTCCAGGGGACTGGGCAACAGCCTGAACTGGGGCAGCTATAGGAGGCTGGAGAGGAGGGAAGGATGGAAGATTAGAAGGATGTGGTCATTAGATGTGGAGTAAGTCCCCAAGATTGTAGCTTGAGTAG
>NW_006300048.1:618052-620037 GCF_000327345.1 Myotis davidii | reverse complement strand
ACTGGCAGGAGGAGGCAGAGAGAAAGGGAGTGGTTGATTCCAGTTTGGCTGTGTTGGGTGGGGGGCAGCTGGAGATGTCAGCAGACCCTCAACTGCCTGAAGCCTGAAGCTCAGGAGAGAGACTTGGCTGAAGACGATTCAGGTGTTAACACAGGGAAGTAGAGCAGCACTTGAGGTAGATAACTATTGTCCTGGGAGAACAAGTGCAAACAAGCGACACAAAAAGTGATGAGCCTGCCTCTCTGAGCACGTGGCTAGCCAGCGCTCTGTTTTGCTTGGGCGTTTTGTTGGGCCCTGCGATGGTTCAAGGCCTGTAGCCTGGCGAGGGTCTACTTGGTTGTCACACAGCTGCTATTGTTTAACACCGAGCCTGCTGTGTGGATTTCTGTGCCGCCCTGGGTGACTCAGATCTGCCAGCCCTGACATAGGGAGAGAAGAGAAGGAGGTGGAGCCTGCAGAGCACAGCGCTTAGGACCAGTGGAGACAGAGCGCTTTTCAGGGCGGTGGAAAGGAACCGGGGAGTTGGGGGACACGCTGGGAGAATGTCCCGGGACCCAAAGAAGGCCAGGGACCCCAATTCGTGGTTGTTGTGGGGTTTTTTTTGACATTTACCAGTTTATTATAAAGGATATTATAACAGATACAGATGGCCAGCCAGATGAAGAGGGACATGGGATGAGGTCGGGGAAGGGGAAAGAAACTCTTACACCCTCCTGTCTGCCCTCTCCCAGCACCCCCACCTGTTCACTGCCTGAGCTGCCCACAGCCTTCTTGGTTTCCGTGGAGGGTTCATTACTCAGGAGTGATTGATTAATGTCAGCCATTGGTGATTGAACTCAACCCCCAGCCCCTCCCACCATCTAATCACATGGTCAGTTCCCCTGGCAACCAGCCCCCATTCTTAAAAAGTCACCTTGTTAACAGAAACTCAGGTGGAAAGGGGTTTGCTATAAATAAGAGACACTTTTATCACTTAGGAAATCCCAAAGGTTTTAGGAACTCTGTGGCAAAAATGGGAACAAAGACCAGATATTTTTGTTCTAAGTCACCATGTCACAGAGCCTAACATAGGCCATGTGCCGTGAGGACGTCCCTGCCAAACAGGGACATGGGCTCCTGTGGCAGCCGCGCCTCACGCCTGCCTGGAAATTGCCTTGGGTTTATTGCTCGGTGCGAGAACGCGCTAGAGCAGGTGTGTCTGGCCCAGTGTGTCTGACCCACTAGCCATCTGGTCCTGGGACGCACATGTGTCAGGAAGGTGCAGGGCAGAGTGCCATCAGCAAGCGGTTAGAGCAGATCCCCACCCTGCAAGTGCCCAGAACCCAGAGCTGTCAGATGACTGTCCAGTGACCCCGTGCACCCTATGAGCTCCCGGTGATGACTGGCAGGGGAGGGTTACTTTGCTCATGTGGTTTCCTTTATCAATATACAACTTCTTCTGTCATAAAAAGTAATAGAACCATAATCACATGTTTGCGACTCAGAGATAAGGAAAGATGACCCATAATTCCACAGCACAGCACACTGTCCCCATCCCTGACGCCGCATGCTACACTGGCATTGCCTGTGCCTCATCGGTCTCAGGACCCGGAAGGACAGCCAGAGCCCTGCGTGCAGACAGCTAGGTGACAGGCCGGCCCCACCCTCTAACTCAGCCACAGGAGCACCTGGGTGTGCTGTCTTACTTCTCTATGTGACACTAGCAGCACGAGCCAGGCATCCCAGCGGAGAGGAAGGGAAATAGGTTATCCTCCCGATGGTACCCTGCGGTGAGGTGAACGTCACAGGCTGTGGACCACACGGAGCTGGGCTGGAGGACTGGCTGTCTGAGCGATGCTGAGCAGCTCACTCGGTGACGTCGGGCCTCAGTGACCCTGTCGTTAAAACAGAGACACCAATTCCTACCCCAAGGGTGTGGGGGAGGGTACATGAGGCAGCGTGTGCTAACCTGGGCACGTATGGGCCCTGTCCAGCTGCGAGTGCTA
>NW_006300048.1:615286-617970 GCF_000327345.1 Myotis davidii | reverse complement strand
CTTTTAAAAATATATATATTTTTTATTGATTTCAGAGAGGAAGGGAGAGGGAGATAGAAACATCAATGATGAAAGAGGATCATTGATTGGCTGCCTCTACCCCCCTGGAATCGAGTCCGCAACCCAGGCATGTGTCCTGACCGACAATCGAACCGTGACCTCCTGGTTCCTAGGTTGACACTCAACCACTGAGCCGGCCGGGCTAAACATCATGTTTTGAATGCAAATGGGAAAATAATTTTGTGGTAGAAAAATACCTGGAGCAGCACAGGTTTGCCAAGAGCTAAGGGAGTGAGTTAGGAACAGGATACAAGAGATAAACCCCAAAGGAGTCACCTAGTGGAGCCAGCAAACGACTCTTAACACAGCACAGAGTGCCTCGGGAGGCTTGTGATTGTAGAGAGATCGGACGGCTGCAGAAAGAACAGTAAGAGCCCGTCTTTCTGGACTCTGCCTCCTCGGACATCCTCCTGCTGTAGGGTGGCGGGCATGGTGGGAAGAACGTGGATATTGGAGTCAGAGAACTCTGTTCCCAACCCCTGCTCCATCACTCTGTCACCTATGTGATCTTGTAAAAGTTTTTAACCTCTCCGTGCCTTGGTTTCCTCATCTGTAAAATGGGGCTAACCCACTTGAACGGGTTAATACTTGGAGCAAATGAGACTAGTGTAGGTAACCCAGATGGGACAGGGCCCTGCACATAGTAGGTGCTCAATTAATCATTTTTGCTTTGCTTTTCCTTGTGCCTTAAGTAAGGTAGTATTTATTGGCCTCAAAAAGAGGGGGCTTCACACTGTATCTTGGCCACTCAGGAAAACCTGTTCTGAGGAGGGAAACAGTTGTGAGGGAAGAAATATTTGGCAGAATCTTGTTTGCTGTCCCAGGGCTCAGAGTAGGAGCCCCGGGCTCCGGGGGAAGGGAAAGGCAACAGGACCCCGTGAGAAGCCAGCCTCTCACCTCTGTCTCTAAAACTGGTGACAACTTAGCCAAAGCACCCACTTCCTTATTGATGCCCCAGGAGCTGGGGAGGAGCCCTGAGTCTAAAGGTTATGGGGCCCATAGCACCTCCTCTGCTGCCTCCTAGAGGGCACTTATGGGATGGTCACCTGGCCAAGTCCTCTCAGGGTACAAATGACCTTGGCCCCTCATGTCACCTGGACAGAGGCAGATGCTAGTCTGGGAGGCCTGGAGGGAACTCTCTCATAGCCAAGGGTCCCCGCCTGCCTTGCCCACAGACACCTTTAGTACTTGGCAGGTTTCAAAAAGCGTTCCCATCCCCTAGGGCAGGCCGGGAAGTCATTTTACCAAGGAGGGAACTAGAGCCACAGAGCAGTGACCTTCCTAAGATCCCACACCTAGTAAGCGGTGGAACTGGGACCAGAACTCAGGTACTCGAGCCCAGCGCCATTCATTCATATTGTACAACAGGAGGGGCCACGTGCCCTCCCTTTGGCTTGTTATTCGTTGGTGGTTTGCTGGCAGTTTGTTTTGTGAACCATACCCAGGTTCTGGTGCTGGGAGGGAGTCTATTCCTGCTCCCCTACCCCCCACCCCACTGTTTCCTTAAGTCCCTAAGAAGTGTCCTGAAGGACAGACCCCCACCTCCCGTCTCCCAGCGAGCCTGGGCCAGCTCCAGGAAGCAAAGCCACTCCGGGCCTGTTAATGGCCTTGCCTGGGGCTCCAGAAACCGCACTTTCGGTGACTTATTGTGATGCCCATCTTGGAAAACGCCCTTTCCCTCTAACGGCCCCTGCAACCAACGACCACACAAATGTGTCCGCTCCTTCCATTAAGGCGCCGAGAGGAGCCGCGGCACTGATTGAAATTCTCAGGTGGAGCAAATGCAGGCGGCATTGGAAGAGGAGACTTTAATTTGATCGTTTACATTCCACTGAGGTTCCTCCTCCGACGGACTGGGAGTAAACAGCTGTCCGCGCCACTGCCTGGTGATGATGGAGAGGGAGTAGTCCGCAGAGGAAACGGTGATGGTGGGACAAAATGTCCAGAAGGTCGAAGGTGGCCCGCTGGCCAAGTGCACGAGACCCTTCACCTCTGCCTTCCTGAGCCTCGGCTGTGAAATGCTGGACCCAGAATAAAGGAGCACTCAGGCCCCGGGCTCTGCACCTCCAGCGTCAGGGGAGTGCAGCGGGTGGCGGAGGGGCCGAGAACCTGGAATTGGAAATTAGGGCTCAAAGCTTGGCTCTTGCTTCCTGTGGAGCCGGGGGCAGGTCACAGGCCCTGTCTCTGGCTGCCTGAGCGATGCTGAGCACTCACTCCATGACACCGGGCCTCAGTGACCCTGTCGTTAAAACAGAGACATCAATTCCTACTCCAAGGGTGTGGGGAAGGGTACATGAGGCAGCGTGTGTTAACCCGGGCACGTATGGGCCCTGTCCAGCTGCGAGTGCTCTCTACATGGGGCCAGGATGGGTCTCAGGCACTCTTTCTGGAGGCACATGACTGGAGCTTAGACATCACATTTTTATTTTTTTAATATATTTTTATTGCTCTCAGAGAGAAAGGGAGAAAAAGATAGAAACATCAATGATGAGAGAGAATCACCCATTGGCTGCCTCCTGCACACCCCACACTGGGGATCGAGTCCGCAACCCAGGCATGTGTCCTGACTGACAATTGAACCATGACCTCCTGGCTCATAGATCAACACTCAACCACTGAGCCAT
>NW_006300048.1:603186-614446 GCF_000327345.1 Myotis davidii | reverse complement strand
ACAGCCACAGAGCAGTGACCTTCCTAAGATCCCACACCTAGTAAGCGGTGGAACTGGGACCAGAACTCAGGTACTCGAGCCCAGCGCCATTCATTCATATTGTACAACAGGAGGGGCCACGTGCCCTCCCTTTGGCTTGTTATTCGTTGGTGGTTTGCTGGCAGTTTGTTTTGTGAACCATACCCAGGTTCTGGTGCTGGGAGGGAGTCTATTCCTGCTCCCCTACCCCCCACCCCACTGTTTCCTTAAGTCCCTAAGAAGTGTCCTGAAGGACAGACCCCCACCTCCCGTCTCCCAGCGAGCCTGGGCCAGCTCCAGGAAGCAAAGCCACTCCGGGCCTGTTAATGGCCTTGCCTGGGGCTCCAGAAACTGCACTTTCGGTGACTTATTGTGATGCCCATCTTGGAAAACGCCCTTTCCCTCTAACGGCCCCTGCAACCAACGACCACACAAATGTGTCCGCTCCTTCCATTAAGGCGCCGAGAGGAGCCGCGGCACTGATTGAAATTCTCAGGTGGAGCAAATGCAGGCGGCATTGGAAGAGGAGACTTTAATTTGATCGTTTACATTCCACTGAGGTTCCTCCTCCGACGGACTGGGAGTAAACAGCTGTCCGCGCCACAGCTGCCTGGTGATGGAGAGGGAGTAGTCCGCAGAGGAAACGGTGATGGTGGGACAAAATGTCCAGAAGGTCGAAGGTGGCCCGCTGGCCAAGTGCACGAGACCCTTCACCTCTGCCTTCCTGAGCCTCGGCTGTGAAATGCTGGACCCAGAATAAAGGAGCACTCAGGCCCCGGGCTCTGCACCTCCAGCGTCAGGGGAGTGCAGCGGGTGGCGGAGGGGCCGAGAACCTGGAATTGGAAATTAGGGCTCAAAGCTTGGCTCTTGCTTCCCGTGGAGCCGGGGGCAGGTCACAGGCCCTGTCTGAGTCTCCAGGGCGCCATGGCTGCCTCCCTCCAGTGCAGCCAGCTCAGGGGGAATGCACAGGCAGAATCCTATGCATGCAGGGCCCTGTCAGTTAGCAGCCACCTTCCCTGTCACCACTGCTTCTCACTCATCCCCTGCCCAAGGGCTGTGGCTCTCACTGTCTGGGCAGGACCTGCCTCCTACAGGGGGCCAGGCCCAGGCTAAGCCAAGTGGGCAGTTACCCTAAGATGTGACAAGTGCCCAAACGGTCCCCAAACAACCCCCCAGCAAAGCTTGTCTCCACAGGCACCTGTGGAAGCTGTTAGTATGTGCCTCAGGGTCCTAACACCCCTTCCAGCCCCAGCACCCGGCCCCCCTGGCTAGCCCTCCCCTTAGGAAGCAGAGCGTGGGCCCTGGAGGGGGTGGGACCAAGGACGGACACCATGGAATCACCCTGACAATCCTCACTCACAGTAGTCCCCCCTTATCTGCGGTTTCACTTCCCGACATTTCAGTTACCCATGGTCAACTGGGGCCCAACAATATTAAGTGGAAAATTCCAGAAATGAACAATTCGTAAGTTTTAAATGGCATGCCATTCTGAGGAATGTGATGAAATCTTACGTCTCCTGCTCCATCCCACCTGGGAAATGAATCATCCCTTTGTCCAGCGTCTCCACGCTATAGCTACTAAGAGTCACTTAGTGGCCGCCTCTATCCGATCGGCTGTCACCGTGTTGCGGTGCTTGTGTCCAAGTCACCCTCTTTTACTGCATGATGGTCTCAAAGCACAAGCATAGTGCTGTTCTTTTTTAAAATATATATTTTTATTGATTTCAGAGAGGAAGGGAGAAGGAGCGAGAGACAGAACCATCAGCGATGAGAGAGAATCATTGATTGGCTGCCTCCTGCACGCCCCACACTGGGGATTGAGCCCGAAACCTGGGCATGTGCCCTGACCGGGAATGGAACACTGACCTCCTGGTTCATAGGCTGACCCTCATCCACTGAGGCATGCTGGACGGGCAGTGTTGTTCTTTTTTATTAGTAATTACTGTTGTTAATCTCTCACTGTGTGTAATTTATTCATTAAGCTTTGCCACAGGTATATATGCATGGGGAAAACAGTATCCACAGGATTCGGTACTCTCTGTGGTTTCAGGGTCTCTGGGGCCTTGGAATGTACCCCCTGCTGAAATGGGGGTTCCTGTGCTTGCTCCTGTGCCCCAGGCACTGTGCTGGGCTTAGGTACAGGGCAGCTACCCTCCCGTCTCTTCGTTTATTCCTCCATTCATTTAGCGGACACCGGAAGAGCTTCCGCTGTGACAGGAGCTGTGGGCAGAGAAAGGATTGAGATGGTGGGAGCTTGGGAGCTGTACATCTGGTTGAGGGGACAGACAGACACAAAGCGTCCAGATCCTCAGGCTGGGCTTCCTGGCTCCTCCTCACACAAGCAGGGCCGCCCATTGGCACTTTGGCACCTTGCCACACCCATCTGCTCACAACTTCAAACATCTATGCAGCTGTACAGAAAAGGGTGTTATTGTTTAATACAAACCTCGTGTTCAATGCCATGGAACTTACCTTCCACTCCACTGTCGTGGGAAGACTGTGACATCTTTCTTCCATATGACAACCCAGATCTTGACAAAGTCTTGGTTAGTTTAAAGCAGTGGTCGGCAAACCATGGCTCGCAAGCCACATGCGGCTCTTTGGCCCCTTGAGTGTGGCTCTTCCACAAAATACCACGTGCGGGCGCACACATACAGTGCGATTGAAACTTCGTGGCCCATGTGCAGAAGTCGGTTTTCGGCCTGGGCGAGTCTATTTTGAAGAAGTGGCGTTAGAAGAAGTGGGGGGTGTCGGTCAGTCGGGCGACAGGAGACGAGGCGCAGGCAGGCTGCGGGATATGCAGCGTCGGGTAGGTACATTGTTTTGAAGTACGTTCGCTGAGGTCCACCCCTTCCAACTCTCCCATCCACACTCGTCTATCTGAAACAAGTATACAAGACGAGTGTGGATGGGAGAGTTGGAAGGGGTCGACCTCAGTGAACGTACCTCAATCAGATTGAGGACGTTTTTAGCTAAGGCCAGCTTAGGAGTACCCTAATTAAGTTAATAACAATGTACTTACCTATATAGTTTGAGTTTAAAAAATTTGGCTCTCAAAAGACATTTCAATCATTGTACTGTTGATATTTGGCTCTGTTGACTAATGAGTTTGCCGACCACTGGTTTAAAGTGTTATTTTCACTAAAAGAAAGGGGAGGAACAGAGCACTGAGCCTCGCTACAACACAGGGCCCTGTCCTGGGAATGTTCTGGTGGCCTGATCCTGGCGTCTGGTCACGTGCGTGAGAGGTGTTTGGCCTGAGCCAGTGTAAGATGGGTCCAGCATCACCCCCTGGGACTCAGAGTCTCAGCTACAATAAAGGGATCATACTGTTCCAGCCTCCGTGGCTTCTGGGACTCAGGTGGGCGATGAGAGTGGGGGATGGTCTGACTCCCCACTTCTTTCTGTCCTGGCTCATCCCTGTGTCCTCAGCATCTGTTTCACCCATGTGCCCACCGCTTGCCCACCTCTGCCCACGAACACAGACCTGATCCCTCCTTCACCCGAGTCCGCCCTGTTCCCAGCTCCATGAACCCAACCTGGGTCAGATCGCTGGGGGGACCACCTGGGAGAAACAAAGAGAGTGGGCTGATGAGTGACCTTTCATATGAGGACAGCACCGAGAGGAACAGGAAGGCCCCTCACGGCTGTATGATCTGGAACAGAAAACACTTGACAGCGAGCAATGACCAAGGGAGAGGATGTAACCTGAGGTCAGAAGGTGTGAACTACAAACTCAGTAAGTGAAAGCCTCACCCACTTCCCACCACCCCACAGTACCACCCTGACCTGAGCTCCGGCCATCACACACGGGATGGCTGGACCATCCTCCTGGCCCAGCTCCCAGTTTCCATCCTTGCACCTCATAACCTGTCCTCTGGGCATACATCTGACCTTGTTCCCACTGCTCTCCTCTTCCTCATTCGGCTCCACCCCTGGGCCTCCTAGCACATCAGGCGTGTTGCAGCCCTGCCCCAGGCCATTTGCACCTGCAGGTCTGTTTATCTAGATTCCCCCGCTGCATCCACTTCATAAATGCCAACTCCTCAGACTTTGTCTGACTGCTTCACCTAAAATAAGACCCCTGTCACTATTATGTCCTCAGTGCCTAGAAAAATGCCGAGCACATAGTAGGTATTTTATGAATATTTGTTGAATGAATGAACATGTGAATGAGCTGTGATAGCTGGAGGGGAGTGGAGAAGCAGACTGTAGTATCCAGGAGCACAAGACTTCCTGACCAGTCTCTGGGCACCGAGGGGGCAGCTGGGATCCTGGGGAGAAGATGGGGGAGTGAAGGATGTGGGGTGCCCAGGTCAGCATGCTGGGCACCTCTGCTCTTCTCAGGGCCCTCCTTGCTGAGTTCCTTCTCTCGTTCCCAGTTGCCCTTCACTCTTTTTCATTCCCACGCCTGGTGATCCTGTCACAAAGCTAATGAATAATGGCAGGTCAGTAATTAGACTGACACCTGAGCCTTCACTGTCACTGAGAGCTCCCAGAGGCAGGGTCTGGGGGCGCTCATGGCCTTTGTTGTACCTAAAGCGACTTGCTTCCCAGGGTCCTGACCCTCAGAAAGGACCCAGGTGGGGTGTGGTGCCCACACGACTGGAGGGCGTGCGGGGCCATCAGTTGGGGCAGTCCATGGTGGAGAGAAGCTCAGCGGGGTTGGGGGGTGGGAGTGGGGTGGGGGAGGCCCTAGGCTGGGCTCCCGGGGTGTCATCTTACCTCCCATGCTCCAATTTTCTCCTCCACGAACCCTCAAAGAGGTGGACAAGAACAGTAATTTTACACTCGGGTTGGAGAACCCTGGGGAATGCAAATGGCGTTACTTGGAATCTACATGAGCTCAGAGAGAGGAACACACTTAGCTAACCCAGCGGGGGGGTTGGGGGGGGGCTTCTGAGTGGGACAAAGGGCAGAGAGGGCACATAGCACCTCTGCTTCCACCAGGCAGCCCCGTTTTGTCTGTCTCGGATTCTATATCGAATAACGACTAAGATTTCACTTGAAGAAAGGCTTCTTCCACTAACCCTTCTGTGTGCAACCCCAGAACAGATGATCCCCAAATTCTCTTCCTGTTTGGCACCCATACTCTTTATTTCCTTAGGAGCAGGAAGGCTCAGGGCTCACAGGACTCTTGTCTCTTCCACTGAGTCGTGTCCATAGCAGCTGCTGCAGGTATACAGTGCGAGCAGGCTGATGCCCCTCAAGGCCCAGCCTGGCCCAGTGCCTGGCACATAGTGGGTGCTTGCTCATTCCTGACTGGCCCAAATGGAGAGCCTGAGAGAGGCCTCAGTCTGGAATAGCATTTTAATGGGAAGAAGGGTGACAAGGATGCTGGGGCACTTGTATAGACAGGCAAGCGACCGGCTTGACTCCCTCACCCCTGGAGAGACCCCTCTTACCTCCTGGGAGAGCCTGACAACAGTAATTAGCAAGACATCCTTGAGTATCCCCTCCCCGCAGCACCCCTCCCCCAGCTGAGGGATTGATGGGCTCCATCTGAGTGACAGCTCATTCAAATAGGAACGAGTCCTCAACTCTTGTCCAGGGTGAAGAGCATTTGTTATGACCTGACCTGCCTGTCAGACCACTTCCACTTCCGGGGTATGATGGGCATACCCCGGCCCTGGCCTTGATGGAGAAGATGATGGAGTGCGATGGGCCGCTCAATAGTAGAAGCTGACACTGAGCAAATGCCCTCAAAGCCATGACGGGGATGGGGATCGAGGGGCCGGAGTGAACCCCATGGGCAAGAACATCAAGAGGCACATCCGGTGTAATGGGCCTCGGGGAAGACGGAGTCTCTGGGCTGAGGGAGCCTCGGTGCCAGCCTCCGGGGAGGGCGAGCCTTAAGCAGTGTGTCTGTTTGGGTGAAGTTACAGAAACCTGAGTCAAAGTGGCTTAATGAGGACACGCACTGATCTCCCACAAGGAGAAGCCCAGAGGAAGGCAGCACAGACAGGATATGGAGCCTGCCAACAGGTGTGCGACCCAGGTATGCAGGGGGAAGCCTGGGAGCTCTGCTCAGTTCACCCCTCCCCCTCCCTCCAGGCAGCCATGGGAGGAGCACAGCATGCAGCCTCTGGGGAGTGGGCTGGCCTGAGAGGGAGGGCTGGGGCCTTGTCCTGGGCCCCCAGCTGTAGAAGTGACCTGAAACAAAGGTGAGGGGAGGGTGATGGGAAGGCAGCCTTCGCAGAGGTCTGGGGTGAGAGGGAGCCCTCTCCAGAACAGGGAATAAGGGGGCTGGGGTTCAAGGGGTGGGGACCAGGTGTGCGTGCAAGACAGGGTCTTATGAATTTGAAGACCAAGACAAAAGGAAGTGAGCTAATCTTCCCAGAAGGGCAGGCATTTAATATCCACCGTTTCCCTTAACCCCCCAAACAGCTCTATGAATTGACAGAGGAGGAAATAGAGAGAGAGAGAGAAGGCATTCCGTAATTTGTCGAAGGTTATTCAACTACAAAGTAGCAGAGCTGGGACTTAACCCAGGTCTATATGAAAACAACATCCGATGTTTTCCACTGGTCAGCTGGGGAGGGTCTCAGGAGAGGCCACTGCCCGGTGGATGCGGGTGTATTTGAGACTCACCCCAGGTTCCTCAGGTGTCATGGCTGCAAAACTGATTCCAGACTCCCCTGACTGGCCAGCCTGGAGCGGACGCTGCACAGGCTGCCTCGGTCAGAACTGGCGTAGGGCCTGGTTGGGCCCAGCTGCCAGCTGAGTCTCCCCCTGCCGGGACGGGCTGGGCTGGGGAAGGTGGCAGGAGGTGTCAGCATCATCACCTTTGTTTCCACAAAGTGGTCTGTGTATGTTGTGAGCTCCTCAGCATCGCAGAGTCCTTTGCTCTTACCGCCATGACCTGGTCTTTATTTCATTCTTACCCTGAGGTGTCCTTTCTTCCTCAGGCTGCTTACACAGGCGACATGCAGCCCTGGGGAGTGTGGCATGTTGTCACTGTTTGCTTGATTTCTCAATACCTTTCTCCTGCCTGAAGGGTTGCCTGACAAGGATTTTTAAAAAGTTATATCTCTGTGGTTTCCCCTCCTCTTCCATTCCTGCCTCTTCCACCATGAAAGGAATAAGGATGCCTGTACTGTGAGCCACCCTCACCTTCACCTCGGGGGCTGCTCCTTGTCAAGCCGGGTTGCCTCGCACCCCGAAGGCTTCATCCATCACTGGAGCTGGTTCTCTCGCTGGGCAAGAGAGGCCCCCAGGAGCCCTGCAGTTTGACATGCGGCCTAGCGAACATCCCGATAGACACAGAAGCCACTCCGACACGAGTTCCTGTAACCCGAACACACTCTCCCACAGAGATCAGTGCATGGAAAACTCACCTCTCCTGGGTAAACGATGTCTTCAGAAGTAAGCCGTCTGCTGTTTACAGCATTTCAGGGTTTGCAGGAAAACGATGCCTCTGCAGCAGCGGGAATGTTAACAAGCAAAACCCAAGCCAGGTGCTGCAGTATGACTCTGGCACGCTGCCCGGGGCAGCTGTGAATTTGGGGGTGAAGGAGAAGGAGAGGGTAATAATTTGTACCCAAAGAATCTAGGATTGTACTCTGTTATGGGTACATCATATCACTGTGGTTTCCCCTGGTCTTTCATTCCTTCCTCTTCCACCAAGGAAAGATATTTGTCAAGGCCCTAAAAAGACCACTTTATAGAAACAAAGGTAATGGTTCGGCCACTGCCTGCCACCTTTCCCAGCCCAGCCTGGCAGGGGGGAGACTTTCAGTTTGCAGCTGGGTGAATTTGGGGCTGAGAGAGAAGAGGAGGATGGTAATTTGCACCCAAAGAATCTAGGATTTTTAATAATTTCACTGTAGTACAGTATGTATTAGTTAGGGTATTAGGCTAAGCTGCTGTAACAAAAAGACCCTCAAAATTCAGTGGGTTTACTTTTCTCTTTTGTGACCATCCAGAGATAAGCAGATGGTCCATGGTGGTTAGGTAGCCCAGCTCTGTAAGGTCATTAAGGGTCCCAGACTCTTTTTCTAGAATTTTGGCCTTGTCCACATGGTCACTGCTGATTCGTGGGCACTGTGTCCAGGGGATAAAGGGGTATGGACACAAACAATGTAAGGGCAAGACCGAGAAGTTGGGGAGATTATTTCTCCTTAAATTCCCTTGGCAAGAACTTGGTCCCATAGCCACACTTAGGAAGCTACAAGGGAGATTGGGAAATGTATGCTAATTGGAAGTCTGAGTAACACACTGCAGAGTCAAATGCTAAAAGGAGGAAAGAATAGATACTGGGGGCTAATTAGCAGATTCTACAACCAAAAAGAAAATCTTTCAGATGAGCCAATGAATCCCTTACTTCAAGTTAATCTTTAAAAACAGCAACAAGCCTCTCCTCTGCCTGAAAACACTTTTCATGATCCACGCAGTGAATTAAGATGGCTTCAGAAAAAAGAGGCAGCTCAGGCCCCTTCCAGCTGATCCCCAGAATAAAGCAGCCCCCTTGTTTGCCCAGGCTCCATGCGACCGAGACCTCATATTTTCCCTCCAAGGAAGCCAGGGGAACAATGACTATCAGCGCTCTGAACAATAGACATTTTATTCTGTAAAGGCATAGAAATTCTACCTGGAGGCTTCGCTGACACGGCTTCTCAATCTTCCCTGAGATTTAATACAGGAAATAAATTCAATTCCAGCACTTAGTGCCTGCCTCACGGTGGGCTCCCGGTAAATGGTTGCTGAGTAAATGCTTTAGAGTGGCCTCTTCATGTCCGAGGAGAGCGCAGAGGAGGGAGTCGGCTTTCACCAGCACAAATGGGTTCTCTTACCTGGTTCGTGCAAAGAGATTAGGAGGTGGGCTTTGTGTGCTCGGCTGGCCAGGCCTTGCCAAGCAGCCCTGTCCCTGCTGTGGGATCCCTGCTATGTTCGTGTGGGCATGCGGACAGGATTTCTACAAAGTTCTTTATTTCTCCACCACTTGAGTGGTTAAAAGTTGGGGGATCAGTATCACAAACAGCCCTGCTCTGCCAGCTGTTTGACAAGCATATAAAACAGCTGGAGATCACTAGAGACCCTCCAGGGCCTCCTGGGACAGTTTTCACAAGGTGGTTGGTTCAGGACAAGAGGCTAGAGAGGCCGAAATTCAGAATCAGTCTGGGAAGCCAGGCCAGTAAGAAGCCAGGAGGCAGCCAAGAGATAGGGAAGTGTCAACATTTGGTGGCAGGGAGAGGGGTACAGGTGCCCAGTGCCCAGGAACACTGGAGCCAGATGCTGCCTGCAGGTGCTACAGATAAAACAGGGGCTACTCAAATAGCTGGGAGACAGGTCTGTGAGAACATGATAATCTATAACAGCAACAGCAACCTTTGGGAAGTACACCTTGCTATTCATGCAATGCGGCACTTCTGAGGTCAGTGTGATCATCACCTCCATTCTACTGACGAGGAAACAGGCCTGGGAGTTTAAATAAATGTCCGATTTGCACAAGTACCTGACGCCTAAGCCAGGACTCCACCCCAAGTCGGGAGGACTCCAGAGCGTGCGGAGGGAAGGCACAGAGAAACAGTGCACGGGAGGGTACTGCTGAGCTGAAGCAGGAAAAGGGGTTTCTGTGATGGGCGGAGTCCTTCACCAGCTTCCTGAGCAAGTCAGTCCACAGCCAGGAGCAAGAATCACCCGGCAGGAAGGGTGAATGGGGGACTGTGGAAGGGCATCTGCGACAGGGAGCGCTGACCCAGGAGACACCAGTGGGCCTCAGAACTCGAGTGGAGAATCACTAGGCAGAAGTTGTGGAGGGGCGCCAGCGGAGAACAGTCAGATGATTGGAATTGTCTGCAGGCTCTTTCTGCCCACAGCTCCCTTATATATCAGTGTTTTCCCAGACCTTGACTTAGATTCCCTTCCCTTCCCCTTCCCCTCCCCTTCTCTCCCCTTCCCTCCTCTTCTCCCTCTCCTCACAGCATTCTTGTCCATCCTCTTTCTTTCTTTCTCTCTTTGTTTTTTCTCTTTCACTTTTTTTTTTTTTCTTTCTTTCTTTCTTTCTTTCTTTCTTTCTTTTTCTCTTTGTTTTTTCTCTCTCACTCTTTCTCATTCTCTTTCACTTCTAATATGAAAATTTCGAACATATACCAAGGAGAGAGAGTGGTATAATAAACTCCCATGTACCACCACCAGCTTCAACAATGATCAATTCCTGGACAATCTTGTTGGATCTGGACATGAGAAACCCCTCCCCATACACACACACTGGGTCAGTTTGAAGCCAATTCTAGACATCATTTTGTTTCATCCATAAACATTTTACTATCTACAGCTAAAAGATGAGGACTCTTTAAAAAGTGTCCACAATATCATCAACGTATCTTGTTAAATGTTTTCTGATTATCTCACAAATGTTCTTTTTAACGGGCAGTTTGCTCGAATCAGGATCCAGATGAGGTCTCACATGGCAATTGATTGATATGCCTGTTAAGCCCTCTTTAATGTATAGATTCTCCCTCTTAATTCTCCTCCTGATTTTGCCCCTTGCAGTGCACTTATGGAGGAAACTAGGTTTTGTCCTACAGTTGCTGATGGTGTTCGCATAGTGTCTTTTACTAGTAATATGATGTCTGTTCCCATGTTTCCTGTCAGTTCTATCCCGGTCCAATCTCCACAGAGAACCTCAATGAGCTAAGCAAACTGTGTATCTTCCCAGCAGGATTTCTAACTGTTCAGTTCTCAAAGAGGTAGTCACCTTTTACCTCTGTACCCCCTGGGACAATGCCTTCCATACAGGAGGCGAACAACCAAAAGTTTTGGAAGAATGGAAGGAAGGGAAGAAGGAAGGAAAGAAGGAAGGAAGGAAGGAAGGAAAGGGAAAGAAAGGGAGAGGACAGGCTTGGAGGGCCAGGTGTGACTGCGGGCCAGTGTTTCTCAGTCGAGTCTGCAGACCAGAATCACCTCTGGTAAACCTGTTAAAATGATAGTCCTGGGCCTGTGAACACCAGAAGCACTAATCGCAGGCCTGGTAATCTGCATTCCTAACATGCCATCCTTGTCTCTCTCCGTGGGTCTGAGTCACCCATCTGTGCAGAGAGGGCCCCTTCACTAAGGCTCCTGCCATCTCCAGCTCTCTCGGCCCCAGGCAGACTTCTGGGTCTGAAGAATGGGGACCATTTCACATCATCTGCATCTGAAAAGGCGAAAACTGAGATCAAAACTCAGTCCCTGACATGGCTACTGAAGTCAACTAGATTTATGTTTTAATGGGTTTGCCCCACCAGGTGGGGGTGTTTCA
>NW_006300048.1:557477-602973 GCF_000327345.1 Myotis davidii | reverse complement strand
ATTGGATTGGATGAGTGAGTCTCAATGATGAAGGTGGACCTCGGGCCCACGCTCCTCCACCGAGGCCTTCTCCCGGACTTTGTCCATCCTATGCAGTCCTTGCCCTCTGGCCGCAACCCAGCCGTATCCACTGCCTGACCCTGACCGGTAGGGCCAACCTGGGAAGGGGGATGTGAGCTAATGGATGCTCTGTCCAGGGTGCAGTGGACAAGCTCACAGGATAAAATCAGGCATGAAGAACAGGTACCCACAGCATATGGCGATAGAGCTGTTGCAAATCCCCCTGGCCCCACCCCAGCCGTATCCACTGCCTGACCCTGACCGGTAGGGCCAACAGGGGAAGGGGGATGTGAGCTAATGGATGCTCTGTCCAGGGTGCAGTGGACAAGCTCACAGGATAAAATCGGGCATGAAGAACAGGTACCCACAGCATATGGAGATAGAGCTGTTGCAAATGTAATTAGTTAAGATGAGGTCATCAGGGTGGCCCTCAGCCAATGTGACCTGTGTCTTAATGGAAAGGGGAGGTGGGTTCGGGTACAGAAACACGCACCAGGGAGCATGTGTGTGAAGATGAAGGCAGAGATGGGGCTGGTGTGTCTACCAGCCCAGGAGCCCCAGAGGTTGCCAGCAGACCACCGGTAGCCGGAGAGGGGCCTGAAGCAGACTCCCTCAGAGCCGCCAGAGGACCCAGCCGGCCCACACCTGATCTTGGATCCGGCCTCCAGAGCTGTGAGACAAAACACTTCCATTATTTAAGCCACCCTGCTTCAGGTATTTTGCCATGGCAACCCCGGAAGCAACTCTGGTGCCGTGTCACATATAGAAATTTTTTGATATTTGCAACCATAGTAAAACAAAGACTTATATTTTTGATATTTATTTTATCTATTTAAATGCCATTTAACAAAGAAAAATCAATAAAAAAAATGAGATCACGTGTACCTCTGACACGCGTGTCATAGGTTCGCCATCACTGCACTAGATGCTAGCAGCCCCTAGAGGCTGGCAGCAACCCCCCTCCCCCGCCGCCAAGTTGTAGCAACAGAAAATGTCTCCAGGAATAGCCCATTGTCCCCCGGAGGACAAAATCGCCCTGGTGCAGAACCATTGCTGTAGACAGAGCAACACACACACACACACACACACAAAACGAACATGTGGGGACAGAAATAGACCGGGCACTTGCTTATTACTGGTGGAGGGAGCCAGCTTGCCCGGTAGCCGAGAACAGGGCTCTGTAGTGATATATATCTGGCTTCAGATTTCAATTCTCATTCACTAGCTTTGTGACCTTGGATAAAAGATGAAAATCAAATCATACCATCCCCCTGCTTACAACCCTCCACTAGCTTCCCATTGATCTTAAAATGAAATCGTGCTCCTTCCCACAAGCTACCAGACTTCAGTCTCGTTTCCTCGCCCTCCCCACTGTCACTCGCTCTGCTGCAGCCACTTTGAGCTCCGCTCTGTCCCCTGAGTGTGCAGTGCCCTGCTCCCACCTCAAGGCTATTGCACCCATTGTCCTCCGGCTAGACCACCCTTTCCATAGATGGCGGTGCATCTGGCTCCTTCTCATCGCTCTGATCTCAGCTCAAATGTCACCTCCTCAGCAATGCTTTCCCTGCACGCGACTTTGGGTGGTGAGCACAGAGTGCAGTATACGGATGATGTGTTACAGAATTGTATGCTCAGAACTTCTATGCTGTTAACCAATGTCACCCAACACATTTAATAAAAAGTATCTTCACTTGTTTTAAAAGGAAGAAGCGCCTCTCTGACCACCCTAGCTAAAGCAGCTGTCCCTGCTCTGTCACTGCCGGCGAGGGCCTTGTCCTGTTCTCATCTTCATTACCCTGCCACACGCTCCCATTTATGTACTTGGTCTTTGTTTATTGCCTGTCTTTCCTACAACAATGTAAGAAGAGCGGGGCCTACGACAGCCAGAGTTGGACAAGTGATAAGCTTTCATGTCTCTGTGGGGAAGGCAAAATGAAATAATAATAACAAAACAATCACAACAGCACTTCGCGAGCACATGCCTATAGTCAATACTCATACATAGTGATTGTAACTTGTTATTTTTTTTTCATGCAGTTTAGAGATGACCTGTCATGTGGCTGTCCCCGGTCATCGGCTCTCTCCTTTGCATTTTGACAATTTCATACCTTGGTAACAAAGAATCCAAACACCACACATTTCTACCAAGGGTCACCAACGTGTCCCTGTCTGCCTGGGATTTTCTTTTTTCTTTAAATATATTTTATTGATTTTTTACAGAGAGGAAGGGAGAAGGATAGAGAGTTAGAAACATCGATGAGAGAGAAACATCGATCAGCTGCCTCCTGCACACCCCCAACTGGGGTTGTGCCCGCAACCAAGGTACATGCCCTTGACCGGAATCGAACCTGGGACCCTTGAGTCCGCAGGCCGATGCTCTATCCACGGAGCCAAACCGGTTAGCGCTGCCTGGGACTTTTCTTATTAGCACTGAAAGTTTTTCATTTCAGGACCCCCACCCCCAAGTTATGGATAAACTGGACGGTGGGTTACCCTATAGCTGGCCTCCAATATGAGTTCAAATTAGGCGCCATGGAGGCTTTGATTGGGGACTGAGTTAATGAGCGACCAGACGAGGGGTGGGACGGCCTTTTGCTGCCTGGCTCTGTGGCCAGGATGCTGGCAGCTTGCTGACTGGGACAGAGGCATAGGCTGTTCCAGCAGCTCTGAGGCTTCTGCGGGCTCTCTCCATCCTTCCACACCGTCCTCTGTTTCACTGCCTACAGAGGACTCTGCTATCTGCAGCTAAGAGGTTCACCCAATACACACGGTAATTGCACACAAGTCTTCAGCACCATCTCCACCACAGTGAAGAGCCACTCAGGGCTGCTCTGGATAAATCAATATCTGGACAGCCTAGGGGATCGCTCATTACCAGTCCATTCGCTTGGTAAGACAAGTGCCTGTGTTTGTCATTTCAAATGCTCCTAAGACAGGGTCTACTGCATTGTGTGGCAAGATGGATGCCCTGTCAGTTCTCCTGATTCCTGGCATCTGTGCCCGGGCACTGGCAGACTGGGGCAGCCATTATGCTGGGTGCTGGGCATCACCCAGGGGGCAGAGACACATCCTCAGGCTGGAAGTCAGCCTGGGAAACTGGCCCAACACAGAAGGTTGCCCTGGAAGAGAGCAGGGAGTCCTGATCAGTACGCCCAGAGGTTGTGTGGGTTTCATGGGAGGTCAGGACAACCCCACGTACCAGGAGAGTGGGATTTGGTGAAAGGCATCCCAAGAGGAGTTTCAATTAAGAAGCAAGGGGCATCCTGGGTGCTCTACTCATAGACAGCGGGTTCAGCCCCGGGGAACGAGTTCAGGCGGGGTCTGGTAGGAATTGGGGCCAGCGACCCACATTTAGGGTCTAGGGGAGGACTCAAATCAGAGACAGGAATTAGGATTTCCCAAGGGACAATCTAGTATGTTATCCTTAAGTGAGCATGAATCCTTATAGTAAGGTGGCGTTGGCTTATATGCATGAGTATGAGTCTACACAAATAGCAGCCCGTTATGGGTCTTGTTCTGTGTTGCACTGTTTTTACTCTTAGCAGTGATTTTTTAAAAAGTTTGCTTTTAGATAAACTTATTTATTTACTTGTGTATAACATACAGTAACATACAACATCTTAAGTGTACAACTCAGTGAATTTTTTGTGACGGCTTTATTGATCTATAACTCACATTCTACAACATTCACAGTTTTGAAGTTTCAGTTTTTAATATATTCTCAGTGTGCAACCATTGCCACTATCTATTTCAGAACATTTTATCATCCCCAAAGACACCCTGGGCCCATTAGCACTCACTCCCTGTTCTCCCCGCCCTTCGCCCCTGGCGACCATTAACCTACTTTCAGTCTCAATGGATTTGCCAGTTCTGGGCATTTCATATAAATGGAATCACACAATATGTGACCTTTTGTGTCTGGCTTCTCGCACTTAGCATGATGTTTTTCAAAGTTCAGCCATCCTGTAGCACTTTCTTTTTATTGTTGAATAACATTCCATTGTGTGGATATACCCCATTTTGCACATCCGTTCGTCAGTTTATGGACATTTGGGTTGTTTCCATACTGTGGCTATTCCAAACAATGCTACTATGAATATCCATGTACAGGTTTTCGTGTGGACATATGTTTTTAATCTTCTTGAGCAAATACCTAGGAGTGGGGTTTCTGGGTCCTATGGTAACTCTATCTTTAACATTTTGAGGAGCTGCCAAACTGTTTCCAAAGTGGCTGTGCCATTTTACAACCCCCAGAATTATAAGAGGGCGCCAATGTCTCCACATCTTAGCCAATGCCTGTTATTGTCAGTGTTCTTAGTTATAGCCACCCTCGGAAGGGCGGCAATGGAAGAATTAGGAAAGATCACCTCGGATCGTCCACACCCTCATATTCCCAATTACTGTGTATGGATCTGAAGGTTGAATAGAAAGCTGGTAGGAAAAACATTAATGCACTTGAAATACGATGTTGGAGGAGAGCTTTACAGATACTCTGGACTTGCAGAAAGATGATCAAGTGGGTCCTAGGACAGATGAAGCCTGAACATTACTGGAGGCAAAAATGATTAAAACAATGCTGTACTGCTCTGGGCATATCACAAAAAGGTACGGGTTCTTTGGAAAAGGCAGTCATCCTGGGAAAAACAGGAGGTAGCAGGGAAGGAGGAAGACCAAATATGAGATGGATTGACTTCATAAACAAAGCCATAGGCTGGAGTCTACAGGGGCTGAGCAGGGCTATTGAGGACAGGACATGTGGGTCACTCATTCATAGAGTAGCCAGGAGTTGGAGAGTTGGAGCTGACTCAGCAGGGAAGACACACACACACACACACACACACATACACACACACACACACGGGAGTGAAGTGATATTTCTTTGTGGTTCTAATTTACATTTCCCTAATGACTAATGAGGCTGTGTATCATTTCATGTGCTTATTTTATTGGCCATTTATATGTCTTTTTTTTTGAGAAATGTCTATCCAAACGTTCATTGAATTTTTACATATATCAAGGTACCCCCATAACTTTATCCTGGAGAACATTCCTAGAACACCAGAAGTCTCCCTTGTGCCCCATCTCTGTCAACCCTTTCCCCCAACGGTAACCACTATTCTGACTTCTATTACCGTGGACTAGTCTATTAGTCTATGCCTGACACATGTTTATGGATGAAATGATGTTATGTCCAGAACTGGCTTCAAAATATCCCAGAGTGTGTATGACTGTGTGCATGCTGTGTGTGTGTGTGTGTGTGTGTGTTTACATTTTGGAGAGTGTGTATAGATCAAATAAAATTGTCCATAACTTAATACTGATTGACTAATTTTGCCTGATTTTAAACTCATAGAAATGGAATAGTACTGGAGGTACACCTTTATGTCTGGTTTCCTTCGCTCACTACAAGGCATGTGAAATTAATTCATGATGTTGTTTTTCTTTATCCCTTTTCATTACTATATGGTATTCCACCATAGAAACATACTACTGCTGATGTTGATTTGAGTTGCTTCTGGTTTGGGCTATTACAAAGGCCCTTTTGGCACTTTGAGAAGTCCATCCCCACAGCTGGTCCCTCCAGGGCTGCTGGCCAGCAACCTGGATGCCAGGTCTGGCTGGTCCAGGAACTTAGTGGTAGAGGCACACCTGAGACCCCAGTGGTGGGGCTCTGGCCCTCAGTCTGAGGAGGGTGATCCAATTCCAGGGCAGAATCCCGGGTGTGTGATGGCATCAAAGGACTCAGCTGGGACCTGGAAGAACAGCAAGGGCAGAGGAAGCAGGGAAGGGCAGGTGCTGGGAGGTGAGGAAGGAGCACTCTGGAGGGGCTGATCAGAAATTTCTCTGCCCAGCCAAGAGCTCAGCATCCTCTGACTTATCCGTAAAGCTCTTCCTTCTCCCCAGCCTGGCTCCAAGGAGCAACCCTGTCAGAGACGAGGTCACCATCACCGTCACTCACCTTCAGAGGTGAGTCAAAGAGGCCAGCATGAAGGGCTCCTTTCTGGGAACACATTAACCAGGCAATGCTGCAGATGGCATGGGAGATCACAGCCCCGCATTCATGGTTGCAGTGGGCGGGCTCCACAGCACTGAGGTCAAGGGCACGGGGCCAGCACCTTGCACGGGGTCTCCAGTGCAGCACCATATGTGCAAATTAAAAGGTCATAAACACACAGATACAATTTGAGGGTGAGCCCCAAAGGAGACAGTGGTGGCCTGTGGTAGTCAGGGTGGTAGGGAATGTGAACAGAGGGCCCCTGCTCGGAGTGATGACAATATGCTCTTATTGATCTGAGAATAGTGGAGTGCTGCCCTCAGTCTGATGACGGTGATCCAGTTCCAGGGCAGAATCCCAGGTGTGTGATGGCATCAAAGGACTCAGCTGGGATCTGGAAGAACCGCAAAGGAAACAAAGGAAACACAAGGAAGGGAGGGAAAGACCGTGGGGGGAGGGGAGAGAAGGGCCTCTGTGCTCTGGCTTGCTCAAGGCTGGGCACCAAGTTGGAGGCAACCAGTCTATTGGTCAAACAGGAGTATTGGCCATTTTCAAGGAGTTGATCAGAGCAGGAGGCCGAGCAGTGCAGTGCCCATGCCCAAGGAGGAAGGAGTGAACACCTCTCCCCTCCTCCCAACTGAGCCCAGGTCTGGGCTGGCCCTGGCTTTATTCAGTGGCCAGTTCATCGAGGCCATGGCTGCGCTCTCTCCTTCTTCCTTAGGAGCCGGTTAGATTTACATTACATTTCAGACAGAAGCTTGTCTGGACTTTATCTTCCTTTCTGGGGCCCATTCTTTTAAACATGGGGGTTCTGCCTGTTCCCCTGAGAAATCCCACTGTTGAGAGCCCCCCTGTTTGCCTAGACTCCAGGCAAGAGTCTGCTCTGTGCGGGGAAACAGCTTGTGGAGAACTCCCCCCTCCTTCCCTCTGCTGTCCCTCCCTCCAGAGGCTCCTGCCCTCGGCCAGGCTCCCCTCACCAGCTCCCAGCAAGGTTCTGCTCAGGCCCCTCCACCCTCAGAGGTGGGGAGGATGCCCATGTGAGCCAGAAGCTGGGGATGACTCCCAGCCTCAGTCTTCCTGAGCCTGAGACCAGTCCAGGTAAGTCCGTTTGCTCTGCTCCGGGATCCCTGTTGGGCAGCAACTGAGACCCAAGAGACTGATGTGGAAGCATGGGGTCAGCCTGTGGCTTCAGCACCCCCGAGGGAGACGTAAATCAGGACTGGACTGGGATAATGGCTTCCTGCCAGCCTGCTGAGCATGGCTAAGCCAGCTCACCCCAAAAGGCCGAAGCAGAGAACCCACAAACATTACCGGCCCACGGAGCAATCCCGCTGCTATTGCTCTGGCCATCCCTCCCTCCCTGCCCCCCTGCCCCCCGAGCCTGAATAGCACTGCGCATTTCTGAGGCCACCAGAGCTGCCCAATAAAGGCTGACATGGTGGCCTAGACACAGCACCCGTGGCCCAAGGCCGATGCCTCGCATCACAGACTCACCCACCACTTAGGAGCATGGCAGACTAGGGACTTGAACTTCCCTGGCCCCAGTTCCTTCGTTTATATAACAAGGTTAATAGTAATAACAACCTCACCAGTTTGCTGTCATTTAACGACATAATCCAGCACCAGTCCTGTTTTGTAGTCAGCGTCCCATCCGCACTTTTCCTCCGGTTCCCTAGGAAAATGCCCGGAGGTTTGCAGTTCTGTGCAGAAGCCAGACACAGCAGCCAGGACCTGCAGAGAGCAAACCCCGCAGCTCTTGGCAGCAGCTAGAGCTCCGGGCATTTTAAATTCACGTCTCCTTCATTTACTAATTTGATGGAAGGGTAAACCGAGGCAGTCAGTGGGGAAGTGATGGATGACACAAGGTGGGCAAACCTTGCTTTGGACAACATGGTTTCCCTGCTTGGAGAGGGAGGGGGATGATGCGGTCACCACTGGCCACCCCCAAACTGGAAAGGGTCAAGAGCCCAAGGACATAGGGCCTCTAGTGGGGACAGAACTGCAAACACCTGGGCAGGTCTGATGAGCAGCTGTCACAGCGACCACACCACCTGTGCGCTCACCAGGCTGGAGCCACCTTCGCTCACTGCTTTCTTCTTGCTCATTCTCTCCATCTTCATCCCCAGCTGTCAGCTCCTGTGTCTCCAATGACATGAGTTAAACACGCTAGAGAACCAGGGACTCATTGCGTGGCAGGTGTCCACTCAGCAAGCAGAGCTTCGTGGAGCCTGTCACAACCCAGGGGCTTCTACCTCCATAGCAATGATGGCAGCCCTGGGTGCTATTAAGCCTTTTATTCTTATGTGTTATGATCTGGTGAACAGGCGGTGTCATGAGCAGAACTGTGTCCCCTAAAAGTTATGCTGAAGCCCCAACCTTCAGACTGTGAATGTGACCTTCACGGGAAGAGGGTCTTTGCAGGTGTAGTGGTGCAAGGTGAGGCCGGAGGGGTGGGGGTGGGTGGGCTGAATGGGTGTCCTGATGAGAAGAGGAGAAGCTAGAACCAGAGGGAAGAACCCTGTGACCACGGAAGTGAGATGGGAGTGATGCAGCAGTGAGCCAAGCAGCCCCGGAGCCCCGGGAGCTGGGAGGGCCAGGAAGGAGCCTCTGAGGGAGCGTGATCCTGGCAGCACCTTAGTTCCAGGCTCCGGCCTCCAGGACCCAGAGAGAACTTGTTCCTGTTGTGTGAAGCCACCCAGCTGGTGGGCGATTGTTACCATGGCCCTGGGAAAGGACTACAGGAGGACAGGAGGGAAAAGGGATACCATTTAGGGGGAGAAAGTGAGGAATTAGAGAAAGGAGGGTGCTGTTCAGGGAGCACCGGACTCTCTCTCCACCTCTACCCAAGGGTCCCTCTCTAGGTTCCTTCCTCCCCCTCCCTCAACACTTTAGCCCACGGACCTGTCACTCCTAATCAATGCGTTTCACACCTGCTTGTTGCCCCGGCTTTGTGTTGGAGGATGAGGAGGAGCAGCAGTGTCAGAGCCAGTGTCTCCCTCAGACCTCTTAGGCTCCAGCAGGCATCCTTGGAAGCAGCAAGGGGTGTGGGCTTCGGGGTGAGAGCACCCAGGTAACCTGGGGCAGATGGTTACGTGATCTGCGCTGCTTCTTCCTTGTGAAACAGAGAACATACAACCATTTCAGGGGGCCCTTTTGAGAACTGAACGAGAGACTACATGTCAAGTGATTAGCACAGCCGTCAGTCAGTCAATGCTAGTTACTGCAATGACTGTTATCCTCAGTATTGGGGACGGGTCATGAGCAGAACTTGGTGTCATTCAGGATGAAGCGAGACAGGTGCTGAGACAGGTGAGAGGAAAGCCTGTGGAGAAGACCCAGAGATGGGCTGCTTCTCCCCAGGGGCCAGGGAGGGCGCTGGTAGAGGCCGGCTTTAGCGTAGAGCCTAGAGGGTGGGTGGGTTTCATCCATGGGGAGAGGCTGATGGCAGGGCAAGTGTGTGGGAGGGTGGGGAGTGGGGGAGGGACGAAGGACTGTCTCCTGGAGGAAATCACACAGGTGAAGGCACGGGCTCGGCAGGCTCGGTGCACAGAGCAGCCCTGTGGTGCGTGGGCAGTTCCGTGTGCTGCGTTGGGAGCAGTGGGATGCCGGTGGACCGGTCTAGACTGCGGTGGCTCAGACATCGGCAGGGGAAGGAGGCTGGGCTTCATCCCGAAGACCTTGGCCACCATGGGAGTTAGAACAATCCTGGAGGCCTCCAAAGCTGAAGGGAGGCAGACGTGAGGCAGGAAGACCCACGAGGGCCCAGTAACCAATTCCAGAGGTGAGGGCTGCACCAGGATGGAGTGGAGAGGGGTGAGGGCAGATTGACATCCTGGAGCTGAGGCTGAGAGGACCCGAAGGCTGGGGAGGGAGGGGACATGTCACATGATTCCTGGGTTTCTTGTGAATTGCCTGGAAGGACAGTCATGGGAGGATATTAGATTCCATCCAGGCAGGCCCACATCTCTCCCCAGGCCCACCCATGGTGCTATGGGAGGTGGGTGCTTAGTACATGTTGTTGAATGAATTTGATGCCATTGTGGGGGGGAGGGGCACGGGGACCAAAGGAGGAATAACAGGTTTGGAGGGGGTTAACACTTCAGTTACACTTAAGCTACCGAGGGGCAGTTGTATTGGGCTGCCCAGGAGGCTGCTGGGAATGCCAACCTGGAGAGAGGTAGGGGGTGGAGAGGGGCACTTGGCAGCCATGGCACGAATGAAGTGAAAATGAAAGCTGCACACGTGGTTAAGCCCAGAGATGGCCCGGACTTCCAGCCGCCCTGGGCTCCGTGAGGTTTCTGAGAGGAAGGGCTGCTGCTGTTTGCTGTCTGGAGGCAGCCCAGCCCCTGCACAGCTGGGGACACCCAGGAACACCCCCTCCATCCCCTTTTGAAATGTCAGCATGAATACTTTTCTCATCAAGAGATGACTTTAAGAATCTGTTTTTAAAATAAAAAGGCGTTTTAGAGCTGGGAAGCCCTGCTGGCCATCAGGAGATGTGATTTATGAGACCATTAATGGCACTCGGAGGACAGGGATGACCTGTAAGTGCATTCCTGGATTCGGACCTAGGGCGGGCGGCAGGGCTGATTACGGATGCCTTGGGGATGGTGCCTGCAGCAAGGGGACTCAGCCATGGCATCCCTGCTCTGCCCTGGCAGCTCGGCATTTCTCAGGAGCTCAGGTGTCTTTCAGGAAACCTGCAGGCCAGTTCTTTGTCCCCTCAGCCCACATACACTGGTCCATTCAGCCTCACCTGCATGACCCCCCATCCTCAGCCCAGCACCCCATCTTCCCACTCACCTTCCCACTCCAGGGCCATGCAGAGGATGGAGCATTTGGATCAGGGCTGACCTGGGTTTCAGTCCTGACTACCTGGGCCTTGACCTTGCTCGGTCAGCCTCTCGGAGGCCCTGTTCCCCATCTGTAAAAGCTTCCTCTCCTTGTCTGTACCCTCCAGGGCCTGGCACGGTGCCTGGCACACATTCGATGTTCCTGGATGCCGAGTGGACGCACAGAGGTGGGCTCCCTTGGGATGTGGCAGGGATGCACATGGATTCGCACTGCTGGCCGAGTGAAGGTGCAGTGAAGTTTACATTGGCTTATAGGTGTTGGTTATGTCATGCCAGCCTCCTCCTGGCATCCTGGTCGGCTCCCCAGTGAAAAGCCTTTGCATTTTCTAGTGTACGATGTGCCCTGGAAGGTTCCACCTCCTCATGCAGCTCCGGCTGTCCCGGCCTGTGTAACTCCCACCCTGGCTGGTGTCTGCCCGTGGTCACTTTCTCAGCGTTTGGCACATGCACTAAACCTGGCATCAGCCAACCGAGTTCAAAGGCCCACACAGTTCTGTTTGTTCCCTGTCCTCGTCCTGGCTCAGTAGACACGCCCCAGAAGCAGGCCGGCTGGCCAGGGCCTGGAACCAATCACCAGAAAGGAACCCTGGTTAACCACGCTGCCACACACGTCCCCACACCGGCAGTGCACATGGGCCTGAACACACAAGCACACATGTGTGCACACGTGCATGCGTAATACACGCTGGAGAAGGGAGTGTTCATTTTCCGTTAAAGCTCTCCTGAGCTGCTCCCCAGTCCACAGGCCCCAGGTCCGAGCTTGGGGACGGTCCACGTGATGTGGGAAGTTTCCTGTGTGCATGGGGCTGCCCCTCCCCTGCTAAGGAGGCTGCCCAGGGTGAAGAGGAAGGGACAGCATTGTGCAGCCTGAGCCCGGGAGGGGGCACAGCCAAGCCCGGGAGGTGCAGGGATGAGAGGGGTGCATAGGGACCCCTTCTGAGGCTGTTTCCAAAGGTGGGAAGGCTGACATCCGGCAGTAGGATTGAGCTTTAGATGAAAATACACACTCACACACTCATGGACACCCATTTACATCACACACACACACACGCACACTCACACACACACTGAGAGCAGTAGTTACACAGACTCCTCACACACCTGTTCACACACAGTACAGTAGGACCTGCGGCTGGTTTCTCCTAATAGGACAGCAGGAACGGGGAGGGACCTACTGGTGGAAGAGGGGCACACCCACTGCACAGCCACATAGAGCACTGCCTGATTGGCGAGCTCGTTAGTACTGCTCACTGTAGACACACAGTGTGCCCAATGTGGAGGATACACACACCTACATGGCCCACATCCCATAATCACATCTCTTCGAGGACAACCCCCCACACATAGGCATATTGAAATGTGCACTCACTTGCATCACAAATGCCCTCTCTCTCTCTCTCTCTCTCTCTCTCTCTCTCCCATAGATACCAGAAGTGGGCAAAGTCTTCCTGTCCCATCCCTCATAAGAATAGCAAAATGGGAAGCTTATGGGCTTAATGGCTCTGGGCCCAATACCATTTCCCTAGTTACCTCTCCTGGGGCTGGGACCCAAGTGTCAGATGAAATGACTTTAATGTCCATCTGGGAATCCAGAAGGAAAGGGAGGCAGTAATTACACTCGCTTTGTAACCTGTCTCTCTCCGGCACTTGAGAAAATTGGATGCTATTAAAATCAATTGAACTCTAAAGGGCAGGAATGGGTGGATGACAAGGCTGCAGCTGCTGCCCCAGGGCCTGCTGGGGCTGCAACATGCTCTCTGGGACAGGACATGCCCTCAGTGGCTTTCCCCAGCCATTGGAGTGTGACTCTCATCCGAACTACTTGCAGTCCACTTTCCTGAGCGCTGCCAGGGGGCCTCTGGGAACTGAGGTAAAGGGGAGGTTAGGCCTTGTGGTTGGGGAGCTGCTCAGCTGATGGGCCAAGCAGAGCTCCTGGCTCTGGCCTCATCAAGGGGAGGTCCACACAAATATTCTAATAAGCAAGAGGAAAAACAGCGTTGGAAGAAGAGACATATTTAGATGAAATTTAAAAGATTGAAAGATAATTCCATATATTGCTACGGGAGACATACATATCCTATATGATAAAAGCCTAATATGCAAATTGTCCCCTTGGGCAGTTGTTCAACTGGGAGCTCGACTGCTCACTATAATGTGTGCTGACCACCAGGGGGCGGCGCGGAACATGGTGGGTGTTGGCGATGTGGCTCTGGCAGTGGGTGGCAGTGGAGGTCTTGCCGGCCCTGATGGGCCCTGACAAGAGCGGGACCACAACGGGATGGTGGAGAAGGTGAGGGGGCTGTGCCAGGCCAAGGTGGGGTGCCAGGAGGGGCTACAGGGCTGTGAGGCTGGGGGTATGAGCTGGGGCCCAATCTCCGCAGGCCACTCCAAGGGACCCCACCCATGTACAAATTCGTGCACTGGGCCTCTAGTGTAGAATAAAGTGCAGGCAGCCCTTGCTCTGCATACTTCCTAAATAAATACCTGTGTATACATATGTACACAATTTATATTGCAAAAGGGGACGCGGCACTGGACCTGCATGTCCCTCCCATGTGGTGCCAGCCCTAGGCTCTAGACCCTAGCAGCTGCTGTGGCTTTGTCTGTATGGACGTCCGGAAGATGTCCGCCCTAATTAGCATATTACCCTTTTATTAGAGATATATATGAGTTTCCATTGTCATGGCTTAGGTACCCCCCAAAAGCACAGTTCAAGTTTCAGTCACCATGGTGTATGGGTGTATGTATACTCATTGCCTATGAGTAACTGCGCAAGGCACAAAATTAGATGCCAGCTCTTTATTCCACAAATTCCCATGCACAACCGCCATGCATCACAGCCAGTGACCAGCCATGTTACATCAGTCTGTGGTGCCTGGTCCTTGTGCAGATTTCCAGGTCACGTACAGACAGCAGAGCAGGCCGTCATGCTGCTCTCTGTCTCCTGGTGATAAACCACATGCCATTTTGCAAAACTGGATCACCTAGAGAGGACATTGACCAACAGCGATAAAGGTACAGCAAACACACAAAAGATTGATAATGCTGGAAGTGAAATTCCAATCATTCGACTGCAGAGGGCGTGATGGGGGAAACAACTGGCCGTGGGAGTGTGGACACGAGCCACTCGGAGACTGTGGCCTGCCGCCAGAGGAGCTTAGTGTGAGGGACAGTCGATCAGCATTAATGAAGGAAGTGGGTGTGATGGAAGGGACGAAGATGCCCCAGAGGAACTGGAGGGCCCGCACTTCACATTAAAGGAACTCCTGGAGATATTTTATGGCACTGAAGGTGCAAAGGATAAAGCTGTTGGAAGCTGATTCAAACGTAGAAAAGATAGAAAAGCCATCTGCTCTTTATTGTGAGATGAAAAAAAACTAGAGTTGGAAGATGTTTACTCTTTATTTACATGATGAGAAGGTAAGTGCTGTTCCAACTACTCATGAGAAGGTTTGGTTTTTATTTTTTAAATTCTCACCCAAGGATATTTTTTTCATTGATTTTTTGAGAGAGTTGAAAGGAGGGGGAGAGACAGAGAGAGAAACATTGATGTGAAAGAGAGACATTGATTGGTTACCTCCCACACATGCCCCAACCAGTGCCGGGAATGGAGCCTGCAACCCAGGTACATGCCTTCCAACCGGAAATTGAACCTGAGACCCTTCAGTTCACAGGCCGACGCTCCATCCACTGAGCCAAACTGACCAGGGCAATGTTTGTTTTTTAAACAAAGAAATATATCACTTTCTCAATGTTCTAATGAAATACTTTAAATAAATTAATATTTTAAGCAGTGTTTATACTATTTTTAAAGAATTTTCCTACCTATATATATATAAAAGCCTAATATGCAAATTGCCCCCTGGGGAGTTTGACCCAGAGACTGGGAGTTCGATGGCTCTCTCTGATGTGAGTTGACCACCAGGGGTCAGCGTGGAACAAAGGAAGGCCCTGGCCAGTAGCTGGCAGGTGGGGAAGGGAGGCCCCAACCGGCAGCCAGAAGGCCCCAATTGGACCTGATCACCAGCCAGGCCTAGGGACCCTACCCGTGCATGAATTTTGTGCACCAGGCCTCTAGTATACTTATAAAGTACAGTAAAAGTTTGTAATGTTTTAGCAACATATTTTTATATTACAGAGCAATCATAATTTTCCCCATTGGTTTTTAAGATCGTTTTGCACAGTGTGGTCATGGCCCTGCCTACTGTGCAGAGTGAGACCACCTTCACATTTTCACATGAAGATCAGAGTATCACATCTGAAGACATGCATGGGCATGTGAATACCCAATTCAATGTCTCTGCTAGGGCTGGCAGAGGGAGAGAGGAAGAAGTGACTGGGGAGGCGAACCCAGGGAGGCTGCAGCTCTACAATGCTTTCTTGTCACGTTGGAGTAGTGGATTCCATAGTATTTGTTGCCTTTCTTTATATTTTCTGCACATTAAAAAATTCTTAATTAAAAACTTAAAGACATGAGCTGTACAAATATGCATACCCAAACAGCCCCTTTTCTTCAGTATAAATGATAATTGTTGGTGCTGGTCAGTAGAGTGAAAATGATAAAAGCAGGGCTGGGTATTTGGGGAAACTTTCTGAAAAAGGTGTTGACACATGAGAAAGAAAAGCCAGGAGCAGGAGGGCATTTGAAGAAGCAGAGATCAGAGACCGTCAGGGCAGCAATCCCTGGAGTCACAAATACCCCAGAAAAGACTCCCACCTCCCGGAAAGGAGGCTGGGTGTTTGTGGAGGAAGAGGGGTTGAGGGGGCCCGGGTTCTAGGCTTCCTCCCACAAGCTCAGTGATCTGGACAAGACTTAATCTCCCTGGGCCTCAGCTGTGTTATCTGTAAAATGGGGATGCTTACACCTCACCCAAGGGATGGCCTCTCGATCTCCCCACCAGGGCTAACTATATTTCTTTCTTGTACACTAGAAAGTGTATCCTAACTAGGGTTAGGATAAGTGTTTCAGAGTTCTCCCAATCGGCTGTGTGACCCATTTCTGTGAAAACAGGAGTGTTCCCATCGGCCCCTCTGGGCAAACTATAAACTCTCAAGAGAGTGATGTGCAATCTGGAAGAGGGAGCGAGACATGTGTCACTAACATGGTCACCATCACCTGCCCTCCTCTCCCCTCGGAGGCCATCAGAAGCACGCTCCAGCCACCTCTGCAACCCGACTGGGAAGGACCTCCAAGGGTGATGTGGGTAACAGTAAGGGACAAGGCAGCCCAGGGGGCCCATGGGACTGGAAGGTGAAGGCATGAAGCTGACCTCCAGGGGGCAGTGCTGACCTCTCAGGAGGATTTGGGGCAAAGAAAACAGGGCTAGAAACCCCTTCTCTCCTGTTTTCCTTGGCTGCTAAAGGGAAACTTAAATTTTCATCTTCAGGATTCTGTTCCCACCCTCCCCCCTTCGTCTCCCCTGAGGCTGTTCCCTTTTCCTAAGTCCCTCAGAACAGAGGCAACGCCAGAGAGCAGAGGGACACCCGTGGTTTGCCCTCTCGCAGTCTGCCATTCAGACTGGTCCTTCTCACAGCAGCTTCTTTCAGCTCTAATTTAGTCCCTGGCGCCTCTCTCCTCCCAGTGACGGACCAGCTGAGAGGCAGAAAGGAGCTTGCTGCAGAGGTAGGAGAGGGGCCAGGCGCTCGGGGACATCGCTTCCCTCAAGAGAAGAGGCAGATTTCCCTAAGTCTGTGATTAACAAGAGGAAAACAACCGTTTCAAGAGTTCAGAACTCTCAGAAAACATTCCAGTTTGGGGAACAGTGGTCTGGAACGTGCGGCGAGCCAGTGTTTGATGTACCCATGAGGGCAGAGCTGCACAGGCGTCTTGGGGAGATAGCAGACCACGTGAACCCGGCAGAGAAATGGAAACCTTCCCACGGGAGGAAGGTGCCTGGTGGAAAAAGCAGGCGTTGGATGGGAGGTAATGATAGCATAACTACCATTTCCTGTAACAGCACGCGTTGCGCTAACTGCTCTGTAGTTAATCCACGCAATCACCCATGGTGTGGGTTCCCCTGTTAGCCTCATTTTACAGGGACCCGCAGGCAATTCGCCTAAGTCTACATAGCCGGACGGAGCCCCCCAGGCAACAGATGCTGACATCTAGGGGAATGTGCGACTAGCCTGCCGGAGTCAGTGATGCCTACGTGACAAACGGACACCATCTTTCATACGCCTGTCTCTCTGTTAGTTGTGGCCACTTAGTTTTCCCAGACCCAGCAAAGGAGGAACCCATAGCATGGCGCTGTGCTGTGCCCGCCCCACTCTGCCTGTGACCCTGGGCAAGACCCTTCCTGACCCTGGGACCTGGTCTCCACTCTGTCCAAGGGGGCTGTGAGGGTAGCGGGCTTCACAAGTCCGTCCTGTCCCACACTCTATGGCACATCAGTCTGCTGACTCCGGGGGCGGGGACCTGCGTGCTGCCGCTGCTGTTTGTGACTTTCCCAGGCTCCCCCTTTCTGGGCGTCTCCCCCACGTTGGCTCTGCTTTCCAGCAAAGAGAGCCACGTAGGAGTCCTATGGCCTGTCCCTCCAGGGTTCTCCCTTTTGGGATGTCTTTCCCACCTCCAAGTGCTGGGTGGGCGTGGAAGGGCGCCAGCTATTCGGCTCTGAGGAGACACCTCCCTTCCTCTCCGTGGGTGGATGCTTTACCGTCAACATAGCACCTGGGCATTGCGCCTCTGTTCTGACCCCGTGCGCACTGCTGGGGGTGTCTGCCCAGCAGCAATCCACCAGCGCTGCTGTGGGAGCCTTCTTCCCAGGTCACCAAAGGCAGAGGAAAGGTCTCCTTGCCAGGGCCAGGCCCTGGTCCCTACCCAGAGGAGAAGGCAAGTTAATTAAGTGGCCTCAGGTACCTCTTCTCTTCCTGGGGCCCCGGTTTCCCATTTGCAAAATGAAAAGGATTGGGTCATGCAGTCCCCTGAGATATTCCCAACTGCAATACTGTAAGTTTATTTCATTGCCGTGTCTGTTTCAAGTCCCCCCGGAGTGCCCTCATGGCCCCGGTGTCTTAGATGCATCGTATCTGCTGGTTGAGATTTGAAGCTGCTTCAAACACCCGCTGGGGAGACACCTGAATGATGTTTTGTTGGAATAACTTGTTATTAGAATATAGTTAATATTGAGGTTTTATTTGTGAAATACACTGCCTGACAGAGGCAGAATGGAAGGAGAAGTGCGCATTGGTTGGGACATGGGGAGACGTGGCTGACTGCGCCGGAGAAGAAAGTCCGAGGCAGATTGTTGGAGTTTCCTACCCCGTGGATTCTTTGGGCTGTAATATGGCTTAAGTTAATAATTTCCAAAAATTGTGGCTGACGAGACAAAGGGGCTTTTCAAATCTTATCAAGGAGCCTGTGGGGCTTCCTTAAAATTTCATTAGGAGGAGACCAATTTAAACATTAACTAATGTGCGAGATGCAGGCATCTAATTAATTGTAGCAGGCCCCTGGGGAAAGACAGGGGGAGGGTTCTGGCACCTGGCAGAGGCTGGGAAGGGTGAGCTGGACAGCAGAGAGCCACAGTGTTCCTGGGCCCGTGTTCAGGGCGGAAGGTCCCCTTTCCCAAATGATGAGTCCCAGTGGTCCGAAGAGTGGACTCCAGACCCCCTGTCCTCCTGGAATGGGAACAACCGTGAGATAACATTCAACTTCCTGTCACTTATTCAAAGTTCCCCAATGGCCTTTTGACCACCTTGTGTCCGTGTGAAGCTGCCCAAGAGGAAGCAACACCCTTCACCGACCGCTGCTGAACTGCAGGCAGATCTCCCGGCTCCGAGTCACGGTGCCTCCTAAGGAACAGGTCCGCACATGCATTTCCCTGTAACCTTCACAACAGCCCGCAAGGTGGGGATTAACAGTCCAGCGCCACCATGGACAGCCACGCAGACTGTGCTGTGCACACCCTGGGGCTCTCCACGTTGGGGTGTTTGGAGCATCTTCTGGGGTGTGGGGGGCACAGCTGGTCCCACCGCACAGCCTTCATCACAGCACAAAGGCCTCTGCAGGGCCCTGCGCTGTCCTGAGCGCTTCGTATAGGTCAGCTCATTCAATCCTCAAGCCACCACGCAGGGTACTGGGTTCAAAAGCATCTGTCCATCATCCCACATGGCCACTTGGGAAATAATTTAGATACAATGTCACGTGGTCTGCAGGTCAGCCTCTCCCTGTGACCACCGTGCATCTGTCAGATGTGACTGCTGAGTTCAGGCCCCGAGAAGCTGAGAACCAGGCCCTGAGCATGGTGACTCATCGAAGCAGCGTTTGAGGAGGCTCTCCCGGTCGGCCAGGGAGCCGTCTCCATAGCATCAATCCTCACATTCACCATGTGCCACTGTCCCTCGCAGAAGAAGTGGCACATGTTCCACATTTTTCTAGAGTTTTCTTGTGAAAGTTACGAGTTAACCCCACATAAGGAGAAAAGAGAGTGTTTGATGACCACCCTTCCCCCAAACCCTCACATCTGAGCTGACCACAGAGGGTGATAGGACCACCCTCCCCCAAACCCTCAGATCTGAGCTGACCACAGAGGGTGACAAGACCACCCTACCCCAAACCCTCAGATCTGAGCTGACCACAGAGGGTGACAAGACCACCCTACCCCAAACCCTCAGATCTGAGCTGACCACAGGGCGTGACAAGACCACCCTCCCCCAAACCCTCAGATCTGAGCTGACCACAGAGGGTGACAAGACCACCCTACCCCAAACTCTCACATCTGAGCTGACCACAGAGGGTGACAAGACAATCCTCAGATCACTGGTTGTTGAGACTGACCGCTGGCTGGGTTCAGCACATCCTGTCCCAGAGGAGGACAAAGGCGTACAGAGCTTTTGAGAGCCCAGGCCAGGCTCCTCCTTTCACGCACATGCCGTGCAATGTGTCTGGTGGTTACTGGGATGGGACAGCAAACAACCCTGGCAATGAAGAGGCACGCCTGTTCCTGGGAATGAACAGTGAGGGTCCCACTCACTCCCTGAGAGTGCCTGTGAGGTGGCCACCCCGGCCTTTCTTCTCTGCTACCCTGTGGGCCAGTTGTCAGTAACAGGCATCTGTCTCCCTCAGGCAAGGAGGGCTTCTGCTCTTCCTGTTCACATAGCCCTTACAGATTCTAAGAAGTGTTGCCGTTGCTACGGTAACTCTCCCCAGCCTGCTTGCTGCACATTTCTGAGTACTGCTAGCATCCTGTCATCTTGCCCACGTGCTGGGCCAGCTGGATTTGGGAGAGGGAGAGAGCAAGGGGGTGCTTTAGCCTGATTATTCGGTTCGTTCAGATTGGACAACTTCATGTCCACCCGCCACTTGAACTTGGTGGGATGAAGCAGAACAGCTCGGTGTGGGTGGGACCTTCCCTGCTTAACTTCCCCAGATGTTCCTTTTCTTCCTGAAAGTTTCCCACCCCCTCCCACATGGTAAGGGCCATCCTTAACCCAGGCAATTCTCCCAGAGGCCTCCAGCACCTCCCCTGGGTCAGCTCTAGAGCCAGGGGTGGGGCTTAGGTCTAAAGAAATGAAATGGGAACAGACAACCAGGTTCTCTGGACAATCCTCCAACTATCCTAGCCCAAGATTTTGTATCTTCACCGGAACTGTAGCCAGGTTGATTGAGACCCAGATTTGGTGCTTGCCTGCCCCTGGAGGCTGGGTAGAGGAGGGCTCAACACAGGAACAGTGGTACCTGCTAGTCCCAGAGAAAGCTGCCCCTCCAGCACCCGCCCTGAAGCCAGGTACAATTCAGTTCCTCTCCGTTTGTCCCTGGTGCCTTTTGAGCTGCTACCTCAGCACTGGAGCTCAGAGCAAGTGAGTCCATCAACAAGTAAATCAGTGCACAGCCCTTTAAGAGGACCACCTGGGACTCAAGAAGTCCTCTGTCTCAGCAACAACCCCCACTGATTTTTTAAAAATATATTTTTGTTGATTTCAGAGAGGAATGGAAAGGGAGATAGAAACTTCAATGATGAGAGAGAACCATTGATCGGCTGCCTTCTGCCTGCCCCCTACTGGAAATGGAGGCTGTAACCCAGGCATGTGCCCTTGACCAGAATCAAACAGGGGACCCTTCGGTCCCCAGGCTGACACTCTATGCACTGAGCCAAACTGGATAGGGCCCAACTGATTTTCACAGCAGAGAGTTATAGGGACTTCTCTTCCTAGCACTATACCAACTCCTCGCTGGGGAACTTGGTGTGGGGCTGGGACCCCTTGCTCCTAAGAGGGAGACCTCCTCAGCCAAGATATGAAGGTGTGGGCCCACCTGTTTCAAAACTCACACCAGTCTTAACTTGGCTTCTTCTGTGCATCCTTAGTTACAGGAGTTCTCTTCAGCTAGTCTTCAGGTGGTTTTCTAAGGTGGTTGTTTTGTAGTTAATGGTAATTTTGATGTGGTTGTGGGAAGAAGCAAGCCTGGCACTGGTGGCAGTTGGCCTCGGTTCCCAGTTTAGCCTCTCCCAGGCACCTCCAAGCCCAGCACAAGTGGCAACCATATGCATACCACTTTGTAGCTCATGCCAGATGGCCCCAAGCAAAGCACAGGCAGGAGCTGACCTGGGCCACCACTAGATCCCCTCCTGAGAAAGCCCAGAACCAACACACCCAGTGGCCAGCTTCAGGCCACACCAAAGCATCACCCAACCACCTCCATAAACAACACACCCAGAGGGTGGATTCCACAGGAACCGGAGCCCCACTACAGCAAATCCTCCTCTGTGGCGTCAGCCCCTGAAGAATAGCTTCTGGACTGTAGTTATGGCCAAATCTCACAGTCAATCACCCTGAGGGTCAATCTCTACCATTAACATGCCAACAGCAATCAAAGCTCCACTACCACAGTAAGGCATACACAACCCACACAAAGGACACACCTATAATACCTAACCCAGGTAACCAGGGAGACTGTGCCACTAGGCCCCACAGAATACCTAATACCTAAGGACACTCTACCTAATACATAGAAACAAACACAGGAGGCTGCCAAAATGAGAAGACAAAGAAACATGTCCCAAATCAAAGAACAGAATAAAACTCCAGAAAAAGAATTAGATAAAATAGAGACAAGAAATCTGCCAAATGCAGAGTTCAAAACACTGGCTATAAGAATGCTCAAGGAACTTAGGGGAAGAATAGATGAACTCAGTGATAACTTTAATAAAGAGATAGGAAACATTAAAATGAAGATAGAAAGCAAAAAATAAAAATTACCCACCATAAATGAAGAATACAGTGAAATGAATACATTTCAGGAAGTCAGCAGTATAGTAGATGAAGCAGAGGATTAAATGAGTGATTTGAAAGGCAAGCTAGTAGGAAACACCCAATCCAAACAGCAAAAAGAATTTAAAAAATGAGGATAGTTTAAGGAGCCTCTGGTACAACATCAAGTGTACCAACATTCACATCATAGGAGTGCCAAAAGGGGAAGAGAGAAAGAGAAAGAGATTGAAAACCTATTTGAAGAAATAATGATGAAAAACTTTCCTAACCTGGTAAAGAAAATAGACATATGAGTCCAGGAAGCACAAAGAGTACCAAACAAGAGGAACCCAAAGAGGCCCATACCAAGACACATCATAATTAAAAAATCAAAGGTTAAAGACAAAGAGGGAATCTTAAAAGCATCAAGAGAAAAGCTGTTAGTTACCTACAAGAGAGCTCCCATAAGATTGTCAGCTGGTTTCTCAACAGAAACTTTGCAAGCCAGAAGGGATTGGCAAGAAATATTCAAAGTGATGAAAAGCAAGGACCTACAACCAAGATTAGTCTATTCAGCAAAGCTATCATTTAGAATTGAAGGACAGATAAAGAGCTTACCAGATAAGAAAAAGTTCATCACTACCAAGCCAGTATTACAAGAGATGTTAAAGGGTCTTCTTTAAGAAGAAGAAAAATAAGATTTAAAAATGTGAAAAATAAAATGGCAAAAACTACATACCTATCAATAATTACTTTAAATGTAAATGGATTAAATGCTCCAATGAAAAGACATAGGGAGGTTGAATAGATAAGAAAACAAGGCCCTTATATATGCTGTCTTCAAGAGACTCACTTCAGATCAAAAGACACCCACAGAATGAAAGTAAAGGTATGGAAAAGATGTTTCATGCAAATGGAAATGAAAAAAAAAAAGGCTAGGGTAGCAATATATATATCAGACAAAAGAGATTTTAAAACAAAGGCTATTACAAGAGTCAAAGAGAGACCCAGCAATTCCACTTCTGGGCATTTATCTGAAGAAATCTAAAACACTAATTTGAAAAGACATATACTTTCACATGTCCATTGCAGTATTATTTACAACAACCAGGATATGGAAGCAACCTAAGTGTCCATCAAGAAGAGATGAATGGATAAGGGAGTGGTACATACAAGGATGGACAAAATTAGGTTTACAGTATAATAAAAATAAATAATATAATAATTAATATAATAAGAATACAAGAATAAAGTTTGAGTTTCACATACTTACAACTGTAAACTTACCTTTGTCCACCCCTGTAAATACAATTGAATATTATTCAGCCACAAAAAAGTAAATAAATAAAATATTGCCATTTGGGTGGACCTAGAGGGTATTATACTAAGTGAAATAAGTTAGATAGAGAAAGATATATACTATATGATTTCACTTACACAGGGAATCTAAAAACAACCTAAGCAAACCAACAAAATAGAAACACACTCATTAATACAGAGACTACTTTGATGGTCGACAGATGGGAGGGGCGCTGAGGGGATGGGTGAAAAATGGGAAGGGATTAAGATGTGAAAAATACCATGATAAAAACCAGTCACGGGAATGTAAGGAACAGCATAGGGAATACAATCAATAATATCGTGATAACTATGTATGGGGACTAGACTTATTGGGAGAGCACTTTGAAAGTTATATACATGTCTAATCACTATGCTGTACACCTGGAACTAATATAATATTGTATGGAACTATAATAGAAGAATTATTTTTATTATATATACAATTGTTGGATATAAGCTAGTTTCCTTTGTAATGGTATACATTTTACTTTACACACTTAAAAACATTATTCTGAGAAGAGTCCCATGGGCATCCCCACAGTGCCAAAGACAGGGCTCCATGGAACAGGGATGGGTAACAGCTGCTTCTCTAGGTTTCCTTTTTGTTAATCTTCACCCAAGGTTCTTTTTTCCCATTGATTTTTTAGAGAAAGTGGAAGGGAGTGAGGAGAGAGAGAGAAAGAGAGAGAGAGAGAGAGAGAGAGAGAGAGAGAGAGAGAGAGAGAGAAAGATCAATGTGAGGGAGACATATCAATTGGTTGCCTCCTGCACCTCCCTTGAGTCCCCCCCACCCCACACACACACCTGGGGCCAGGGATTGAGCACACAAACCAGGTACATGCCTTTGATTGGGAATGGAACCCAAGACCTTTTGGTGTGCAGGCCGATGCTCTAACCACTTGGCAACAACACTGGCCAGGGCTCCTTTTAAAAGGAGAATCAATTTCTGAAACTTAGAGGTAAAAGCCAGACTGGAAGGGAAAAGCCTTACACATATGGGCACACTTGTATATATGAGGAAGAATCTTAGGAAGGTTACACAAACCAAAGAAGGAACATACTAACGGTGGCATCTTGGGCATTTGTGGAGAGGTCTTTAGAGTAGGGCTTTAAAATATCCCTATAAAAATGCAGGCGAACATCCGCTCTGCAGACACGGAAGCTCACTTTTGGTTTAGGTGGGGTCAGAGGGTGATGACAACAGGAAGAAATGAGGATTGGTCTCCACATCACCCCACTGCGGAGTGGGGGGTATCAGTGACATTCCCCTATGTGTGCATCTCTTGCTTTTCTTTCAGGGCATGGTGTGAGGGGATGGCTGGCTTCACCTGGGGCCCAGCAACCTTGGCATGACAGGGCCCTCAGTGTCCAGGCGGCCCCTACTGAGTCCGGAGCCTCCCAGGGGCCCTGTATCAGGAGGGTGCCAGGAGCGCCCTCCAGCCCACACCATCGTCTCCTCTCACTGGAGGTGCAAACAAAACAGAAGTCCAGCCCTAGCTGATTTGGCTCAGTGGATAGAGTGTCGGTTTGTGGACTGAAGGGTCCCGGGTTCAATTCCAGTCAAGGGCACATGCCTGGGTTGTGGGCTTGATCCCCAGTAGGGGGCATGCAGGAGGCAGCCAATCAATGATTCTCTCTCGTCATTGATGTTTCTATCTCTCTCACCCTCTCCCTTCCTCTCTGAAATCAATAAAAATATAAAAAAAACACACCACCACCAAAAAACAACAGAAGGCCAGGCTTCTGAAATTGGGCCAGAACATTCTGTAAAGGATTATTTTCCTGATTGCAGGTGTAACTTATTGCTGGGTCATAAAATCAATTTAGTGGATTTAGGGGATTCACAACAAGCATTAACATAGAATAGAAAAGAGCACGTGTCCATCCAGGTTGAGAATGCCCTTGTGGCACTGCTTTTGTTATATATACGTGTATGCGTGTGAGTATCGTGTTGCTGGGTGATTTGTTTCTCGCCGTGGACCGCAGCCAAGAGTTTGAAGAACAGGACTGTCAGGGTGCCTTCGTAGCCCACGGAGAAATCACAGCCACGGAGAGAGAGTGTATCCTGAAGTGATAATTTAATTCAAGGATGGAATAATTATTTTAATGCGTACTAGGGGGAAAATTAGCACAACAAACCCCATGGGAATCCCATATCCCGCTGCTTAGTACTAGGCTCAAACCAGTCCTCACCTTACACCGGCCTGGTTATCAGCGAGTGGTGCTTGGGTGAATGTAGACAGAAATGTGCAAAGGCTGTGTGAAGAAGTGCATTTTGGGAAAACACCGAGAGACAGCCTGAGACGGGAGAAATGAAGCAGGTAGAATATCATTGGAGATGGCAGCCCTCAGAGTGGGAAGGATCACAACCCAAGTCCTTGTGGCATTTATTTAAACTTGTTTTTTAATCTCTAAAATTGGGATAACTATGCCAGGCTGGCCAGCCTCATGGACTCGCTTCCCGATCCAAAGATATAATGTAGGGAAGCTGTGTGTGGTGTTAAAAGCATCAGGCCTTATTGCTACCAATAGGGGAGGTGATTTTCTCCTCTGCAGACCAAATTGCCAGCACATTTTTGCAGCTGTTTGCATGACAATAGCAAGGTTATGGGCTCCAGGCAAAGGGGCTCTTCAGCCTTTTTCTCCTCTATTTTCTCAGGATACAGTGTGATGAGGAGGCAGGGGGGCAGGTGCCAACAGTACAGGGCAGCCTGCAGCCTGGGATGCGGGGAGATTACAAGATGACCCAGTGCTGAGCCGGTTGTTCCTTTACAAGCAATTTGTTACTTTCCCGTGTGACTGGCTCCGGTATCTCACAGAGAGGTGCTGATGCACAGATCAGCAAGCCTGTGCCACAGTCCTCCCTGCCCCACAAACAGCTGTGGGTTGGCCACTGCGAGGCTGTCAGTCACCTCAGGAAGCGGGGCAGTGGGAGAAAAATCAGCAAGAAGACTGAAGTGGAGAACTAGAGGTGTGGGAAACGGCTGTTCCCCACAGAGAAAGAGGAGGAGAGGGTCTTACGGGCTGAGTGGAATTTCCCCACACTCATTGTTGAAGTCCTAACCCCCAGGAACTCGGAGTGGAGCAGTATTTTAAGATAGGGTCTTTAAAGATGTAATTAAGCTAAAACGAGGTCATTAGGTGGGCCCTAGTCCAATATGACTGGTGTTCTCATAAGAAGCAGAATTTAGAATAGAGACCCAGAGGGAAAACCACGTGAAGACATAGGTAGATAGCCATTAAAACCCAATCCTGCTGGTACCTTGACCTCAGACTTCTAGCCTCCAGAACTGTGAGACAATGCATTGCTGTGAATTAAGCCACACACGGCCAGGGGATTTTTGTTATGGCAGCCGGAGCAAACCAATACAGATGGGTGCTTCAAGGTGGTTTAGTGGGTTATGGGCTGCAAAACAAGATGGGGGCACACCCAGGGCATTGAGCAGCTCAGCTCTAAGCTTATAATGAAGAGGCACTGGTGTTGAGAGCGTAGGATAGCAACTGTGTAGTCTTGAGCCATATCATATGCAAAGTCTGTTGAGACTAGAAAAGGCCATACTTCAGTGGTTCTCAGCTTGGATTCCAGACCAACAGCATCAGGAACACCTGAGAAGTTGGAAATGCAGATTTTCCGGCTCACCCCTGACCCACTGAATCGGTAACTCTGGGGGGTAGAACCCAGCAATGCATGATTTATTAAGATCTCCAGGTCGTTCTGACACATACTCAAGTTTGAGAACCAATACTTTACATAAACGTTTGTAGAATTAACCAAAAGAGTTTGTAATCTCCCCCATCCCAGGCTGCAGTTTGTGGTGTGGTGTCACAGAGGGTAGAGTCAGGAAAGCTGTTGCCACATGAATTTGGCGCACAGCTTTCTTTCGGGCCTTCATGATGTGCGCATCAAGTGGTAGAGGGGCCATTTCAGTCTCATAGCCCAAGTTGCTTTTGTCTCAGCCTCAAGTAAGAAAGCTGGGGTGATCACAGGATCTTTGCACTTGGGTCATTCAAATCCCCTCAATTCTTTTTCTTCCCAATCCCTTTTCTGACTAAATTTTCACCCACTATAAATACAGTCTTAAATAATGGTGCTGGTACCTCAATGATTTACGTGCTGGGAGAAAGTAGGGGTGGGGGAAAGAGAGAGGAAGATAAGAGAAAGGGCATTATTATTTAAGGAGTGCTGCATTATGCCCAATATTGTAAGGCGACTTTGAGAAGTGACTTTATTAAGCAGCTCGATAAATGTTATTTTCTCCCTCCTTCGCTGTCATAATCCAATAACCAAAGCACACCGGAGCTTCAGGAGAGATGGCGATAACTGAAACCACTTGTGGCTCTTTACATGGGACCAATACGACTAATGCCAAGACGTTGGTAAATATGATTCTTTTCCCTAATCTCAATTTTAAAGGGATTGGGACATCATGATAAACCACTTTTGAAAAGGCACCTTCATGTGAAGCTAAGATAATGTCATTCTAGAACATAGCTTTCTGACACTCTACTCAGATTCAGGGACTCTGTAGGAATGAACATTTAGAATGTCTTTTTCATCCTCCAAGGTACATGCAATACATGTAAGCAGTGTATGCCTGGACACCCCCCTGGCCCAGTGATGTCCACTTGAGTGTCCTCTAGCTCTGGAGAGAGCCTTTGAGTTCCAGGACCCAGGCAAAGGCCTTAAGTCAAGCAATGGGTATTGAAAAGGGGCCCGTCTATTAAGCATATAGGTTGCTAACCTGGTATCTCAGTTTGATCATTGAAACCCCAGTTCATGTCCAATTCTTCCTAATTCTGCCTAGAATTGTACTCTGACAAAAGACACATTAGTAATAAGGGTAGCTAACAGTGGTTGGGCACTTACTGTGAGAGTCAGATGCTATGCTATATACTCCACTACATTCTTCATCGAAGAACAGGGAGTTAAATAACACACCTAAAACACACAGCTACTAATTAGCCCAATCAGACCTAGAACCTCTGTTTTATGGAAACCACAATGCAAACGCTCAACCAGTATACCACCACTCCGTGAGCAGGAAGTGGGGTTCATCGGGGAAGGCTGGAGAGAAAAAGAGAAGGTGCTCAAAGTGGCAACAATCTAAAAGGTGCAAACTACGTGAGGAGATGGTAAGATCACCTACCGACTCAGGTCCTATTGGTATGATTACTACAAGCAGGAGGCTGTGGGGAAGGCTGGGCCATTAGGAAAGAGTCTGAGAGACCCTTAGACAACATGCCGAGGCTTCAGACAGAGCCCACGAGATGAAAGGTTTGGAGCTGAGCAGGAAGTGGAAACGGCTGACCTTGGGAGGCACAGAAGACATGAGATTCCTAAATGATGGGGTCTCTTGGACCGCAGCACCCTCCCTCCTACAGGCACCCTCTATAGAGGACATCTCTTCCAGTATCTCCCCAACCTGCCACAGTCATACCCAAAGCCTTCCCTCCAAAGCCACCTTATCCCTTCAACCTGTGATCTAACCAGACCCCTCCCCCCCAAACATCCATGATCTTCACCTCACCTTTCTTTGACTATTTTAATGTCTAGTGTATCTATTACCTCAAGACAGTCCCTGCGGGGACCAGACCAGGGCCTCCACCACTTCACACACCTCAATCTGTCCCTCCACTGAGAGATGAGAGCCCTCTGTTCCTTGTGCATCCAAGATATCTGCTTTCAACTCAGTGAGGCAAAGTCCCACACCACCACCTCAATAAAGCCACCATGGTTACTGCCTTAGGAGTTCGGCCACAGAGGGACTCATACCAGAGCTGCCTTTCGTAGGTCAGTGACATCTGATTTTATTTATATAACCATCAATTTCCATACAACAATGTGTTTATTTCATTATTCCGTGCTTTCTCTCCCCAAATATTCATTGCCATGGCTCCTCCCCTAAAAAAACCACTTCTCTCCCATCTGCTTCCTCAAACTCTCCCTCCAGTGTCCACATCTCCTACATTCTTCACTTTCATGGAAAGCCCGGCCCCAGACACCCCAGTGTGGGCTGTGCTGTCCCAGAGGGGTGCAGGGAACAGCCCTGTCAGCTCTCTCCCAGCTGCACGTGGACTCCCAGAGGATCACACCCCCTTCCTTCAATCCCTGAGGCCAATCCTTCACCGGCACTCTGCCTCGCTTCTCCTTCTCTGGGTGTTGCTCCCTAACTGTGCTTCCTTTATAGCTTCAACACCCCTTTAAATGTTCCCATCCTGAGCCTATGAACTGGGTTTACCCATAATCTCCTAATGCTAAAATGGCTTGTTTTCCTCCTACCCCAATATCCACTGTTTTACTCCAGTTACTGCCTTAGGAGTTCGGCCACAGAGGGACTCATACCAGAGCTGCCTTTCGTAGGTCAGTGACATCTGATTTTATTTATATAACCATCAATTTCCATACAACAATGTGTTTATTTCATTATTCCGTGCTTTCTCTCCCCAAATATTCATTGCCATGGCTCCTCCCCTAAAAAAACCACTTCTCTCCCATCTGCTTCCTCAAACTCTCCCTCCAGTGTCCACATCTCCTACATTCTTCACTTTCATGGAAAGCCCGGCCCCAGACACCCCAGTGTGGGCTGTGCTGTCCCAGAGGGGTGCAGGGAACAGCCCTGTCAGCTCTCTCCCAGCTGCACGTGGACTCCCAGAGGATCACACCCCCTTCCTTCAATCCCTGAGGCCAATCCTTCACCGGCACTCTGCCTCGCTTCTCCTTCTCTGGGTCTTGCTCCCTAACTGTGCTTCCTTTATAGCTTCAACACCCCTTTAAATGTTCCCATCCTGAGCCTATGAACTGGGCCCATTTTTCTCAGACCCCCACCACGCTTGAATTTCTCCCTAAGGTTATCAACTTTTTAATTCTCAAACTTGGTCTTTACTTCTTAGCTCCCATTCAAGTCTTCATTTCATTGTAGCTCAGTTTAATTAAGCTCTCGGTCCTCCATAACTTCACTGAAACTGTTCTTGCTGGGTTTACCCATAATCTCCTAATGCTAAAATGGCTTGTTTTCCTCCTACCCCAATATCCACTGTTTTACTCCATCTGCTGTTCACTCTTCTTTTCTGCAAACTTTGGCATCATCACGTCAATCTTGTCACGCGCTTCATTCTTTCATGATCGCAGGCCTTTGGGACTCAGGGATTTTAAGCCCCTGTTCCATCCGTGCATGGCGTGGCTCTAAGTGGTGCTGGTGCTCTCTCCTCCTGCGGTTCGCCGGCCCCCAGGAGGCTGCGGGCGTATTCTACTCCTGGGTCCTCGCCAAGCCTGGTGGTGTGAAATGAAAAAAGCTGAAGGGACCGTGAGAAGGAACAAGAAGAGAAGGTCCCGAGTAAGTGACCTCCTTGGTCAGACTTCAGTGTCTGTCAAGATGCTCCAGGAGAAGAGAACATGTCCGTTTGCACTTGCAAAAGTGCTGCTGAAATCTCTAAGTGCTGTCTGTTCTACAGAGACTACACCCTTAGTTGCAGAGCCTCCTGGCTAACACCAGGACAGCATCGACGTTTTCCCTGAGCAGAATTGTGAGGGGGAGTAGTAGAAACAAAAGATCTGGAGCTAGCCAGGCCTGCCCATGCCCTCTCCATCAGCCCCTTGTAGTTCTTCTTCTCCAGCCCGAACTGCTCTCCAGGGTCAAGGTTGCATGATCTCAGTCCCCTGGCCACCTCTCATGGATCTTATGTTTTATAATGACTGTGTCTTCTGCCTTCGCCCAGCTTGTATATGCAACAAGCACATCAGTAATAACTCTCAGCACAGGCAGGGACTCTCCATGGCTGCCTCGGGGAGAAGAAACCCTCCCCGGGCTATTATTTTTTAGAAATTGTTGGGTGGGAAGCATAAATCATTTTAAAAAGCTGCCTCCTTCTAACAGATTTGAGCAATTTGTCCAGTCACTGTACAGAAGAATTTATGTTTGAACAAGCAATTCCTGGAAGTACTTTAACCAATGGTATCATGTCTAGTAGCTTAAGTGATAAAGGACAAAGATGAAAAATATGGGAAGAGCTTTTTGGGAATGCATTTGTACCTTGAGGGGAGCTATCTCTTTGGTATTTCATAAATTGTGGCTGTCTCCGGCGTGTTTACATTCAGATCCTATTCATAGTCTGGGCCTTCCATGCTTGCCTCTACCAGCGATGATTTTAACTCTCCCTCAAACTCGTGCCCCTCTTATTCTGGAAGGGACGGAGACCCTGGCTGGGCAGGGGGACCAGGGGCCTCCAGAGCTGTTGTCTGGGGCTTTCCCTCTGGGCTTTCTTGTCTGTGGTCTCTGCACTGCCTTCTGCAGAGTGGGGAGTTTTAACATCCTTCCTCTCTTTACACGTTAACACGGAAATTCTGCTGACAAGCCTTACTCCTTTCAAGGTTTAAATCCAGGGCTCTTGAGCTGTGACAATTTAAATGATCAAGATCTCCAAAAACTGATGAGTGATGCTTTAAGTGTCTCATAGAAGCAAGTTGCCAAATCCTCCTTAAAGACTGTGGAGGACAAAGGGACTGGGGAGTGGCTGCCCATGGAAGCGTGTGTGTGTGCGGTGCAGTGGTGGCGGGGACGCTATCTCTGGAGGGTAATTATAAACCAAAAGAGCTGGAAGAAACCTTGGGAGTGAATCCACCAACAAGCACATTTTAGAGGTGAATAAAACAGGACTCAAAATCACAGGGTCAACTGTAACCTGGGTCTCCTGACTGCCAATCAACTCTATTGCACAAGGCAGTGGGGTAAGGATATGCAAAAATGATGAGGCACTGATGAAAAAGACTAGTTTAGCTCGCCGTGGAGAGAACTGTCAGGTGTCAGCACAAGTCTACCTATTTAGCACAGCTATTTATTTGGTCGACTTGCTGCTTTTTTCTGTTTTATCTGGTAGCTTTCTGGTGGCTCCATCTCCGTTTCCTCCCCCGCTCAATTGTTAAACCTATTGTAAGAGGTCCATACTAATGAAGGATAAATTTAACTTTTATTCCAAGCAAGAGAATAGATGTAAAAGTGGGGAAACTCTTAAGCCACATACTGTAATTGCACAGAGCAAATAAAATCCACTTAGTCACTTTCACTTCTGATGAAAGAGACACACTTGCCTCCCTTCCTCCCGCTAAGTGCAACAAAACACCCTGAATACCATTTTTGAAACAAACACAAGAAGTTTCTGAGAGGAGGGGAACATAGGCAGACCAGCTGGGGACTCAGGCCCGAAGGAACAATTTGAGAGCGAGTTCCCTGGGTTTTCTTCTGGCCTCACAGAACCCAGACACAGACTGGACAAGCTGCCAACCTGGAAATGTCATTGGGCACAGAGAACAAAGGCCCCACGGAACACCTGCTGTCTCCAGCCCAGGCCAGAAGAGGGGCAGCCCAGCAAGGCAGAACACTGTTAAATAATAACTACCCAACTTCAGCCAAACACAACAAGAGAAATGGCAGCCCCACTCCTTGGCAAGGGCCGAGAGGGGCTATGGATTCCTGTCTCACCCAGTGGAAATAGTGGGTCTCAGCACCCCCACTGGGTGGTATCTGAGAAGGCCAAGCGGAGAGCTGGGATTTGTTTCCTCCCTGGGTAGCATTGAGCACTCCACCCATGGTGTCAGTGCAGGCCACATGGGGAGTAGTAATAAGGCACCCCTACCCCTCCCAGCCAGGATGGACCAATACCAAGGCTAAAGAGGGAGCCCGAACTTCCACCTCCACCCAGTAGTAACAAGGAAGCCATCCCCCTCCACAATGAAATGAAAACTGAGTGGTAATAACGAGACAGTGTCCCCTCCTTCTCCCCACCAGCATGGTTTCAAAGACGTCTGCTAAGAAAGGAGATTTATAGAAGATCCAGAGTTTCACGACATAATAGCCCAAATTCAAAAATTTAATAAAAAATTACTTGTCATAGCAAGAACCAGAAAAATCTCACTTGAATGAAAAAGATCAACAGACATCAACATTGAGGTGATATAGATATTAAAATTATCTGACAAGCCATTCATCAACCATCACAACAGTAATTCAATGAGCAATTACATACAGGGGAAGTCTCAGCAAAGAAATAGAAGATATAAAGAAGAACCAAGTGGAAATTGTAGAACTGAAAAATACAATAACTGAAACTAAAAACTCAATGAATGTACTCAACAACAGACTAAAGAAGACAGAGGAAAACAAAATCAATAAACTTGAAGATAAAATAGAAATTACTCAATATAAACAATACAGAGAAAACAGATTAGAAAAAAATGAATAGGATCTCAGAGAGCCTGGGAGACTGATCTTAGATTCAGGCCAGTAGAGCACCAGGGTATGGAAACCACAGAGCAGCCTAAGCCAGCCAGCTGCAAGGGGTAGTCAGGGCTCAATAACAGAGCACCATGTGCCTAGAATGGGGTTAAAAGACCAGCATCATAGGAGCTCCCTGAGAAACACCCAGTATATATAACATGTGTGTCAATGGAGTCTCAGAAAGAGATGAAAGAGTGGGGCTGAGAAAGTATTAAGAAATAAGGGTTGCCTTAGCTGGTTTGACTCGGTGGATAGAGTGTCAGCCTGTGGACTGAAAGGTCCCAGGTTCCATTCCAGTCAAGGGCATGTACCTTGGTTGCGGGCACTTCCCCAGTGGGGGGTGTGCAGGAAGCAGCTGATCAATGTTTCTCTCTCATCGATGTTTCTAACTCTCTCTCCCTTCCTCTCTGTAAAAAATCAATAAAATATATTTTTTTACAAAAGAAATAAGGGTTAAACATTTTAAAATTTTGCTAAAGACAAAAACATACAGATTCAGGGAACTGATAGCTCCAAATAGGTTAATCCTAAAAAATCCTTATCAAGATTCATTATAATCAAACTTCTGAAAACTTACAGAGAAGAAACCTTGAAGACATGGAGGATAAAATGATACCTTCCCTACAGAATAAAAGCAATTTGAATGACAACAGTTTTCTCACCATAAGGAAGTGGCACATTTTTCAAATGATGAAAAAGAACCCTTGACCCAGAAGTCTATATCTAATAAACTTACCTAGAAATGAAGAAGACATCAATACATTCTTAAATGGAGGAAAATTAAAAAAAAAAAGTGTTGTCAGCAGACTTACCTAAAAGAGAGTTAAAGGATGTTCTTCTTTTTTTAAATTCTCACCAGAGGATATTATTTCCATTGATTATTAGAGATGTGAAGGGAGGGAGGGAGAGGGGAAGAGAGAGAAACATCAATGTAAGAGAGACATATCAATTGGTTGCCTCTCTTATGTGTCCCTACAGGGCCTGAGGATTGAACCCACAACCTGGGTAGTGCCCTTGACTGAGAATTGAATCTGAACCTCTTCAGTGTAAGGTCTGATGCTCTAACCAAAGGGCACACCATCCAGGGCTAAAGGAAATTATTGAAAAAGAAAGGGAATGAAAAATTTTGGAACATCATGAAGAATAAAAGAAAGAGTGAAAATAAGGTTAGTACAATACACTTTTCTGCTCCTCTTGAGTTTTCTCTATTATATTTGATGGTTGAAGCAAAAAGTATAACCTTGTTTGATGTGGTTCTCAACATAGGTACAGAAATATTTCAGACAATTATATTACATACAGAAAAGGATAAGGGGAAGTAGAGTTTCTATATTTCACTCAAACTGGTAAATTATAACACCAGTAGATTGTGACATTGTGCTACATTATGTAATACCTAGAGCAACCAGGAAAAAAAATCTATAGAAAGAGAAACATTCAAAAACACTATAGATAAATCAAAATGAATTTTATTTATTTATTTTTAAATATATATTTTTATTGATTTCAGAGAAGAAGGGAGAGTGAAAGAGAGATAGAAACATCAATTATGAAAAAGAATCATCGATCAGCTGCCTCCTGTGCACTGGGGGTTGAGCCCACAATCTGGGCATGTGTCCTGACTGGGAGTGGAACTGTGACCTCCTGGTTCATAGGTCGACATATTTGTGGCTGCTTCTTCCAGTTAATAAATTAGAAATCTGCACCAGAGTACCAATGAAGCCATTATTTGGTCCTTAGTTTCTAAATTCAGTGTTTTTCCTTTCTTTCTTTGGTAACACCCTCAGCATCTGGGAAGTTGAAACCAGAAAGGCAATGGAGAAGGAGGTTGTCTAGGTAGTATCAGGCCTGGTTTCCTGGGGTATCATTAGTCCCTCTCCCAGAAACATTCCTCATCTCAAGCCAGAGTTCAGATGGTTGAGTTTGGAGTCGCAATCGTGAACTTGAAAGGTGAAGAAAAGCCAGTTCTGCAGGCTGGAGGGCCAATATTGGGAGCTCAAGATGCCAAAGCTGTAGGGCCCAGCAGGCAGGAAGCCAGGAGCACCTGGTGCAGATCAGAACCCAATTGCTTCAAGAATCAATCTTATCAGGGACCTAATGGCTCTACGAATGAAACACTGAATGTGGCAGGCTCCCATAAGGCATCTCGTTTATTCCTAACAACCATTGCCAGTGTGCAGCGCTACACAAAGCAACAAAGTGCTTGCACAAGCACGTGTGCCCTGCAGTCTTCCAACCCATGTGCACTGAGTGGCCAGGGTAGAGTAGTAGCTTTGGTAAGGGACCAAGACCAGAGTTGATCACACAAGGAAATTGTTCCTGTGGGCCTGGGACAGTGTAGACAAGGGTTTCCTTTCCCTTCGACCACGCATGCACTCTGACCAGGCCTAGGTGTTCTTAGCGAGAAGAGAAGAAGGAACACATGGTGGGCCCACACAGGAAGACCTTCGAAATCTCTATTCCACTGCAGGCTGATTTATTCTAGTGCTACATTTAACCAAGTCGTATATGTACACTAAAGTAGCTTCTCAGGCCTTTAGCTAATCGTACGCCAAAGCTTTGCCTCTAATATCCTAATGCAGTCTGGGGCATTCTTTTCTGCCATACCTCACCATTTGTCTCCACACTAGAATCCTGCTGTCAATCAGCCACTGACGCCCAGAGCCTGGCACTGCCCTGCTGTGCAGGGGAAGGAGGGGCACACGTGTGGTCACCTGGGCCAATTGAGCAGCCCGTCCGTGCCTGAGTACTCCTGATGGCTGGTCCTCCTTGACCAGCAGGGTGACTTCGGTCAGCTATCTCATTACAATTAGACTCAGCTCACTGACCAGCATTAAGGTTCTTCATCTCCTCACCTCAGTAAGGGTGGGGTCAGCTTGTGGTGCCGGGTGCTTCCTCTCTAAGCATCGACCATGAGCTTGCACCGAGCCTGGGAGACTGATCTTAGATTCAGGCCAGTAGAGCACCAGGGTATGGAAACCACAGAGCAGCCTAAGCCAGCCAGCTGCAAGGGGTAGTCAGGGCTCAATAACAGAGCACCATGTGCCTAGAATGGGGTTAAAAGACCAGCATCATGGGAGCTACCCAAGAAACACCTAGTATATTACTTGCAAGTATCACCTCTATGAAGCATCAACTCTTTCACAGCACTTTCAGCGTATCTACTCTTTCTGGATCTCAGGGTCCTGTGCGGCTGGGCAAGGTCAGCATAAGGGCCAGTGCTTGTGCATAAAGGCACTTCAGAGTTTAGGAAGCGGCTCACCCACCATGTTCATGGGATCCTCAGCCGATCTTGCGAGGCATGTGGGACAGGACTATAAGAATAAGAACACCGTCCATTTGCAGAATGCAGGCTTCACCGTCTCAGAGCAAGTACAGCCCTTGTCAACCCTTCCTCGTCTCTAAGACTACAACGCTCTGTATTTATTTCCTAAGGAGACATGCTACAATGCTAAACCAAAATCCATTCATTCTGATCCCTCGGGAGTTTTGTTTATATATATATATATATATACAGTTCTTGTTTGATGAGAGAATCATGAACATCACTTATAAATAGATGTACTGCCTATTATTTCTTGTCAATAAATATCACCAAATCACTTAATTCATCAGTCAGACTTTCTAACTAATCACACCATGCCCAGGAATTTGTGCCTCAGAAATACCTAGTTTCTTTCATAGAATGTGGTAGGACCCATAGAAACTAGGAACATGGAGTTGGGGTGGGCAGAAATGAGCAGAATAGCTCAGGTGGCTGCTCAGCACTCCTGGCACTTCTGTTTAATCCCAGAATGTACAAGGACACGCGGCTTCTCCCCACCTAACATTTACTTCTCAGTGGTCCTCAGAATAGTCCTGAAAGTCAGGGGCAGAGCAGGGGAGGTGGGCACATTATCATCACAATCTGTGAGCTTGGCTTTCCTCCTCAGAGAACAAGTGACTAGTACTCCCAATGTCGCACTTTTAAAAACACTGTATCTCTGTCCTCAAAATGGGTAAAATCTTGAAAAAGTCTTGTGATTGCTCATTCCTAACTTGGGGCACTAGTTTCTTTTTTCTTCCAGCATCGATCAATATTTTGAAATGTTTGTTTATCCTTTAGAATAAGGGGAATTAAAGTTGAACAGTAATCATTCTCATTAAAACAGCATGAGCTGAACTCCATTGACATCAATATTCTGTGGGCAAAATGATTTCATTTTATGAACTGCTTATCCACTGTTGCCTGTAGAATATTAACATGGGGATGCTGTGTTGGCTGTGCAGCCTGAGTTCAGTGCTGGGAAGCCACACTGAGGAGTCAGTGTGCTTACTTCCAGGTCACAGCAAGTGCTCCCGGGGTCACACTATCGAACTGTCTGTCACCAAGGTAGGGCAGACCTTGCTTTTGCTTGCTCTCCTATGGAAACCATTATACTTGCAGCTCTATCCTTTGCCCCTGGTTGGGTCCCAAACACACAAGATGTACAAATGTAAACTTGTGGATTTTATTACTGAACCCAGGACCCAGGATTCCCTCCTCCGGCCGGTCACAGGCACCTGGAACCCAGGCTTCCCTCCCTCTGGCTGGCCACAGGCATCCAGGACCTTGGCCAGCTTCACCTGGGCCAGCTGCAGCCACAGGGGACCATGGGCAGCTGGCTTTTCCTGGGCTGCAGCCACACGTGCCTGGGACTGCGGGGCAGGCAGCTTGTCCCTCTCCTGAGCTGCAGTCCCAGCTGCTGGTGCCTGGGACCATGGGGCAGGTGGCTTGTCCTTCTCCCAGGCCACAGCCCCAGCTGCTGACACCCAGGACTGCAGGGCATGCAACTTGTCCCTCTCCTGGGGTGCAGGGGCAGGTGCAGCCACTGGCACCTGGGACCACGGGGTGGGTGGCTTGTCCCTTTTCTTGGCTGCAGCCTGGCTGGTCGCCACTTCTCTCTCAAGAGCTCACATGTGGTTGGCTGTTCCTATCCCCCTCTTTCAATTTCATTTGTGCCTGCCTAGTCTCCATCCCTCTCTCGCGAGCTCATTTGTACCTGCTGGTCCCATTCCTCTCTCCCCAGTGTTGAGTGTCTGAGCATTTATGGCGTGATGGTGTGAGGACGTGACGACCATTTGCATATTAGCTCTTTGTTATATATGATTTTAATTTTAAGAAAAACCAAGGTTCTACAATTTCTTTGTTAACTTTTGAGTAGGAAAAAAATATCTAATGGTCATAATGTCATAAGCAGAAATCCCAAGATTCTGCCCAGTTGCACAAGTTATCAATAAAAAGTGCAGCAACTATGTATTAGGGACCATTCTACAGCCATTTCAAAGCCTTGCTTAAAAAGTTTCATTTGGAATGGATAGTTCATGATTAAACATTCAAAATTTTGAATGGATAATTCATGATTGAGAAATTGAAAGTGTACAAGGTAAAACCTTCCAGCCATTTGGTTTCTTACCCCAGAGGACACCTGTATTCACAATATTTTGTTGTATCATGTGAAAGGGGGGAAGTACATAAAAACATTCTTATCCATCCACCACCCTTTTTAGAGAATAAAAGATTAACTACTGCTCTAATTTTACCCTCTGTTTAATGTATCTTCAAGATTTCAAAGTACCAAAAGGAATTTCTCCTCTCACAACTATAGAGTATTTCATTGTGTGGATGTCCATAATTTAATTAGAGCCCTACACATGGCATTGTTTTACATGTTTGCTATTGTAAACAATACTGTGATAAATTTCCTCTTACAGTCATCATTTTTGCAGCATCTATATCTTTAAGGTAAATTCTCAGAAGTGGAATTGCTTTGTGTGTTTGAAGTTGTGATAAGACACAGCCAGGTCGCCTTCCTCACCGGGTGTGTTGGTATCAAGCTGTCAATCTCAGCTGATTCACAGCATCCCAGAATGGTTTGGTTGGATAATCATTCATGACAAACTTTATCACACTTGGTGGCACATTTCATCACACACCTTAGAATCCTCACGCCTTCAAGAAAAGGCCTCAGCAAACTGAACAGAATAACCAAACAGAACGAACAGAGGGTACAGATTCAGTCTTTGGAACAGAGACCTGGGAGGGCTGAGGGTGATACTCCAGCTAGAAATGATCTACACGTTTCTGATTCAATCCGACAGCCTCACCACTTCCAGTAATGCTTGAGCAGAGATAGGTCTTAAACAGTGTCTGGAAGCTGATACTACATTTGCTTCCCTTCTGGCTGCTTTCAAAGCCCATTCACAAGTGGCACTGAATTCCAGCTCCCTCATCCCAACAGGGAGATGTGCCTCTGTTATTCCGTTTGCAGAAGATAGTGAACCTGTTTAGCCCAAATAATCAGGATCCAGTTGCTCCAACATCAGGAGCGGTTCTAAGGTCCCATCCACATCTCAGTATTTAAAATGCTCCCAAATTTGGGATGATGAACTTCAACGGTGTCTTAAGGCCTTACACAGGTTTCCTGCCTCTCAGTTCATCTGTTTTCTTCTGAAATGAGGGTGTGTTGGCAACAATTAGCAATCGCTATTCCAGCTTATTCTTTCAGAGGAATGTGGCTCTTTTGCTATTGAAAAGAGTGGGAGCTCTGTAATAGATTCCAGACCACATCCACCTCCTGCGAGGAAGCCACCTTTTCAGGTGTAAGAATCGCGTAAGAGCGAATCTGCACACAAAGGCAATGGCATTTTCATTTCAGGAGTGACATTATCTGAGTTGTAGTGCGTGCCTGCCTTCACTGCAGGGACACCTGTTTCAGACTCAATTGATAGTATATCTTCAACATCACTCAGAAGTCATTTTCCGAAGGAACCTGATTGTGGGGTGTACGTGAGCTTTGAGAAGCTTGCACTTTCCCATGTGCTATGGAAATACTCCTGCAGCATTTTAGGATGTGCGTGAAGCTACTGTCCCCACGGGGCTCCCAGGGCTGGGGATAAACAATGTTGATGGTGCTGCCTTAGCTCTTCCCTCATGTGCTGATTCATCCATTGAGTCTGTCACTCAACTGCAACAATGAGAGTTACAGCCCACAATCTTGAGTTAGTGTGGTTTAGGTGGACTGGCCAGGCCACTTCCATCTGGGGCAGTAGCAGAGATAGTAACAAATCGAATCCTCCAGTGATGATGTAGTTTCGTTGATTTGCTTAGTCACTTAAGTTTTACTTCTTTTAATGTAGTCTATCCATCACTTTCATCAAAAACACCTGGCTTTCCCTGCCTGGAGGCAAATTTCACCAGTTTTAAGTGAATCCTTCCAGAAAAATTGTATGCCTATGTAAGCAAGTACACCCCTAACCCAAAGCATGTGCAACAGTACTTTTGTATTTTTTAATCAGTTTCCCCAAACGTTCGTTATTAGTACTCCTTTGGACCAGACAGGCAATAGCCAATCTATCCTAATAAAAGAATAATATGCTAATTAGACTAGATAGATGAGATGTCTTCCGATGTCCTTCTGGACAAAGCAATGGTGGTGGTGGTGGGGTGGGGGCAGAGGCAATTAGGGGCAATCAGGCCAGCAGGCAGAGGCAGGCAGAGGCGGTTAGGGGTGATCAGGCAGGCAGGCAGGTAAGCGGTTAGGAGCCACTGACAGTGGTCCCAGATTGTAAGAAGGATGTTCTGGATTGAAGAGGGTGCAGGCTGGGCTGAGAGACCACCCCCGCCCGCCTCCCACCCCTGCCCCCCGTGCATAAATTTCATGCACCGGGCCTCTAGTGAGATTATAACTTCTCTTAAAAGCTATCTGTGAAATCAATACCTTTGCTCAGAGACCCAGATTCCTTCCTGGGACCTGGAAGTCCCTATATTGTGAGGAACCAACTTACAAAACATCTCTTAGGTGGATATCTCTTGGGGAGACTTAAAACATTATTTTATGAAAACTCTTAATCATACACAAAAGTAGAAAGTGTCAACATTTATTAACCTGTTTCCAGTCTTGTTCCTGCTATCCTTTACTGGATTATTTTTAAAGCAAATCCCAGATCATAATTCATACAGGGGAAACTTTTTCAAAATGTATAAGAACACCCAGGGTACAATTTACTCATGTCTTCTCCAAAGCTAGCACCTTACTCCTGGCCAGGTCCACATACTACCTTCCCTTCTCAGCGTGGTCACTATCGTAACCCTGTGCTGTTCAGCAGCTCTCAAAGTTGAGACTTTTTTCTTTTTTTTTTTTAAATATATTTTATTGATTTTTTACAGAGAGGAAGGGAGAGAGACAGAGAGCTAGAAACATCGATGAGAAAGAAACATCGATCAGCCGCCTCCTGCACAGCTCCTACTGGGGATGTGCCCGCGACCCAGGTACATGCCCTTGACCGGAATCGAACCTGGGACCTTTCAGTCCGCCGGCCGACGCTCTATCCACTGAGCCAAACCGGTTTCGGCGACTTTTTTCTTTTCATAAGGAGATATATAACCCGATATGAACCAGCAAAGGGTTAGAAGTGCCCAACCTATGCAGGCTGGCTATCTCAGGCCTCCAAACCAATCGTGCTTCTGTGTGTTTCCAAATAACATAGGATATCTTTGGCATTTCAGATTTTTTTTTAAAGGACCAGGGAGGATAGTAGGAGTAGGAAAGGTGGGGGATAGTAAATTGAGGCAGGATAGAGATTAGAGATTTAAACACACACACACACACACACACACACACACACACACGGGGGCGGGGCGGGGGGGAGGCTTGAGCTACCTAGACCTTTATAGGGAGACTAGAGTCCAGTTAGGAACAGGTGATGCTTAAATCTATGGCTGGAATACAAAAATAGGTGTTTGGCTAAATGTCGCCATGAACAAAATGGGTCAGGGGCATCCGCCCTGAAGTAGGATGCTGTAACCGTAGCACGAGAAACCAGAATACACTCATGCAAGGCTCAGGCCACTCACATGGATATTTTAACGGAAGAGGTCTGTGCTGGCTTAGTCAGACATGACAAATAAGATGCTTCTATAGTTGAGTTACTCCTTTTTATTACTCCCGGGAAGGTGTACACCAGATGGAAATTGGTTTTATCTTGGGGCCCAATAATTTTAACAAATGCCCTAGGATAAGGCAACTCTTAGAGATCCACCTGAAGTACAGGAAGTCACCGTAGGGAAAAGGAGAGAGTACCCTAGACTCCAGGGTGTATCTCAGACGAGGAAATAAAGGGCTACTTAACAGAAAGAAGAAGCCGTGAAGACATTGGCTATCACTGAAAAGGCATTTCCCACAGGGAATCTGGAAGCCAAACGGCTGGGACTAGGATCAGGAACCTGGCCAGGAGTCTGGGCCCAGGAGGACAGATGTGCAGGTGCCAGGAAGTGGGAACAGCTGGGTCACGGAGGGTCAGAGACAGGTGGTCTAGAAAAACATGCTCTCCTTTCCTTGCAAATAGCACATTCACGAATAGGCTGACTGTGAGAATCACTGTAACTTCGCAGATATTAAACCAAAGGAAGTTCCTATAAGGCAGTGGTTCTCAACCTTGGCTGCACATTAGAATCACCTGGGAATCTTCTTAAAGTCCTGATTTCTGGTCCTCATCCTCTGGAAATTCTGTTTCTATGTTATGGGGTGGGGCCACAACATTAGTAACAAAAAACAAAAAAACACAAAAAACAAAAAACACAGAATCTGGGGCCACAACATTAGTAACAAAAAAAAAAAAACACACAAAATCTCCAGAGGATGAGGCACAGAAATCAGGATTAAAAGATTCCCAGGTGATTCTAATGTGCAGCCAAGGTTGAGAACCACTGCTGTAAGGTGTGGAAGAGGGACAGTAGAGTCAAACCTTCATTCATCTGCCATTTTGGGGACAGTGTCAGATTCTTCCTTAGTGCCCATTAGGGCCTTATCACGTGGGGGTGGGTGGCTCAGGGGTGGGTTTACAACAGAAATTCGAGGTAGCCGCCGACTCTGAGAGCAATGATATGTCTCCAACAGGACTATTTACCGGTGGTGCCCAGCACTGCCTCACTCTGGACCAAGTAAAGTGAGAAGGCCGGACACAGATTTATTCATGGAAGAGATGCTAATTATAAGACAGGATTATGATCTTGTTTGCACAGCACAAACTATTCTGGCCAAAGGTGGTCCATGACCTTGGCCACAGTATTCTATGAGCTCCTTCTCCATCCTTGAAGAGTTTGCTTTTTGTGCGACTTACCCATTCTTCATCGCATTCCCTTACATGCCTTGCTGTCTTCAGTTTTGAGCTTTGACAAAGGGCCTCCCCCAGCATCACAGCTGAATCCACTTGGAGTTTTTTACCTGCCTTTTTCTGTAAGGACAGCATCCTCCAGGCTCACACACTGTCCCATTGTGGTGGTGTGATGTTTGGAGAGAGCGGTTGCGCGTGAGGTTCCGGGATGCCCATCCTGTTCACAGTCATGGGCATAGTCCTTCCACCTCTGTCTTCCCAGTGTCAAGGTGGATGACATCTCCAGCTATGAGAGGCCAACTTTTCATCAAGTTGTTTCTCTGTTGATAGACACCTTACACTTCCTCTCCTTATTTCCCAAGAACATCCTGACCGCTTCACAGTCCTCGCTGTGGAGGCTGCTGACCAGTTCAGCATTTAAAGTGCTGAACACTGGAGCTGTCCGGTCCCCGGGAGGAGATAAGAATGTTTACATCCGTTTTGCTCCCTGAGCTGGTGCAGTTTCTGTGACAAATTTAACCTTCTCAGCTGAAAAGATGGTCTTGGTGCCAGCCTCCTGAGATCCTCATGTTCCCTCATCAACCTCACTAATGAGATTGGGGGGAAGTGGCCACAGCTGCCGTATTCCGTTAGCCAGGCAGCCAGTGTTCCACATTTTCAAATATTCCAATTTTATCAACAATACAGAGGTGATGACAGACACTGGTCATTTACCTTCTCTTTAACCACTGTGGGCAGAACCCATTTACATCGTAAATACACACAAAAGCCAGCTCTTTCACCAAGCCAGCCTGGCCCTTCAGCTGAGCGCACTGACATTGACTGGAGGCCGGTCTCCTGGGAAAGTTGTGTCTGATCATGCTAATCTGTCTCTTCAATGACAAGTTCTGAGGTCATCCCAGTGACCTTTGGTCATCCCAGTATCTGATGTGGATTCAGAAGTAACCACTGGCCCTGGCCTGTGTGGTTCAGTGGGTTGGGTGTCATCCATGCACTGAAAGGTTGCCAGTCGATTCTCAGTCAGAGCACATCCCTGGGATGCAGGCTCAATCCTGGTCTGGGGCGTGAAGGAGGCAGCTGATCAACGTTTCATTCTTGCATTGATGTTTCTCTCTCTCTCTCTCTCTCTCTCTCTCTCTCTCTCTCATTTGCTCTCTCTCTAAATCAATAAAAAAACTTTAAAAACAAAACAAAACAAAGAACCCTGATTTGGGGGACCCAGAAGTAAGCCGCGATCTTCCTGCATGAGGCCTCATTTGGGTCCACCAGGGGTCCAAAGAAGATGGGAATGCCACCAATTGACCCAGACATTGTGATTCTCAGAATTTTTGGTTCATAGTCACTCAGCCAGAGTTAACTGAGTTAAAATCTGTTATGCAGCTTTTGTTGCATACATACAACAAAATATTTCAGCATGGCATGGCAGCATACTGTTCTCTTCACTGCCCTGGTAATTGTCTTTTCCAATGTTCAAGCCTTTGAAGAATATTCTGTAGAACAACCTCAGTGTCCTACGGTGGTTGATTGCATTTTTGTAATCAGCCTTTCTAGATCGTGGTTATTTTAAAAAACAGTTAAAAAAATTTAATCAAAGCATTTAATAGAAAGCCAGAATACCTCAGCTTTTAGCAAAATAAAAGGCAATGTAAACAGGA
>NW_006300048.1:540398-555752 GCF_000327345.1 Myotis davidii | reverse complement strand
CCCCACCTCTCTCTCTCTCGTTTCTCTCTCTTTCTCATTTGCTCTCTCTCTAAATCAATAAAAAAATCTTTAAAAACAAAACAAAACAAAGAACCCTGATTTGGGGGACCCAGAAGTAAGCCGCGATCTTCCTGCATGAGGCCTCATTTGGGTCCACCAGGGGTCCAAACAAGACGGGACATGCCACCAATTGACCCAGACATTGTGATTCTCAGAATTTTCGGTTCATAGTCACCCAGAGTTAACTGAGTTAAAATCTGTTATGCAGCTTTTGTTGCATACATACAACAAAATATTTCAGCATGGCATGGCAGCATACTGTTCTCTTCACTGCCCTGGTAATTGTCTTTTCCAATGTTCAAGCCTTTGAAGAATATTCTGTAGAACAACCTCAGTGTCCTACGGTGGTTGATTGCATTTTGTAATCAGCCTTTCTAGATCGTGGTTATTTTAAAAAACAGTTAAAAATTTTAATCAAAGCATTTAATAGAAAGTCAGAATACCTCAGCTTTTAGCAATATAAAAGGCAATGTAAACAGGAAGACTGAAATTTATCCCTACAAAAGCAGGAAAAGAACTGAACCTATTAGAAGGGCCACAGTAAAATCTAGTGCCAACATCAAATGCTGGGGAACATTGGAGAAACTGAATCTCTCCTACATCCTGGTGGGAATGGGAACAACTCAGTGGACAAGATTGAATTTCTTTATATATATTTATATAAAAACCATGGGTGGTGTCCATCACGTCTTTCCAGAACCACTGCGACCAAGCGTAAGGAAATCAGTCCTGCAGGGGTTGTCAGTCCTGCAGGAGCTGTTTACCAGAGCTGTTTTCTGTAAGGGTGGGGTTTGAGGCAGGAACCTGCTCTCAGAGCATGGCCAGGGTTGACCCTGAGTGGGGGCGGTGAAAGGCTTAGAAAATACAGACAAGAGAATGAAAGCTGGGTCTCGGTGGGACGCTGCCCCTCTGATGGACAGCGCCAGCGCCCACAAGCTGTGTCTTTATTTTATAGCAGATGCCAAGAGGCAAAGTAAGGGTGTGATCAAGATGTTTACAACATTCTCGTGGGATTCAATCCTACTCAACTACATGCACCTGAACTCTTATCACTCAGTCACATGGGGCCACGTGTTAGGACCATAGGTTCAATCTTACACTATAGCTGTTAGCTATAATTGTGCTGGGAAGTCTCTGCCCTCCAAGCTGGGAGTTGCACATGGCAATGAGAGGACTGTGCCCTCTCCTCAGTCCAAGGCTTGAACCTGTCCAAGACACTGTAGCCGCACCCCATACTTTAACCTTTTTATTTTGAAATAATTACAGATTCATCAGAAGTTGCAGCAAACATGTGCAGAGATGTCCCATGCAGCCTTCACCCATCTTCTCTCAATGGTAACATCTTACAGACCTCTAGCACCATCTCAAAGCCAGGAAGTGGACATTGGTGCAACCCATAGAGCTTATTCGGATCACTCCTGTTTTGCATGTGCTTGTGTGTGTGCGAATATACTTTCATGCAACCTTATTACATGTGTAGCTTCCTGGAACCACCACCATAGTCAAGATAGAGACTAGTCTCTCTGTGCCACTTCTTTATGGCCACACCTGCTCTTTCACCCCAGTTTCTTACAACTTTGTTATTTCAAGAATATTCTACAGGGGTGGGCAAACTTTTTGATTCGAGGGCCACAATGGGTTCTTAAACTGGACTGGAGGGCCGGAACAAAAGCATGGATAGAGTGTTTGTGTGAACTAATATAAATTCAAAGTAAACATTATTACATAAAAGTGTATGGTCTTTTTTTTTTTTTTTAGTTTTATTCATTTACAGCCGTGGGCTGTAAATGTTATGCAACCATTGTATGGGGTGTAATCTTTTGAAATGGGCTTTGTTCCCCATTCAATATAATGCCCTTGAGTTGTATTAAGTTCTTAGGTGTATCAATAGTTCTCTCCTTTTACTCCTAAGCAGTAGTACTGAATGCACCGGTTTGTTTAGACTGTTACCCATCAAAGGACATCTGGGTTGTTTTCAGTGTTTGGCGAATTTGAATGAAACTGCTGTGAACATTTGTGGACAGGTTTTGTGTGAACATGATTTTCATTTCTTTGAGTTACTTTCCCAGGAGTACATCCGAGTCATATGGTAACTACATGCTTAGTTTTAAAAAAAAATTGCCAAACTAACTTCCAGAGTGGCTATCCCATTTTACATTCTCCTCAGCAATGCATGCACATCTAGTTTCTCTCTACTCTCACCAGCATTTGATGTTGTCACTATTCTTAATTTTCATCGTTCTGAGAGGTGTGCAGCATGATCTTAATTTGCATGCATCCAATGGCTAATGATGTTGGGTGTCTTTTCATGAGCTTATTTATCCTCCTCAGGGAAATGTCTGCTCATGTATTTTGCCCATTTTCTGACCAGACTGATGTGTTCATCCTGCTGTTGGGCATTGAGAGTTATTTATATTCTACACACAAAAACTCTATGGTATGCATGGTTTGCAAATATTTCCTCCCTGTCGGTAGCTGACCTTTTCATCTGCCCAAGAAGGTCTTTGGCAGAGCAAAAGTTTTCCATTTCTTTGTGTAGATCTGATTCATCAGTTTTTCCTTTTATGGATCATGCCTTTGGTATCAATTCTGAGAACTCTTTGTCCACCTCTAGGTCCCAAAGATTTTTTTATTTTTTCCCATTAAGATTTTATGGTTGTCTTACATTTAAAGTCATGATACATTTTGAGTAACTTCTGTATAAGGTGTGAAGTTCGTTTTATTTTTGCCTATGGATGTCAATTTCTCTAGCCCCCATTTGTTGAAAAGGGTCTGCTATCTCAATTGAATTGCTTTTGCACCTTTGTCAAAAATCAATTGGCCATTTTTTGTGTGGATCATTTTCTGGGTTCTCCATTCTGTTTCATTGGTCTATGCACTTGGCTCTCTACTAATACCACACTCTCTTGATTACCGTAGCTATATAGTAAGCCTCAATATCACAGAGTGATTCCTCCTGCTTTATTTTGTTTTTTTTTTTTCAAATTGTTTTAGTTATTCCAGGTCCTTTCCTTTCCAAATGCATTTTCAAATAAGCTTGTGTGTCTACAAAACACCTTGCTGGGAGTTTGATAGGAATTGCATTCAACCTATAAGTCAATTTGGAGAGAATTGACATCCTTACTATGCTGAATCTTACACTCTACGAATATGGTATCTCTCTCCATTTTCTTTTTCTTTTTTTAAAATACATTTTATTGATTTTTTACAGAGAGGAAGGGAGAGGGATAGAGAGTTAGAAACATCGATGAGAGAGAAACATTGATCAGCTGCCTCCTGCACACCCCCCACTGGAGATGTGCCCTCAATCAAGGTACATGCCCTTGACTGGAATCAAACCGCAGGCTGACGCTCTATCCAGTGAGCCAAACCGATTAGGGCACTCTCTCCATTTTCTTAAGTCTTCTTTGATTTCTGTCATCAACATTTTGTAATTTTTCAGCATACAGATCCTGAACCTATTTTTGTTGGATTTATACCTAAATATTTGATTTTTTTGGAATGCTTATAAATGGGATTGTTTTAAATTTTCATTTCCATATGTTTATTTGTAAATAAAAATGCTAGTGATTTTTTGGGTTCTCCTTGTAAACTGCAACCTTGTCAAACTCACTTATTCCAGGAATTTAAAAAATCCCTTTAGCTTGTCTATATACATAACCATGTCACCTGACAAAAAGGGAAGGTTTTATTTTTTTCATGTGGTGTATATACCTTTTATTTCTTTATTGAGATTTAATTTTAAAGTTCTATAATTATGTTTGGAAATATGCTGACTTGCTTGAGGAATCACTAGTTTAAACTCTTGTTTTTAAATGGACATGTTTATATGCTGTATTAGGAAGTACTGAAATTGAGAAAGCCTGCAGTTTTCTTATTTTTATCTTTATTTTTGAAAGTATTACAGACATTCCCTTTGTGTTTTTCCCCATTGACCCTCTCCACCAAGGCCTATAGTTTTAAAGCATTTAAATTTAGTAAAACATTAAAAGGCATCAGAGATAACTTATTTCATCAATTTTGTCTTACATTTTTGTTGTTGAAGAAAGGTACTCAGTAGTGATAAAAATAAAGTATGTTTGAAAATATTTGGGCTATTTATATGCATTTTATTCCAAAAAATAAAAGTTAAGCATTCCATTGTTAGCAGATGTTCTCTGACCTCACCCAGTCCTTCAGCACCTACAGAGAGTTGATTTTCACAATTAAAATGATTATAAGCAACAGAAGAGTCAATTGATCTATTCATTCCAGGTTTATTATCATAATATGAAACTTTAAATTGCAGGCTAAACATTGGAAATAATATCCATTGAAATAAATACTTTTCAGAAAAATACAGTGACAGATAATGATTAAGAAACTGTTTAACAGCTGTAAATATACACCAAAGACAACTGTTCTCCTGGTTATTTTTAAATGTTTACCTGTCAATATAAAACTTTTAATCTTCTTTCATGTCAGTGGATTTTATTTTTTAGGACAGATGTCATTTAAAAGTGTTTAAATCAAATCATTTTAGGGCCATCAACTTAGATTAATGTTTTGAAAATTGTAGAGTTTAAACTATTTTTAACAGCTCCTTTTACTCTAAAATAGTGTCCTGGTTTGGACATAAAATTATAATAGTTACCTTCAGTATAACTTAACTTTGAGATCACAGACACATTCAGCATTATGACATTCCAAGACAGAACCGCTGGCTATACATAGGATAAGGAAGTATTGGGTGAGAGGCTCCTAGAACACTAAACCTGGGATCGATAAGCAGAGTAAACGTGAGTAGGAGAAGATAGGGGCACATCCCTAAGAGGGAGGGGCCCGGGGCTGGGCTCTCTGATGCTAAAACCCCCTCTAAGCCTGATCCGAAAGCGGGGTGCTACGGCAGCACTGTGACGGCTTGCGGTGGGGTGCTTGGGAGAGTTGAGATGCAAGATTATAAATCCAAGGCGACTAAGAAAGGAGTTTATTGGGTTGGGAAGTGCCAGAGACCAATTCCAGCATGACAGCAGGGCTGCATCTGGGAATGGCTGAAGGCATTTCCCCATACTTAAAAAGGGATGATTCTTGGCTGCCAGACAGCTAAAAGGCATCTTAATCTACATGTTATTGCCTCCTACTGGCCAAACACCTGAACAGCTGTAGGCTAATTCCCCCATTCCGACAATGGACTCTGTACCAAACCCTGACCCTCTGAAGTGTATATCTCTGCCTCGCCTCAGGGCAAGCTGTGTTAATAAAAGGCATGGGGTCCTGGGGACAGAGAGAACCTAAGACCTTAGACTTAAGACCTTAGAATTTAGCTCCTTTAGCTAAGCTCCTCTGACCCCCAGTGCCTTTCAAAATTATATTTCATCTCTGGATTCTTTATTAGTCCCTGGACTCCTATTATTTAACATCTACGCACAGCCTTCTCCAGATTCCTGAACCCTTCTTGATGTTGGGACAAGAACCCTGGCAGGGAAGATACTGGGGGTATCGTGATTTGTTTCTGGGCTTTTCTCTTTAGCAACAACAGTAAGCAACCGGGCGGATATGTGCACTGTCCTCCGTGCAACCCCAGTGAGGGACTCTGATGCTGCGCCGGTGCCTGGAATGCCCCACGCGATCTCCAAGTGCCGCAAAGGCGTGGACCTCAGCACCGGCCCAGAGGGCTCTCAGAGGAATCACCTAAGAACCCTCCGTCCTGTGTCCCGCCAAAGCAGAGATGGGAAGATCCCACTCGCATGGAAGGCACTGACTTAGAAGAAAACAGAGACGGGGATGTTGAAAACAAAGAAATAACATAAGAAACTTGTCATGTTAGAGTTCCAATTGGTAGGTTGGGGAGGTGTATTCCTCTCTAGGGCTGTGGTGGCAAAGGACCACACACGGGTGGCTTAAAACAACAGAAGTGTGTTCTCTCACAATTCTGGAGGCCGGACGTCCAAAGCCAGGGATTGAGAGAACGGTGCTCTCGCCAAAGCCTCTTGGAGGAAGGCTCATCCTTGCCTCTTCCAGCTTCTGGGAGCCCTGACCTCCCTCACTTTGCGGCCAGTTTCTGCCTCTGCCCCCCGCCCCCCTTCCTTCTGGTCTCTCTTCTCTTCTCATGAAGACACCAGACTTCTTGGATCAGGGGCTCACCCTACCTCAGTATGACCTCACCTGAACATACATCTTAGTTATAGCTTCAGAGACCCCTTAGTCATATCCATTCACAGGTGCCGGGGTTAGAACTTCAGCATATCTCTCTGGGGGACACATTTCAACCCACGACAGGAGGTTTAACAATTCAGTCAAGATTCTCGAGGAAACCCCTTGTCAGTGAAGGAAAAATGTGTTATACTCAGGTTATGGGTACCTTCAGAAATCTGAGAGACACACGCATGTAAACCCGGACAAAGAATGATTGGAAATACCAGCATAAGCTTGGTGAATTTGTGCCAGCCAGAAACATAGCGCTAACGAAGACTCTCGGATCTCTTAGTGGAACCTCCGGGAAGGCACCGTTTATTTCCAAAAGAGACTTTGAATGATATGTGCCCTCCACTGTTTGGAATGAATACAACCAAATCCCAGTTAGGGATAAACAACATTATGTACTCACAACATGCCATTTTAAATACTTAATACTATTACCCGAAGAAAATTGAAATGCAAACCCAGTCATATGGGCACAGAATCAGGAACAGACTGGCCTCGGATCCGGGAAATTTCCCCAGGAAACATGAAGTGGCTCATATACATATGCTGACATCTCTCAACAGCTGGCAGGACTCTCACTGGGTGTTAACACAGCAGGGAGCCATCAGAACGGGAGAAGAAGATGTGATTGACACGCTGACACGCTGCTGTAGAAATTGCAGTGGGGGAACAATTACATTGCTCAGAGAATGCTTCTCAATTGGCTGGGAAGAGAATTATGTCGGTGCTGAAAGATTTCCCAGCTGTACTCCCAAACAACCTGGAAATGCACATTATAGGTACTTGGAAACAAAGGAACCTATTATTTTGTCTCCTTTGAGTTAAGTGGTAAAGTACTAGGAGGGGGCAGAATAGATAATGCTAAAGGGCAATTTAGCCTCCTGTCAGATTCAGGGTCTTTCGAGTTGTCATTCCTGAATGTATAACTGCCGATCCAGGAAAGCAGGCTATCCAGGAAAGCAGGCGTAGGCTTTGTGCAGAATGTGCTAATGGGCCGTCTGATCATTCTTCCCCATACCCAGCACGATCATTTCCTGTACTGACTTAGAGCTCAGGAAGTTTTTAGCATCCATTCTAGGAGGACTTTGGTATGTGACTGAAGATCAATAAGAAAAGGAAGCTGACTTTCGAACACAGGAGGGGGCTGGGGAGACAAATTTAATCCTGTGATTCAAGGAAGTTCTTAGGATTATTCAAAATTTCAGTAACGGTGATACACAGAACAAACGCAGTACCCTGACTTACGGCTTCCCTCCATCCTCTGCGTGTAGATGGCGCACATCCTGTTTGGGTTATTATTGCCTCTAACTTCCTGCGCAACCTCCCTATATACCCTCGGTGTGACGCTGGGCAGGACCCTGCAAACTTCACATCTCCTTTGCCATCTGGCTCCCTCTCAGGTTTGGTCCCTAGGGGGCACCAGAGGGAGACTGGGAGGCTGCCACTGTGACCAGGGCCTTGTTCAAGTTTTGAATCTGGCTCCTCCGATTGTCAGCCCAGGACTGTTGTCCACCCCAGCTGGCAGCCGTTGGCTCCAGTTTGGCCCATGCCCTCAGACCCAGCCTCGCCATACTCTCAGAGCCACCAGCCCAGTCCAGCTCATGCCCTTTGCTCAGATGTCTGAGTCTTACATGCAGGGACCCTCATTCAAGGGACCCAGCAGCAGCAGCAGCCACGCAGCAGTCCATCCTCAGAGCTGCAGAGAGAGCAGCACCCTCCATAGCCCCACGTCACCCCTGCATCCCCAGCCCACTGGGTGTAGCTGCAGTGTTCTCCCTTTGCCTCTCAGTTCTCCAAGATCAGTGCAACCAATTCCTTACGTTAAATTCCTTCTGTTATCCCATGGTGCTGAGTCTCCTCTCCTCACTGGACCTTAACTGAAAGGCCTCTATTTTTTAATATAATTCCTCTATACGATGCTTGCTTGATCATTGGATTTGCTGTGTCTGTAGATCATTCCTGCCATGTGCAGCTACATAGACTTAGATGCATGCATGTGTGTTTGCATGGAACTTAAATGCATCATCTTGTGAGCTCTGCAGCCTGTGCTCAGAATGCTTGAGTGTTCAATACCGCCTGACCTGCAAGCTCTTTCCAGCAGCTCTGGGTCATCAGAGAGTCATGGCCCGAGTACATTTCCGGCGCAGCAACTCCAGATCACAGCTTTGAAGGACACTCAGACTATCTGTGATTACTTGGGCATCCACTCCAAACTCAATGAGTTATTATCTTGGAACAGCTGAAGGTAAATATTTGAGACACGAAGGAAATGGATGTAGTAATCTGTCCTGGAGAAAAGCTGCTTTGATAAAAGGAAAGGCCCTCTGTTAACCCACACCCAGGCAGCGCGCTCCTCGGGAGAGCACAGTGTGGCAGGGCTCATGTTTTTCATTTAGCTCCAGCCAGGCCATCCTGTGGGTTAGCCAGAAAGGAAGACCAGGCAGTCAGAACATAGGAAGCTGGGAGCCAAGAGCATCTTAGGAGCCACTTACAATGGCTGTGAGAGGCGGGTTTAATAGCTGAATTCCTTCCTATGCCCAGGTGTGGAATGGCAGTGGTCCATTTGAGAGGAAGTTTTGACTCACAAAAAAGAACTCACGTCATCCCTGAGAGCTTTAACAAAAACAATAAACTTGGACAATAAATCACAGATAAACTTTGATCAAGCAAATATGAGAACCATGAACAGCGTCTCAGAGAGACCAATGTGCCCAAACTGAAGCATGAACAACCCAGGAGCAGGCGGTGGGAACCCAGATGCCGAGTACGTTTTATGCAGAAAGCAGATGTTGTACTCGCAGAATTTCATGTTTAAAAGGAAGAGTAAGTGTAGTCATTAGTCATGAGAATGTCATAGTGGTTTGAAGCATGGAGTTTGGGGCCTCTGATTTCCAAGAGCTCAAGTTCACAGAGAGATTTATCTTTAGCACCTGAGACCCAGGGCGTTTCACACCCACTCAGGCTGCCTGCACACACACCAGCCTTTGCAGTAATTAAGAAGTGCACCTGCTCAGTGTAAGTACCCCATTTCCTCCTCCTTGACTTCCGGCTCAGTCATCTCTCTTCAGCAACAATAGATGCAGCTGTGACCTTTCTGCTCCTTTCCACCAGGAGGACAAGATCATCTTTCTGATCAGTCCTCCCAAGGTCAAGGGTCAGAGAGTGGATCTGAATAGCAACCACGAAGCAGAGGGGCTCCTGCACGCCCATAAACTCTCTAAATGAACTCCCTGCTCTCCAAGGCCTTTCTGGATCACACCCTTCAATGGCCTACACCTCCGAACCCTCCCAGGTCTTCCCATTCCCTCCTCTGCCTCCATCGCAGCAAGAACAGAAAACTGCTCCACCCAATCCCTTGTTTCCAACCGTACTTATTGGCCCTTGTTGCCAAGCCTGCCCCCTGCGTGCCTTGAAAGATGCCCTGAGCTTGCAAAATGTTTAGAACCTGTCCAGCGGGGTGGTCTCCCCATTCTGCCAGTGGACATCCATGGTCATGTGATATCCTTGCTAGTGACCTTCACAGTACCCTGGCTTCCTGGTGCCATGTCTCTTCAGCTGCCTCCTACTGCTGCCACAGGCCAGGTCACGCTCCAGACCCTCACAGGTGCTTGCACACATCTGAGATCCCAGACTCCAGGCTCCTCCTCTGAGTTGAATTCCTGCTCCTTCCTCTAAATCACAGTTCTGGTATCCTCACCAATGCAGCCCGCCCTTCCCAGCTGCAGGGAGTCCTCACTCCTCTTGTCCGACCTCCACCCCCATGGGCCATTTCACTGTTGACAGGGTAGCAATCCTCTCACCTTTGTAGGGGTTTGACCCTGATTTGCAGACCTGACCCCGGGCCAAGGAGCACCACCCACGCCTGGACCCCTCTGTAGCTGGGGCCCCGCTATCTAACATTCTCTGAGCGTTGTCAGAACATCTTCTTTTAGCCTGAGATCCCGATTTTCATGCTGGCACCTGACCTTTATAAACCTCTGCTGTAAAGCTGATCATTACAGTGGGCTTTGTGAGCACTAAGTCGGCCCATGGACCCCATCCCTTGCCCTTCTGTCCCACCCGCGCATCACCTGTCATTAATTAAGTCCAGAATCCCTCCATCTCCCCTGCCCTCTGCCCCCGCCCAGCTCTGCAGTCCAGGCCTCATTTGCAGGGCCAGCCTCTGAGTCATTAGTGAGCCATTACTGCATTACCTGGCGTTTGTCATAGAGTGTTATTTACTCCCCTTCCACTCTGCTGTGTCAGACCCTTGGCCCGGGCGTGTGCCTGTGGTGACAGCCCCTTAACCATTAGGGGCAATCAAAGGCTTGCCTTGGCTCTTCTCAGAGCATATCTACTGCTTGCCCGCCCCCCATCTCCCTGGGGTTACCCCAAAGCCTCAGGCCTTAGGCAGTGGGCTGGGCCTCTGGTGAAGGCCTAGCAGTTGTACAAAAGTGATCCCCACATTGCCTGGGTCCTTGGAGTTAATTGGCTGCCTGACCCCACACTCGCCCACCTCCCTAACATCATGGAACCACAGCAGTGCCCGGGACCTGGGCAAAGGGGCCCTTGCCACTGCTGGCCCCCTACCCTCAAGCCTTGGAGCTTCGCTGCAGCATAAATGGCCATTGAGCACTCAATTAGTTCAAGTTGAGAAGGGCTGTCCATTTACCACCAGATTTTAAAGCCCTCATCCTAAAGAGAGAACACAAAATACCTCCGTAACAACGCTATGTTGATTACATGTTGAAAGGACAACAGTTTGGATTTATTGGGCTTAAATAAAATACTTCAAAATTAATTTCTCCTGGTTCTTTTCCCTTTTTTAAATTCGGCTACTATACTAGACAGTGTAAACTTCCCCAGGTGCCTCATGCGGGTGGGGCTCAGGTAGAGGAGCATCCCTGTATTGCCGTGGCACTGTCCCCACATCACGTGGTCACACAGGGACTCCACCATGGCTGGGCCCCTGGTGTCAGCCCACAGCAGCGACAGTCGTCCCTGTGCTGCCCTGGTCCTTAGGGTACGTTGGTGGCTCGGACCTCAAATTTAGCGAAGATTTAGCAAAGAAACAAAAACAAAAAAACAAAACAAGATGCCAGTTTAATCTGAATTTGTGATAAACAACAAAAAACATTTTATTTATCTCAAATTTGTCTGTTATCCCTGAGAGTCGAACCCCACATTTCCTCCACGTGCTCCTCATCTCTGGGGCCACGCCAGTGACTCAGCCCTCGTCATGGGGCCCAGGCTGCTGGTGCCAGCCACAGAGACCCTCACAAGGAAGTCGCTGCATTGCCTTGGAAAATCTCAGCATACCCTGGCTGCCTGGGCCCCTTCCCACTGGTCCCTGGGGCCACGCCAGCATCACGGATCCTCCAGAGAGGGCCTGAGCCTCCAGGGCCTACTCCAGACGTGATCTGAGCATTGTGTACTGTCTTTGCTTATTTAAAGGGTATTGTCCGGCTTAACAGACCCCCCTTCGCTTGTCCAACACTGAAACCTCAGACCTTGCGTGGCAGTTGGCACATTGACTTGGTCCCCCTGAGAGTGCAAGGCCTCCACTTTGCCCACATGCCCATGTCACCAGCATCACATGAGTGGCAAGGAGGCTGGACCCCTGGTAACAGTGGCAGAAGCCATTGGAGCCATGTAAGCCTCACAAGCTATTAAAACTAGTCACCGTCCTGCCCTGGTTCTCCTTACCATTGATTGGGCCTTCTTCTCCCACATGGCTAGGTTCACGGTGCTTTATACCCCTGACAGGTGGCCCACGTCTCCCTGGATCTCCAGATATGAGGCTGATGCAGTCCCCTCCTCTCCCTGGTGAGGGTCGTGGGCTGGGGGGTCAGCCTGCATGTGGCCCTGGCCATGGAGGCTGCATGTGGTCTTGGTCATGGAGCAGGCTCCTACCTGCTTGAAGCCGAACTCTTCTTTCCTTCACTCTTCACTTCTCCACCAGTGGACAGAGCATTCCAGCTGGCTCCCACAGGCCACATCAGAGCTGGTGAAAGCCTCATAGGTGCTGGAGATAAGCCCTGGGCCTGGCGGGCCACGCTTGAGGCCAGTCAGTCTTGCAAACTTGTGCACGGCCTGCTCCTTTGTTTTATGTGCTGCCCTGGGTCATTGCTTCTGTGGCTTTGTGTGTTTCACCCTCATTTCCAGTTTCTCCTTTGTGCTAAAAAAGAGGACACGGGAGGGTGGGAGCTGCCCTGAGCTCCGTGCAGGAAGCTTTGGTCATAGCTCTGCTCCCGAAGCCCCGTGCAAGTCTGGAAAAGCTACGTAAGTGTTTGGCCTCAGTTTCCTTCCCTATAAATAGAGGGGTGGGCATTTTGTGCTTGCGTGAGGATGAGGAGAATGATTTGAGTTTTCTGGAGACACTACAGTGTTATTTTACGTACTGCTTGGTACCCACTCTTTGCCTTCTGGCTTTGTTATAGGAGCAAGGACAGTCCCTAGGAATGAAGTTGTATGCCAGGAGGAAGAGAGAGAGACCACCCCCAAATTCAGGACATCATTTTAAGCTCCATTTAGAGCTGCTTTAAAAATAGAGTTCATACCTGGCACAGAACACACCTAACCCGACGCCATTGCTTCCATCACTGCCCCAAGTCTCCTGTCCCCAACCTCAGCTGTCACTTAAAGGTTTTCCCATTTGTCATCAACATTGATGCCAACATTTTCAAATGGCAACAGTAAGTGCCTCAGCCTTGGCTGTAACCTTCAGCTGACCTTGGGAAATTTCTTTCCGGCTCGAGGAGTCTGGCCACTCAACCAGACTCCCTTAAAGCACTTGATCGTGGTGCCCTGTATGTCAGCATTGGGACTTGGTGCTGTGAACTCAAGAGACCAGGTCAGGATCACCTGTCAGCCAGGGTCAGGGGCCTGCGGTGGAGGGGCTGGATGTCAGGGGCAGATGGGAGGGAGGGTCTGGCCTCTATGCTGGCCCAGGGCACCTCAGCCCAGCCTTCCCTCTGTCTGAGGAGCTGACAGCCGTCTGCCTTCCCGAGCAGAGCCCTTCTCTGTCACCAGGTGACTTGGTGCCTGAGGTTTAGTGGGAGAACTTTCGTATGGGTATTTTAGTTTCAATAAGGAGAGGAATCTTATTCCTTAAAGGAATGAGCCCACAGAATGCCAGGTGCTGTGGGAGGTTTGGGGCCATGGATGGAGTTACAGGGGTCTTATGCGAGTTAGTCCTGAGAAACAGTAGAGTCAGGTAAAGGGTGATGAAAAGGGACAAGATGACAACAGGTGCTAGCTGCTGAGTGCAATAGTAGTGACTTCTCATGGCCAGCCTGGGCTCATAGCAGGGAGGTCTGGAACTTTCTAGAACTTTCTGAGATCTTTTGTTGGAAAAACTAGAACAGGGTATTCATCTGAGGCAGCGGTTCTCTACCTGTGGGTCGCGACCCCATTGGCGGTCGGACGACCCTTTTACAGGGGTCACCTAAGACCATCCTGCATATCAGATATTTACATTACGATTCATAACAGTAGCAACATTACAGTTATGAAGTAGCAACAAAAATAATTTTATGGATGGGGGTCACAACATGAGGAACTGTATTTAAAGGGCCAGAAGGTTGAGAACCACTGATCTAGGGCCACAGAGGATGTTGGCTGTCCTCTGTCCCTCCCTCGTCCTTTTTTCTTCTCGGAGCCACGAAGAACAGGACCAGCTTGGTGGACATGGAGGATGTAAGGAGACGTCAGCTGGGCTTAGTTCTAGCTACAGCAGCTCTAGTCTCCCCTGGGATCTGGAGCTGTGGGTTGTCCAAGAGGGTCAGCGTGACGGACTGTCACTCCCCACCAGGGAGCCCATAGACCTGGAGCTTGAGCCTCTAAGCCCCGGCCTGGGTGGAGTGAAGACATGAGGCTTCCCTCTTGAATGGCTCTCCGCTCTGCAATTAAATGTGCTTATCATTTGTAATGCAGTTAATACCACCTGGCACCAATAGGGACCAGGGAGTGCCAGGCCAAGTAAGGACGCTTGCATGAGAGAACCCTCCTAGCTCTGGGACTCTATGGGCTTAATCCCATGATTACTGCGAATATGTGTAATTTAAAACATCAATGATGCACGTCGATCATGAGGATTTAGTTTGTCTTTTCTAAACATATGGGTCACACATGTATACAGTGCTCTGCAGTTCACAAAGCAGGATTGTTGTAACCATGACAAAAACCCACGGGCATTTTACAGCTGAGGAAAGGGGCTCTCAAATCTAGTTCCCAGCCCCACCCAGAGCCCACTGGAGGTGGCGCTGTCTGTGTCGGAGGGCTTGCCTGAGCCTCAGGCAAGTTAACTGCATGATCCTATCCCATTCCTGCCTAACTGCTCCCTCCCACCCCACCGACCCTGCAAACGTGAGGTGACAACCACCTCCCCTGGAAAGCATCTTGGGTCATTTCCTTCCTGGAGTGTGTGTCCCCAGAGCCATGGGGACCTTTGGTGGTAAGTGAATAAACCACCATATACTTGAAAAAACATGAGCTTGGGAACCATATTATCTTTTAGTCTTTTGAGTTAAATCATATTGGCCCTAAGGATATTGCTATGGACTGAATGTTTGTGTGTCCCCCACCCCCACATTCATATGTTGAAGCCTGGTCCCCAGTGCAATTGAAGGTGGAGCCTTTAGCAGACTCTCTAAACCAATGAGTCATGGGTGGGGCCCATGATGGGACTAGTGCCCTTATCTATATATATAAAAGCCTAAGCAACTGTTTGACCATTGGACCATTCGACTGGTAGCTATGATGTACACTGACTACCAGGAGGCAGAAGCTCAATGCACAGGCATGAAGACATGGAACAGACGGATGAATCTCAGAGGAAAGAGGGGGAGGAGGAGGGCGGGAAGAGATTAACCAAAGATCTTTTTGCATACTAGAAGCTCAGTGCATGGATTTGTGCACCAGTGGGTCCTTTAGTCTGGCCTGAGGAAATCGGGCTGACATCAGTCTGACATCCCCCGAGGGGCCCTGGATTGCGAGAGGGCGCATGGACTTAAGACAAGCATGGACAATGTTTGCATGTTTAAAATCTTACTTCTCAGCAATTTGGGGCACAGCACTAGGCACCTAACAGGCCCTGGGCAAATGAGTGCTAAACTCTCTTTTCCTGGGGAT
>NW_006300048.1:530843-538373 GCF_000327345.1 Myotis davidii | reverse complement strand
GTGTAGTTGTGTAGTTTAACATGTTCCTGTGCCCTTTGTCTTTTTCATAAATAGGTGCTCGTGTGTGTGTGTGCATGTGTGTGTATGAGTGTATGTGGATGCATGTATATGTGTGCACGTGCATGCAATATATTCACATGTGTTGATGCATGTGCACATGCATGTGCACACGTACGTGCATGTGTTCACACAGGTATGCATACATGTACATGTGTGTATGTGTATACAAGTGTATGTATGTGCATGTATGCATGTGTATGTGTGTATGTGTGTGCATGTGTGCACTGTGTGTATGAGTGTATGTGGATGCATGTATATGTGTGCATGTGCATGCAATCTATTCACATGTGCTGATGCATGTGCATATGCACACGTACGCGCATGTGTTCACACAGGTATGCATACATGTACATGTGTGTATGTGTATACAAGTGTATGTATATGCATGTATGCATGTGTGAGTATGTATGTATGTGTGTGCATGCGTGCATGGATGTGGAGAAAGAGAGAGGGAATGTCCTTGTGTGTCCTTATTATAGCTGCTCTCTCCTTTGCAAGGGGTGAGGAATTAATATGTCTTTGTATCTCTTGGTGTCTAGGAAGGTTTATATTTTTGTTTTAACTGCTCTCCTTACTTAACTGGTCACTCTTAGGTTTCACTTATAAAATACTCTACCTCCCACCTCTGACCACTTACTTTGCTGTTTTTATGAGTTTACTGATTTATTGGTGAAACTCTCCTTTTAATTTGTCTTCATCTGCAGGCATTTCCATCAACCTCGTCTTGAGCATCGTCTTTTCTCCTCTGACGATTACACTGGTGTCTGGGCATGTCTCCTTGCATCTGCCAGGTTCCCCTACAGCCCAGGCTCCCCCGCAGCCAGGCAGACTCTCAAAGGCTGTGGGATGACTGCCCCGGGCTTCTCACTGCGCTGCAGTGGAAAGCAAACACTCTCTGAAGGCCCCGAGGCGCCATGTGACCCGGCTCTGCCGACTGCCAATCCCTTCCCGAGTGATTCTCTTCTTGCTTCGTCCAGTTCATCACCCTGGCTCCTTGGTCCCCCAAACAGGCCGCCATTTCTCACCACAGACCCTCTGTGGGCCCGGAACATTCCCACCCAGTGTTGCTTGGCTGGCTTCTTCTCTCCCCTGGGTCTCGGCTTGAGTAGCTGTTCCTTGGCAAAGCCTGCCCTGACCTCTCTTCCCCTAAAATGCGACCCCTCTGCCCCCAACTTCTCTCCCACAGCAATCTGCCCTTTGCCTTGTGGCCCCTCCACAGTTGGGAAAGGTAACGTTCATTTGTGTGTACACTTACTTAGTATCTGCCTTTGTCACCAGGCTGCAAACCCATGAGGACAGCGTGTTCCTAGCCTCTAGCATAAGGGCTGGAACACAGTAAATTCGCAATAAAAATGTGATAATCCATTAATATAAAAAGTGTGCCTGGGGCCACTTACGTATGGAGGACAGAGAGAGGTGGAAAGAGGTAGACAGAAGAATGTTCTCTGTCCTTGGCCCCCCAGGTGGCAGCGGAAGGGGCCGTGAAGAACAGGGCAGTGGGAGCCAGGCCAGGGGAGGGGTCCTGGTGTTAGGGATCATCCTGGGGTCTTGGCTGGGCCCTCTGAGATGCAAATGGTTTATTTTGAGGTGAAGGAAATCCCAAGGGGAGTGTGGGGTCAGGCAGGAAGGGAACACGGTGGGTAAGAGGGCTGTGATTAAACCAGCCACCCCAGGGGTGAGTGGGGCTCAGCAGGCAGATAGAGCCCTCGGGTGGAGGGCACGCTGATGGGTAAAGTCAGGCACGGACAGAGCACAGAAGCACCCGGCACGCTGGAGGCACGCGTTACCCCACAGAACCTGGCACTGGGCGCTGTAAGCCTTACCCATGCCTGTCCCTTCCCTGTGCCACAGACAGACACCCTGGCAGTGGCCAGGCAGGTGGCCCTGGGAGGAATGAATCCCACTGCCAGGGGCGGAGGGCCTGTGTCCTGCAAATGCGTCTGTGCAGATGATTACGCATCTCACCCCCACTCACTCTGGGCGACTGGCTGTGGGTGGGATCTCTGCTAAGCAATAGAGGGGCGCGGGGCAGGTGCTGATAACACCTGCACAGCCCGCTTTTCTGCTCAGGGCACGTTCACATCTGTGATCTGTTCCACTTGCAATGGCTCTGTGACCTGGGGGGGGGGCGGGATTATTTCCTTGTTTTGCACACGGGAAAGCTGAGTAGGAGGGAGAAGTGACTGGGCCGTGGTCCTCCCAGAGCCGGGAAGGGATGGGCCTGGCTCTGAGTCCTGCTTTTTTCTTAGAGATGAGTATTTGCGCAGGTAAAGCTCATGTCAGAAGTTATGGGTACAAAGCGGGGAGACAAGATTGGAGTGAGAACCTTGTGACAGTTTTCCAAAACCAGCAGAGTGGCCCTCGCCAGTTTGGCTCAGTGGATTGAGCGTCTGTCTGCAGACTGAAGGGGCCCCAGGTTTGATTCCGATCAAGGGCACATGCTCAGGTTGCAGGTTCAATCCCCAGTTGGGGGCGTGCAGGAGGCAGCTGATCAATGATTCTCTCTCATCATTGATGTTTCTATCTCTCTCTCCCTTTCCCTTGCTCTCTGAAATCAATAAAAAAGAAAAAGAAATAAGTTATATAGAGAAAGGCAAATACCATATGATCTCACTGATATGTGGAATCTAAAAATCAAACAACAACAACAAAACCAGTGACCTCAAGATATAGAGAACAGGTTGGTGTGCGTGTAGGGGGTGTGGGGGGTGCGGGGAAGGGTATGCACAAAATGGGTGGAGGGGTCAAAACACACACACACACACACACACACACACACACACACACACACACACACAACCAGGGCAGGCGACAGTTTTAGGAGCAGCCACAAGATGGCAGAGCGACTGCACCCAGCTCCTTTGCCCTGGTTTCCTTGGGGGCTGGGGGATGGGACTAAGGAGAAGAGCTTGCTTAACATTCCCTGGAACCTTGGGGGACTCCTGGAGGCTTGGCAGGTAGTAAAGGAGAAAATAAGGGGGGAGGAGAAGGTGGAAAGTCTGTTAGTTACTGTGTGACCTTTGGCAAGTTACTTGCCCTCTCTGGGCCTCAGGCTCCTCCCCTGCAAAATGGGGAATTTGCTCTTGGACCTAAAGCAGAATATTACAGCCTTTCCAGTTCTGGCATTGACGGGCCTATGCCTCCTAAGGCCCCTTGGGAGCTGGGATCACCCTTGGCCTGGACTGGGGTTCGAGGCTGGAGGCTGGAGAGGGGTCCCAGGTGGCAGGAGGATGACTGGTACGACAGCGACCGGACAGATGAGTTCAGAGCAGGATGAGGAAGGCACTGGAGAGTGTTGGGAAGATACACAATGTGGGAGCCAAGGCTCAGGCACTAGAGGTGGGTGGTATCGAGTTGGCTCCCTGGGCATAGCTGCTCAAGGCTTCAGTGGAGCGCCTTCCCTCTGCTTCTCCCACCCCTGCCCCAATTCCTGTCTCATCTGCATGTTACGACCCTCACGCTCCCTATTGCTGGTTTCTGTGTCCCCCCCCCCCCCCCCGGAATATAAGCTCCCTGAGAACAAGGGCTCTGCTCTGTCGTCAATTCCGGTCCTGCGTGCCTGGAGCAGATCCCGGGATGTAGCAGCTGCTCATTAGCCAGCTGGCTGCTCAAGGATGGACTGGTATGTGAATGTGACGTGGACGGAGCCTGAGCTGGGAGTCTGAGGCCTGGGCTCTCTCTCTCTGTCCCCACCCTGCTGCGATCTTGGGGACACCTCTTTTCCACTCCGGCTCAGTTTCCTGATCCTTAAAATGAGGTGTTTGAGCCCCGTGATGAAGTGCTTGGGACCCAGAGAAGGGAGTTCCTTCCAGTTCCCGTCCGGGGATTCGGACAGCTCAGTCAATCACCCGTCATGTTTGCTTTCCCTTCAAGGACCAGCAGCCCGCTGATGGAGAGGGACCATGCAGGTGAGCGCCCACGCACTCAGCGGATGTTTCTGGGGCCTCCTTTGTGTGAGGTTGGGCTCTAGGCACTGCAGGCACGGGGACACCCAGAGAGAGTGTGCACTGGCCTCCCAGGCCCTCTTCTCCCTTCACTTCTGAAGGTGGAAAGGCCAATTTCTAGAGAAAGAAAGTGATCTAAGCTCAGAGCCATCAAAAAAGAAGACCTCTGGTGTTGGGGAGACGGGGCCTGTGGGCGCAGGGCCTCCAGAGCTTACCTGAGGACTGGCTCTAGGGAAAAGAATGTGCTGTGGGGGTGGGGAGTGGGGAGTCTGGGGGCGGGCACTGAGCTTCAGCCCCTCAGCACCCCTGCATGGCTGCTCTGGGCCTGGTCACCAGGAGACTCAGCCGGGTGTGCCCCTGGCCTGTCCCAGCCTGGAGGCCTCCCCCACCACAGCCCGCCCGCCTCATCGGAGCAGACCAGCCCGTGTCCTGTCTTTAGTGTCCTGCGTCTGTGGAGGGATTCATCTGAGGAGAGAGACAGAACAGAGCCAAGGCATTAAGGACTGTGATGCTTTACCCTTTCAAAATAAGAACTTAAGTTTATTTATTTAATACTAGAGGCTCAGTACACAAAATCGTGTGCAGGTAGGGTCCCTAGGCCTAACCTGCAATCGGGGCCATCTTCCACCTGTTCGCCAGTCCCCAGTCTCGCCTGGCTGCCACCCACCCCAGTTCCCCATGGTTCCCCATGGCCATCTAGTGATTGGAACCTGCGGGCTGGGGAGAGGGACCGAGAGTTGGTCAATGCACCTCATAGCGACTGGTCGATCAGTTGTTCTGTTCGTTCCGCCATTATGGTTGCTGGCCTTTTATTATATAGAACATTTTTATTGATTTCAGAAAGGGAGAGGGAGAGAGAGAGGGAGAAATAGAAACATCAATGATGAGAGAGTCATTGATCAGCTGCCTCCTACATGCCCCCCACTGGGGATGGAGCCTGCAAGCCTGGCATGTGACCTGAACGAGGATAGAACCGTGACCATGACCACCTGGTTCATAGGATGATGCTCAATCACTGAGCCACGCCGGCTGGGCCAAAATAAGAACTTAAATTTAAATACTGTGTAGGAGGTGACTCTAATGGCCCAGTTGCCTGCAGTGACCCCCAACTTGCCCTCTCCTGGGCCCTAGCATGTAGGTCTCTAGAACCTTGAAATCAGGCTGCAGCTGGAGACCACTGCATCAGCATCTTAGAAATGCAGAATCTCAGGCCCCTCCCGGACCTGCACAAATAGGCTTTGCAGTTTGCAGGATCCAGGGACTGTGCACCCACGGGTCTGAGCAGCTCTGGGCTGATGCCCTTGGGCTCCTGCCGCTGCTGCCGCTGGCAGCCCCTGCTTCCACCTGCAGGGTCACACTGCTTACTTGTCAGGAGGCAGAGGGAAGGTGCTGGTGCCTGAGAAATAACGGGGCTGAGACTTGTTAGTGTAACGAGCCACCGCTGCCCCTGACAGAGCACCCTGTGTGATGGGCTGGCTAATGGCTCGGCCCTTCTGAGAGTTCAGAATTCCTCTTTCATTGTCTGCTATTTATTCATGAAGAAAATCAGGCCAAGCAGCATTTGCAATGCTCCACTGGAAAAAAGACCTGGGATATGTGTGCAGACCCACACTCCTCCCTTCTCCACCTGCTCTCTGCCCAGGACGCTGCCCTGTTTGGGCAGCTCCACCTGCCCTCCTGAGGGCCCAGCCAGTGGGGAGCCCCAGTAGCAGCTGAGAGGCCACAGGACAATGAGATACGGAATCTTCTTAGAAATACAGAATCTCAGGTCCCCCCTGGGCAGCCCTCCCACAGACTGGTTCCTTCCAGGCTTTGGTAACTGCTCCTCCCACCCGCCTGTCTGGAGTGTTAGAGTTCCAGCCCAGGTGTTGAATTTTACCTTGTCCAGTCCTTTTAAAACTCTCAACTTGCCCTGGCTGGGCGGCTCAGGTGGTTGCAGTGTCATCCCCTGCACCAAAAAGCTGTGGATTCAATTCCCAGTCAGGACACATACTTAGGTTGCAGGCTTGGTCCCCAGTCAGGAGGGTGTATGAGAGGCCATCAATCAATGCTTCTCACATCAATGTTTCTCTCTCTTTTTCCTTTCCCTCTCTTTCTAGAAAATCAATAAAGAAACATATCCTCCGGTGAGAATTTTAAAAAACACACACACTTTTTAGCTATCAGCTTACTCCTCAAAAGTTTTCAGCATTCCATTTTCATTTTCCTCAGTCCCCCTGTGCACTTGAGGACTCTGGGCTGTGGAAAACTAATTTCATCTCTAAACATTTGTCTCCGTCCGTCCTCCAGTACAGTCATGCACTGCATAATGATGTTTTGGTCCAAGATGAGCCACATGTGAGACGGTGGCCCCATAAAGTCAGAATGAAGCTGAAAATTCCTATCACCTAATGATGTTGTAGCCCTGGTAACGTCGTAGAGCCGCGTGTGACGCGTGTTTGTGGTGATGCTGGAGTAAATAACCCTCCTGCGCTGCCAGTCATCCACAATTACAGTTCAGTAGAGAGGGTCCGCAGCCCAGCAGGCCGCAGAGGCAGTGAGGCTGGGCCTGGGAGGGGTTTTAATCGCCAACATGCTAATTTCCCATCACTGCCACCAGTGCATCCTGAGGCACAACCCTGCCCCCGCTGCCCCTTCACTCCGACCAGCCAGTCCCCTCATTCCAGCCACACCCACATGCGCCATATCTCCTCCTCACCGTTCCCCTAACGCACCCCGCTCACCTTCTCCCCACCACCTCTGCCCTGCTCTTCCCTCTGTCTGTGAGGTCCTGCTCCAGATGTCCTTGGGGCTTGTCTAGCCCTCATCGCCTTCAGACCTCTGGTCAAACATCATCTTCGTCAGAGAGGTCTTCCCTGACCATCCTTAACATCACACCCCTGCCTGTCACTTTCTCCCTCCTGGCCTGTCACTCTCTCCCACCTCAACACCAACCTCAACACCAAGGGCCATTTTAACTACTTGTTTATTGCATATCCACTCATCTCACTGAGAGTCCCGCAGAGCAGGATTTGAGTTGGTTTGTACACCCTGTATCCCCAGAACTGAAGTCTGTGCCTAGCACAGAGAAGGGCTCAATGAGTGAATGAATGAATGCGCACTCTCTTGGTCACCTTGGGATGTCAAAATTGCACACGGTGGGCTCCTCCAAACACCTGCCAGCACTCAGAGAGGGTCCTCTCCAGGATCATCAGCAGGGAATGGGGGTGACCTGCCTGTGGCCTCAGCTGTACCTGCAACCAGACACAGACTCCTCTTCCTGCCCCCCCCACACCTGTCCCCCAACATCTCAGGAAGCCCTGGGGGGCTGGAAGGCATCTCTGGATGTTTCATCTCATTTGGCCCTACTTTGTGCTTCCGTTATAGGAGCTAAGTTGTTATATCTCCAAGCCAGTCACAGTGTCTAAGGACTATTAATGGAATGGTGCCACCCGTGGGACCCCTAGGACCTCTTAGGAAGCCCCCACTTTTCCTCCTGGTCAGGATCCTCAGGGCCACTCTTCACAATGAGGCTTCTTTCTTTCCC
>NW_006300048.1:517102-530745 GCF_000327345.1 Myotis davidii | reverse complement strand
TGAGCCTTTATTACAGTTCCTCATGTTGTGGTGACCCCCAATTTCATTGTTACAACTTGAATATAATTAAAGCATGGTGATTAATCACAAAAACAATATGTAATTATATATATGTTTTCCAATGGTCTTAGGCGACCCCTGTGAAAGGGTCGTTGGACCCCAAAAGGGGTCGCGACCCACAGGTTGAGAACCGCTGCTTTATAGGAAGGCCAGATCCCAATTCAGATTTCTCTGGGCAGCTGCAGGCCCAGCCTCTCATATCTTAAGGAGTCAAAGCCCTGGGTTCTAGCCGCTTGCCTCCAGCCAGCTGTGTGGTTTGGGGCGAAGGCCTTTCCTCCTCTGGGTCTTAGTCGCTACCTTTCGCAAAGATCTTCGGGCCCCAACAGTGTGTAATTCTGTAAGCCCACAGCTGGGTGGTAGCATCCAGGTTGACCAGGTTAGGAAGAAGCTGGGCCGGGGCATCCTGGAACGCTGGCTCTCTGCCATCAGACCTCTGACTTAGTCCTTGTCCGCAGAATCTCCTCGGGGTCCTTGTCCAGGATGGCCCTTTCCTGGCTTTCTGCCCGCGCCCCCTCTCAGACCTCCCTGTGTCCGAAACGCCCACCCTTCCTTGCTGGGCTGGATTCGGTAGCAGCCGCTGCTGTGCGCGCCCACCTCCCTCCATTCTCACCCTTTCTGTGCATACAAGTCAAACCACCGGACACACCCGCACCTCTCTCTGCCTGCGGGCTCTTGCTGGCTGTGGTGCCTGCATCACCTCTGGGGAAGGGACTGCTCTCTCTCTCTCTCTCTCTCTCTCTCTCTTTCTCCGGTGACTGATGGGAGCTGGTGAATGAGCGCCTGGGCATGTGCCTGTGGAAGACAATTCTGAGGCCCGTGTCTCCAGGAGGACTGAGCTGCAGCCGCCTACTGTTGCTGAGGACACACCCCTTTTTTCACTGACCGTTTCCCCTCCTTGTCTCACTGCTCCAGTCCCTTCCAATACTTATTGGGATCCCTTAGCAAATAAGTCATGTATACCCTGATCCATCCGTCCTTGAAGGCCTGGGCCAGTGGTCACCTTCTGTTTGAGACCCCTGGCTCTGCAGGTTAGCTGCGTATCCTGGCTCTTCTCCCTGGATCCACCCTCTCAGTGGGATTGAGGGGATCCATTCTGGGGTCTGTCTGCCCCACAAGCATGAAGGCTCCCAGGTCAGGGGCCCAGGTGTGATTTCCCTTTGTACCTGTAGCCACTGGCCGACCCTCATAGTAGGGTCCACTTTGAGGACCCAGGTGCTTCCTAGAGTCTTGTAGTTGCCCTGGGTCTCTGCACTTTCTCAAGCCCCCTGCTGCCTGTGCAGAGAACTCCACCAGTCCCAGTGTTCCTCCCTCCTCTCTGACCCAGGTAAGTCTGGGTTAGCTTGTCTTCACCCACAGCTGTACTTCTTTTTTTTTTTTTTAAATGTTTTTATTGATTTTTTTTTTTTTTTGAAGGAAGAGGGAGAGAGAGAGAAACATCATGGATCGGCTGCCTCTTGCACGCCTCCCACAGGGAATTGAGCCTGCAACCTGGGCATGTGTCCTGATCAGGAATCGAACCGTGGCCTCTTGGTTCCTGGGTTGACACTCAACCATTGAGCTACACCAGCTGGGCCAAGCTGTACTTCTTTATCAATATCCTCCAAGCTGATCAATTGCCTATCAATAATTAATGCTGGAAACACGCCTGGGCTCCTAATTCCCATGAGGATGTTTCTGTCCTAACCCATCTCCACACAGGGTGCCGAGGGCCAGGGTGGTGCTCCCCTCACTGTGCCCGCCTCTCCTCCCCTGGTTCAACTCTCAGACAGCGCCCCCCCCCATTGCCTTTCTTTCCAGGAGGGGTGGGGGAAGCATCTTCAGAGACACATCAGCATCATCTGACCTTTCCTCTCATTCACATTGAAGATTTCCCGCCCCCCTCCCCCCGTTCAAATTCTCCAAAGGGAAGCAGGAGGAAGACTGGGAGGAGGAACACTGGTTTGAATTCCATATCAATCGCTTCAGCAAATGGATCCCTCCTGGACAGACTGAAGTCTCCGGTTCCTCTTATTCCCAGAGCCGGGCTATCGACCAGCAACTCCTCCAGACACTGCTGGGCCCTGTCCCAACCGCTGGAGCTGCCCCTCACCCGCCCCTGGAGTTCTGTCTCTCAGGAACGCAGGGCTTCACAACCCCCTTGCTCTGCTCCAGAAAGCTCAACTCCACAGACACGAGCAGGCTCTGCCAGTTGCCTCCGCTCCTCTTGCCCTGAGACAGGCCCCTTCTGTCTGGTTTGGTTCCAAGTTCTGCTGTCCCGTCAACTCCGCCAGGGCCTGATGGCTTCTAATCGTCCGATCACTCCTCTGTGCCAGGCCCGAGGAGTGCCAAACCCACAGGGGCCGGCTTTGGGTTGTAAAAGCATCCACGGCCTCTGAAAACTCAAATGCATGACCTAGGACCACTGACAGGCCCATAAGGTCTCCTTTGTCAGTTGGTGGAGAGTGAAGCCCAGGGCAGGGTGGTTGGGAGCGGAAGGGGCAGGGGCAGAGATTGAAGCAAGGCTGTTGGAGGGGAGCATTTGTGATGCATCATTGGTGAGGGGACATGGCCTAGAGGTGGGGGAGGCTGGAGGGGACGGGGATCCCACAGCTGCCTTTTGCTTCACTGGTTTCCCTGGGTGGACACAACATTCTCACCCACCATCGCCGGCACCATCACACCGTACATGGAAAGTCTAGTTACCCTCAGGCACCCACAGTCTCTGCCTGCTTAGTTCTGAACCCCAGTTCTTTGGGGTCACTGTCCTCTACTGGTTTTCCCAGGAGATCGGGCCTGTAGGGTGCCTCATCTTCCCCCTGCCCCCCCCCCCATTCCCCATCCCGAGTCATGCTGTGGCCACGGCACGGTGGGTTCTTTGAATAGCATGTGAGCCTCCACCTGCCTGTGCCAGCCCCTCTCAGGGACCAGCCGACTCTGTCTCTCTCAGAACAGTGCCCCTCCTTCTCTCTCTCCACACTCTGGTTCCAGGGAGCCCTGCTTTGTTCTCTGAGTCTCAAGCCCACCCCTTCTGCTGAGGCAGAAGCTCTTCCCCTGGTTCTGGAAGGCCAGCTTCTGCCCGGCCATGGCCACCACTGGCAGCAGCGGGCTCTGCAGGAGGAGGGCTCAGAGCATAAGGCCCGCTGTGCACTTAACCACGCAGCGACCAGCCTGGGGCCGGTCACTGTCCCTGAGCCCAGACAGGCCTGGTGTGTGCTGGACACTCTTAGAGCCCTAACCACACGGGCTCTGCTGCAAGCACTTGGCAAGTATTCCCTCACTTAATCCTCACCGTAACTCACGAGGTCCTACGCTCACCCCACTGTGCACATGAGGAAGCTGAGGCACAGAGAGGTTCAGTGACTGGCCCACGGTCACAGCCCGTAAGTGGCGAGCGGGGACTTGAAACCAGGCCATCTGGCTCCCATGTTCAGACTTTAAACCTAGGCCAGCGATTTTCAACCGGCGTGCCTCAGGAGTCAAGTAATTCGTTTACGTGTGTCATGAGATGAAAAGGTTGAAGATCGCTGACCTGGACTTTACGATCTTGATCTCTAAGAGCCTGTCTGGCTCAGGGAGCAAACTCTAGGCTAGACAGTCCCTAAGTAGCACCCGGCTGACCTCCCCAAGTAACTCACACCTCGCCCTTTCATTCACTCCCACATTCACTCACCCACCAGGACCTCCTGGGCACAGAGCACCGCGCCGGCTGCTGAGGGCACAGAAGTGCTCATGCCCTCAAGGGGATTCCATTCAGTCAGTAGACAGACAATAATAAATGAAAACATCATAGATCTGTGTGGTATATATGCTGTATTCCATAAACATATATGTCAGGAGGTGCCAGGGCAATAAAGAGAGAAGGCAGGGGGAGGCGGTGGGGAGTGACAGAGGTGGCCAGGGGTGGCCAGGGAAGGCTGGTTGTTAGGGTGCTGTTTGTTGGAGACTGGGTGAAGGAGGCAGAGAGGCCTGGGACCTCAGAGAGAGCCGTGCAGACAGAGAGGACACCAAGCGCAAAGGCCCAGAGACAGCGCGTGGAGCGCAAAGACCCACAGGGATCCCTGTGAGGCTGGGAGTGTGGGGCCTGATGGTGGTTAGAAGGAGAGGCGGGGACTGGGTGGCAGGGCCCTTCACTGGGGGTGGGGGGAGGGAGGAGGAGGGAAGCAGGAGGCCTGGAGGTGGATGGGTGTGGAGAGGTCTCCTCACCGTGAGGAGGAGCTGAGTCCAGGAAGAATGGATGCCAGTCTCCGTCCACTTCTGGAAGGTTGGCCACATTGGGAAACAGGGCACAGTCTTGAAATCTGCCTTCCTCTTCTTTAACACTTTGAGTGGGGTGAGGGGCACCGGGCAGTGCTGGGTCAGGGCAGGGAGCTAGGCCCCAGGAGTCAGGCATGGGGGAAGGGAGGGGGAGAAGCTGGAGCCGTGGGTCTGATGGAAAAGACCCACCCAGTCATGAGTGGTCCCCGGGGCCCATGGAGATGTGGGAGCAGGAGAACTGCCTGCTCATTCCTGATCCCGCTGAGAGCTGGAGTCGGAGAGGGAGCTAGCTGAAATTACACGGGAATTTATTTAAGACTTTTAAACATTTCTGCACTCGGGGGCCTCCAGAGAACCACAGATCATTCCCTCCACAGCCTGCCCTGGAGCCATGGCAGTGACGCATGGGCCCCTGGGCACCCCAGTGCACTGCGGGTGGGGGAGGGCAGGAGGGAGAGCTAAAGGCCAGTGGTGGAGGGGAAGTGAAGAACAGCCCCCTCCTCCACCTCCCCCCCATGTCCTCTGAGCCTGTCACAGGGGCTGGGGCCTTAGCGCTTCCTCCTGGCCTGGGGTCATGATGAGACACCTTGAAAAGGCTCACTTTTTCTAAGCACTGCCACCTCACAACGTTCTCCAAGCTTCACCCAGAGCACACAGAAACCAGAATGAAAAACTAGTGCAGAGACAGGATTGTGCATGGGCTCTGGAGCCAGGCAGCCTGGGTTCAAATCTCAGCTCTACCACTTCCAGCCGGGTGACCTTGGGCCAAGGACTCAATCTCTCTGTGCCCTGGCTTCTGCATCTATAAAGAATGGGTACCATTAATAACCAGGATAAAATGCATTCATCAAAGTGCTCAGAGGGTGCCTGGAACACAGGGAGGGGCTGAGAAATGTTATTGATTATTTTGCTGTGTTTTGAACAATTGGGAGTCACAGTTCTACTGACTAGCGATTAAGTCCCAACCTATTCAGGGGAGGGTACGGGGAAGCCTTCAGGCAGTGATACCACTGATTTGTTGCTTATTCATTCACACCCATTCACTCTCACCACCTGCCTCCACGCCTTCCAGGGGGTTTGCCGGACTGCTCTGCAGGGCACAGTGGCAGATGCTGTGAGTCACCGGGAGCTGGCAGTCATGGCAGGAAGGAGGAAACCAAGTGATGAGCAGGTCCAAGTCTCCGTTGGTGCTGGAAGAAGGTGCCACAAACCCAGGATTTATCATCCCACAGTCGGGAGGGAGGAAATCGAGTGCAGTCCGCAGGGCTGCACTTCCTTGCCATTGCAGTTTCTAGAGGAAGCTCCGGCTCCAGCCCCTTCCTCACATCACCCCGACCTCTGAGCCGCCATCACGTCTCCTTCTCCGACTCTGACCCGCCCTCTCTGTCCCATAGGACCCCCGTGATTTCACTGGGCCCACCTGGCAACCCAGGATGACCCCCAACTCAAGAGCCTTCGCTTAACCACTTCCACAAAGTCCCTTTTGCCATAAAGGGTGACAGATGAGGGCGGGGAGTCAGGACGTGGACATCTGGGGGGCCATTATCCAGTGTCAAACCTTGGCACTGAGTAGGCAGTTTACGGGCTGTGTCTCATTTTGTGCTGACAAGTGCCGTGTGAGATAGTCACAGAGATGATGAACCGCTTTCTCGGTGAGCTGAGCAGGGGAGGGTGCGGGCAGCAGTGGCAGAGTCAGTCCCCAGACGCCAGCGCCTGTGAGCTCAGCAGCCAGAGGAGGTGTTTGCCTGGCAGGGCAGCTGTGGTTTGGAGAGAATAAGAATGCTCTGTAGGCCGAGCCTGATGGCGCATGACCAAGCCGTGGGGACGTGTAGGACAGCCTCTCCTGGACCCCTGATGAGGAAGTGCCCGTAGGTGGATGGGAGGATAACTCAGCTGAGGCAGCTGTGACTGAGCCCAGGCTGGGGGGACAGTAGGTGGCAGATACTGGTCCCACATGTCTCCTTCTCGTTCCTGGCTCCATAGGCTCAGGGTCTTCAAGGATGAAAGGCTGAAGGTCAGGGTTTGCACCGAGGTCCTGGAGCTCGTCTGGGTCTTAACACTGCTTTGCAACAAGACCAGCCCCCAGTGCCCCAGAGGCAGGCCTGTCATCCACTCCCAGCGTGACCGTGATGAGCGGTCCTGAGAGTCCGTGATGTCTCGGAGGAATTGGCCGTCTGCCCTGGGAGCTGGGCGGCCAGGCTGAGCTAGGCAGGGAGGGGCCGTCAGTCCCCAGCCAAGAAAGGGCAATTCTGAGATCTGTCTGCCCTGAGGACCACTGTGGACTCCTGGGATCGCTGGAGGCTGACTCGGGCTGGGGCTGCGTGCAGGACTGGGTCATGGTCACTGCTTTGTGCCGCAGCCAGGTCCACCCCTCCCTTCTTTGCCAGGGTGATCCCAGCTTCCACTGCAGGTGACCCCTATAGACACCTGGAGCCAGTTTCCATGCTGGCAAAAGGGTTCCTCATAGCAATGCCTCCTTCCTAGAGCTGCCGTGAAGGTTAAATGGGATAGAGCGGGACATGCTGGACGTTAGAAAGTGTGCCTTCCTCTCGGGGACTCCTTCCAGGGCTCACCCAGGACGCCTCTTTAGTGGCTTCTGTCTTTCTCCCTCATTCAACCTCTGTCCTTCCTCCCTCATTCAACCTCTGTCCTTCCTCCCTCTAGTCTTTCTTTTTTCGGGAAAATTCAAAACAGCTGGTCAGTAGCTTCTAACCCAAGATCCCTAAGGAGCCTGAAGCTGTCTGCCCGGTACTCGTCTTCTGCACAGGAGTGATGAGCCTCCCCCACCTGCCCCTGCACCCACACTGGCTTCATGCACCTTCTTCCCAGGCCTCCAAAACTGAGAGTCCTGGACAGACACAAGACTTGAAAGGAACCAAGGGCATGGTCTCCTTCAACCCCAAGGAGAGAGGGAAAGTGAAAGAATGGAAGGAAGAAAGAGAGGGAGGGAGGGAGGAAGGGAGGAAGGAAGGAAGGAAGGAAGGAAGGAAGGAAGGAAGGAAAAAAGGAAGGACGGAAGGAAGGAAGGAAGTAAGGAAGGAAGGAAGGAAGGAAGAAAGGAAAAACAGCATAGTTTTGGGGGGCCTTTGTGGAACCTGCACCCCCTGCTGGCCACTGGGCCAGGTGATGGCTACCACCTTGCAGCTCATTTATTTAAGAGAGCTTTCCTGAGCACCTGGAGGTGCTGGGCACCGAGGTGAAAAACAGCTAACCAGAGGGGCATGCGCTCAGGGTGTCTTCGGTCCCGCAGGAAGTGGAGGTCTGAACACAACTGATTTTCACTCCAGAACTGAGAGGAAGCCTGGGTCTGAGCCCCAGGGCTCCAGGCTGCCAACTATGTGCTTTCCCATTATCGATTGGTTTTGCAGTAAAGTGAGAAAAAGCGGGTGGGAGGGATGGCTCTCTGCGTCTACTGGACCACCTGTAGCCCAACCTTGTGGGAAGGGACCAGGCTGCAGCATTCGACCTCCATTCAGTAAGTGCTCACTGACTGTCTCAGGAGAGGCAGTCCCAGGCCCAGGTAATAGGCTCCCTCAAGAGCCCCCTGTATTACCTCCAGGCCTGGGTGCAGTTAGCACCTCTGGGAGCACCCAGAGCTGAGCATGTACACACACGCACACACACACACACACACACCAGCGCACATGTACACACGCTGTGCATGTACACACGCTGTGTCATCACTATCAATTAGGATATTAAAACTGCAGCCTGAACACAGCCCCCTAGGGCTGCCCCTCCCACGCAGCTGGCGCCTCCTCCCCCCTCTCCCTCTGAGGATCTCACATCTCCGCTCCTCGCCTTCCTGCCTTTCTGTCCCTTTCCGTCTGCCTCCACGCTGCGGAGAGGCTGTGTCTTCTCCTCTCCCTCTGCTTCCTTTCATCTCTATTTTTTCTCGCTCTGCCTGTTCTGTGTTACTGCCTCTCTCCACTCCTCTGTGAGAGATGGGTGTGTGCATGTGCACACCTGTGCATGTGTGTGTGTGTGTGTGTGTGTGTGCGTGTGTACCAGAGGGAGACAGGGAGACCCTTCCCTTGTGGAGCCTTTCTCCTTGGTTCAGCTATAGTTTCCTGCAGAAGAACCGCAAATGCAGCAAAGCCCATTTCAGCTGCTGTGGGGAACAGGGACGCATGCATCTTGCAGGATGCACCCAGGATATCTGAATGGGGCAACAGAACCCAGCCCGAGTGTGCAGGGGCCTCACCAGTACACCCACTGCCCTGCTCACCAAGTAGGCTGGCGTTTGGTTGTCCGAGGGTCACATCTGAGCATCACAGGGAGAAAGGACACCTGCTCTGGGCAATGGTGATGCCCCTTGGCCCAGACAGGGCTGGGTTTCACAGATCAACATGGCCAAGCGGCAGGTGGTGCTGTGGGCCCTGGAGGGGGTAGGCCTGGGGGCCAGGGAAGGAAAACAGGAGGTCTTCAAGGCCCTGCACTCTGCACACTCGCTTAAATTACCTCCCTGCATTCAACCCTCGCCTTAGCTCTGAGACTTGTCATGTTGAACTGCTGAGATGAAATCCACGGGTAAATTCATACTCCTTGCTGGAGGCAGGAGCTTGGGGGAGGCCCAAAGATGCTTGGGCTTCCGGTTGTACACCCAGGGCTATGGGTTTTGGAAACCAGGTTCTAAAGTCCATCCCCTTTTAAGGAAATCTCTGTGTTAAGCTTTAGACTTTATAATAGAATCAGAGGCCCAGTGCACAAAATTCGTGCCCGGGTAGAGTCCCTAGTCCTGCCAGTGATCAGGGCCCATTGGGGCATTCTGGCTGCTGGCTGGGGCCTTCTTTCGTTCTGTGCCACCCCCTGGTGGTCAGTGCACATCATAGCAAATGACCAGTCTCCCAGTGGAACTCCCACAGGGACAATTTGCATATTAAGCTTTTATATTTATAGCTATACATAACAATGCATTGGCTTTCTTTTATTTATGCAGAGGTATCAGAAATTTTAATTTATGCAAAAGCATGTGACATGCTACTGTGCTGCTCCCTTACACATTGAGGGCTTTCTGTGCACCTCTTTGTCAGCAGGCCTGCCTGACCTCTGGGAGCAGCCTCAACAATGGAGGGTGGGGATAGGTGGCATATTCTCCTGACTGCTTTAAAGCTGCGAGGCTGTGTAGGGGCTGCCATCCTCAATTGCCCCATTTCTCCAAGTGCCCCCTCTCACAAAATCATGCGGAAAATTACACTTTGGGCTAGAAATAAACCAACTGGACTTGACCAGAAGACTAGTTGTTAGAGCCTAAGTGAGAATCGAGCAGTCCGAGGGGAGTGAGGGGCGCAGATGACAGGTGAGGGAACCCACTGCCAAGGTCAAGGGTCCCTTACATGAAGGTCTCCATGGAGGAGTTGTTAAAGTCCTCTTGGATGGGAAAAAATGAAGACAACTGGAGAGGGTGGTGGAGGAAGGGAAGAGAATTAGCTTTCTTGAAACTGAAGTCCCAAATTTTATAACCTACTGGCCATAACTACCAGCTTTTTATAGCCTATTAATACGTGTGTAGATCACATCCCTTTAGCCCACATATATATCTATATTATCTATTTATCTATCTTATATGTCACAGTATATCTTCCAGGCCAGAGCAAAGTTTTACTCATCTGGCCGCTGTTTGTTGTAAGGCACCAACATACATATTCATTGGTTGTCTTAAATAATAACACCTCGCTTCTGGTGTTGTTTGGCAGTTGGCAGAAGCCTTCTAATTTGAGCCCCCAACAGCAGTAAGGTGTAGGAAAGGATGGGTTTGTATCACTCCCATGTACTTACTCCCTGCTCTTGACTTTAGCGGAGACCAATCTTGGGACGTCATTCTCTCTGGTCCACAATGCTCCTTCACTCGGAGGGGCAAGGGAAAACCCAACCAGCTCAGCCTGGACATCAGTCCTAGACATGAGTGGGTACCGGATGGCCATCATCTCTACTCTTCCCATTTTACAGATGAGAAACTGTGTATGAGAAAGCAAGATGGCTCGCCACCGTTCCCACTGTCGGCACTGGTAGAAGTCATCTCGATACTTGGCTGATGTCCTTTCCATTTCATTCTCTCCACTTATTTGCTTCTATTACATGTTATGCTCAGCATGGAGGATGGTGCAAGTCAGGCAAGTGCCCTCTTTTCCTCCTGCTGTGGTGTGCAGGGGGAGATGACATTGAATAAGCATAGCACTGCGATATGGTTGGAGAAGCACGGGGTGCTTTGGAGCACATATTGAGGATGACGTACACAGTCTGGTGTCTGTGATCCAGGAAGGCTTCCTAGAGGCAATGACATTTAAGCTAATATGTAACCTGAAGAATGAGAGGATTGGGGATGGTGTGGTGAGGGTGGGAGAAAAATGTTACAGGCAGTTAGGAGCAGCATGGACAAAATGCTGGCAATGAGAGGGAGCATGATGTATTGAAAAAATTGGAAAAGTAAATATGGTTGAAAAATACAGTGCATGTTGGTTGGGGAAGGTGAGGCTAGTGAGATGCATAGGAGGCTCACCTTCCTGGATGGCTTTTAATATTTTAAGGGCAACGACCATGTCTTTTGCCTCTTAATGAGTTGGACAGCTCAGGGCTGAACATCAATGCTTGATGTTTTATTTGCATAAATGAATGTATGAGGGCACAAACCACATGCAAATTCCTAAAAATGCCCAAGTCTTTCATTATCTGAATTAGGTATTAGCAAAACGACAATTGCCTAAGAGGACATGACATTTGGGGTCAACTCACATTTTCATTTATGTTGACTGCCTTGGGGTTGGGGAAAGCATCTTTCTGCTTCTCTGAGAATCTTGCCTTTCACCTGGCAGTTCTGTCAGGTCCTGAGTGGGTGAACGACACCCCACCCCCCTCCTTCTCTATCAGGCTTTGCTGGGCTAAACCTCAGGTCCCATGGATGGTCAGCACAAGCGTCTAGGACACTGATGGCGAACCTTTTGAGCTCGGCGTGTCAGCATTTTGAAAAACCCTAACTTAACTCTGGTGCCATGTCACATATAGAAATTTTTTGATATTTGCAACCATAGTAAAACAAAGACTTATATTTTTGATAATTATTTTATATATTGAAATGCCATTTAACAAAGAAAAATCAACCAAAAAAAATGAGTTTGCGTGTCACCTCTGACACGCGTGTCATAGATTCGCCATCACTGGTCTAGGAGACCACTGGTTCAATGGCTAAAGGCTCAATGAACATTTGACTTGGGAAGTGTTTGCACAGAGATGTCAATGCCGAAGGCTGGATCAGCAAGAGAGCTGATACCAGAAGTAGAATTCATAACAACTACTTGTAATCCTTCCAGCCACGGACCCACCCTTTGCTCGGATGCTTGAAAGACACACACATGCACATACGTGCGTACACAGGCACACACCTACGGATACCGCGTGGGTCTCCTTGTCATAGGTCTTACTTATAGGGTGATGCTTTCCCTTCCCCTTTGTTACTTTATTCCACATTTTCCCTAATTTCCCCTAATGAAATGATCAGGCAGAACTAATCCAAACATCAGCTTAATTAATCAACATTTGGCAGTCTATAACTGCACGCTCCGGTCCAAATTGCTTGTGACAACTTTCTTAATACAAAACCATAATATCTACAGGGAGGCAGTGGCTCTGTCAGCTGGCTGGAAAGCATAGCTCTTCAATTTATCTAATATATTTTAATAAAGTTGCAGCAAACATTTAGTCCCCAGGCATGACAGAGAACATTTTGCTGCTGGAGAGTGTCATGATTTTATTTTTAACTCAATAAAGAAAACCTAACGTGCCCTTGTGGTATCAATGTGCTCTTACCAAGAGCTACGCCCACACAGAGGGCAGGTTCATGCTCCAAGGTGCCTTCAGGCCAGGTGCTCAGACCAACAGGGCCCTGGGGGCTGCCAAGCCAAGAAAATAAATGCAGCCAGTTGGCTCCCTCCGGGTGTGGTGACTCTTTCAGAGACTGGGCTCCCAAAAGGAAGAAGAGTCAGCATAAGAGTCAGAATAATCATTCCTATTATTTGCTGCTTCATGGTTCATAGAACAGTCTCCTGATCTGACCACACTTGCACTTGACCTTACAATATCCCTGGGATGCAGGAGAGGGAGTGATTCACTCTCTCCTGTGCTCCTTTCAACACCAGCATTGCTTCAGTACCTACTCGGTGTTAAGAACTGGGCTATTCATTAGAGCTTCGGGGAGGAGCAGGATCGTGGTCCTGCTGCGCTGAACATCTTCATTTACCCTTCAGGCCCCCTCTCCATCCTCCTCTGCCCTGCCCTGTGCCTCCAGGCTGATCTGTGTGGCTGCATCACCTGGGCTCCTGCCCTCCCCTCTTGAGTTGGGTTTGGCCAATGGGAGGCAGGAGCCTGGAGGTGAGAGGAGATGGAGGCTGAGGCATTCATTCCCCTAGTTCCCTCCCTGCTGGGCTGTAAGCTGGCAGGGTCTGCATTCCTCTGCCCACGGCCACAGCTCCCATTTCTCCCAAGGATAGCCACAGCGTCCTCCAGATTTCAGTAACCGCTCTCTCCTCTTGCCCCTTCAAGCCTAGGAGAACTAATGGCTCCATGCTCGTGCTCTTCCAAACTCTCACAATCAGTGATCCCACTAGAACACACCATCTGTTTCCTGCCAGGACTCTGACTGCTCAACCTGCCTTCGTGTAACATAGAGCCTAGTGCCCATTAACCAAACAATTGCACCAATAATTAATTGCCACTGTGATACGTGCTGCAAAGGCTGCGTGCAATGTTCTGTGAGTGTGTAAGCAGGCAGGGACTTCCTCGGGGGGCCAGGAAGTATTTCCCTGTGGGGCTGACAGTGAACCCGAGACCAGAGGGCTGAGGACTGGCATGGGGGAGGGTTTTAGGTTGGGGGAGGCAGTGTTCCAGGCGGAGGGGATGGCATGTTTGAAGCCCCAAAGGCTGTAAGGAGCTTTATTCATTGGAAGAAGGCTGGGGGACCACTCTTGTGAGTGGAGCCTTTCAAAAAATGGCCAGATGTGATAATGGCTGAAAACCCTCTGGGCCAAGGTGGGAGGGATGGAAGCAGGGAGAGGACAGACTGAAGCTGGACGTTAGGCCGGGATGAGGGCCATGCAAGTGAGACACTTAGGGCACAGAGTGGAAGGAAGTGTTCACTCTCAGGGTTATGCAAGTGCCAGTGGCACCTTCACATTTGTACCCCGGGTGCCTCACCTGCCTCACCCTGGTCCTGATCCTACAGAATTCTGGGAGTGGGCATCGGGAGAGAAAGCATCCAGGGGTGAAGATGGGGAGAAGGTGTTCTGAGCTGATGGGGACATTTAAATAGGGATGAGTTAGGTTTGAATAGGTTTGAAGCAAAGGAGCCAAAAAGGGAG
>NW_006300048.1:508394-517002 GCF_000327345.1 Myotis davidii | reverse complement strand
AGGCTCAGGGGAGCTGGGAGCTGGGAAGGTTCTTGCAAAGTATAGGGTGGATCAGGGCTCACGTTCCTAGGACATCTGTAACCTTGACTGCGGGTGGGGAGGCAACTCTGAAGGCCTCAAGCCTGAGTGATTGTGTTCACCTTGGCAGGGGCCAGGAGCACTCACAGGCAATTTCTGTAGCCTACACAAGCCAGTAAGTGACAGAGCTGGGGCTAGAACCCACAGCTCAGTGTCAGCAGCAATGTCCTGACACCTCAGGCAGTCACCTTTCCTGTGCCTCTGAGTCAGGCTTCCTGCCAGCCGGGCCCTTGCTCTGGACTGCTGAGAGTTTAGCCAGCTGTGATGTCAGAAGGAACCATCCACCCACAGGACCACTCCCACTTCTGACACCAACTGCAAGTTTGGGGCGAGGGGGTCCCTAAACCCTCTCAGGTTTGATGACACACTGAGAGCATTCGGAGAAGTCACTGAAAGTTGTTATACTCACAATCCTGTTTTATGGAAGAAAAGGGTACAGATTTTAACCACCCAAGGCAAGAAGTGCAGAGGGCAGAGTCCAGGAAGGATACCGAATGCAGACTTCCCACGGTCCTCTCCCTGTGGACTCAGGCAGGGCTACTTCTCTGCGGTAGATCTGGGACCACAAACTGGTGTACACCAATCAGGGAGGTGCACCCATGCCTTTGGGGTCCAGGGTTTTTACTGGGCTCCATCACACACAGTCAGGGGGACCTTTAGTCTCTAGCCCTTCCTGAGGCAGAACTGGTACCACATGGCCCAGTGCCCCATCGTAAATCACACTGTTGGACTGTCTGGTGACCGAAGTCCCCAGCACACAAGGGCACTGCTGTCAGACAGGACGTGCCACGGGCCTAGAGTTTACCTCCCAGAGCCTAGGGCAAAGGTCTGACCTCTCCCTGGCTAAAGCGCATTCTCCACTGGCCATCCGCCCTCGCGTATCTCTGTGTACCTGGCCACAGCTCTCCAGGCCTCTGGGAAGCCCCGGTCGGACTGTGAGCACATAGCCTGGCTGCGTTACATCCGTTTCTCAGATGGCAGATGAAGGATCTGGGGGTATTTGATCCTATTTTTTGAAATATATTTATGGTTTTGTTTTATGATGAAATTAACAAATGCACATAATAAATTCTTCCAACAATACAGAAATGTATAATATAAAAAGTTCCCCATCATATAACATAATCCAGAAGTATATATACAATTAGAAAGTTCCCCATAACTCAAGAAATAACAATTCCTAAAAATTTGGTTTCTATTTGTTCTGATTTTCTATGTATATTTTAACATATAAATATGTAATTACTCTTAATAAAAATAATACACTATGCATAGTGTTCTACAACTTGCTTTCCCCCTTACCAGTATATCAGAGATATGACATGGAAATGACACACAAGATATGAATGAACCTCATATTTCAATGGCTGAATAGTTTTCCAGTGCGAATGTGCCCCAGTTTATTTAACCAATTGCTTACCAGTAGGCATGTGGGTTCCTGCCAGTTTTTTTCTCCTTTCGCAAATAATGCTGCAGTGAACATCCTAGTATATATATATAATTGGGCTCTGGGCTAAAATTTCTGTAGGACAAGTTCTTCAAAGAGAAATGTCTGGATTAAAGGGTCTATGCATTTTGCAATTTACTAGATCTCGCCAAATTGTACTCTGAAAGCTGATCCAATTTATACTTCTGTTAATGATGAATGGGAGTGCTGGAACCTGTCACCCTTGCCAATGGGCTGTTATTAATTCTTCCCATAAATCCAAATACTGAAAGTGAAGCCGGCATTATGCTCTTCTCATTCCTAAAGGAGGATGGCTGCCCACTCCCCCCTCCGTGTCCCCATAGGGGACAGCTCTCCTTGCCCCAGCCCCAACCTGTGAGGGTGAGGTGGCGGGGGATGCTGGCCGCCCAGGGAAGCTGAGCTCTGGAGTAAAGCAGTCAGAGGGGGCTTATTGAATATTTTGTTCATGTACCATTGATTTGAGATTGAATATTTGAAACTTACTCTCCTAGGCATGCTTTCCATAGTTTTTCCCTGAGTTAGACATACGTGTTTTCTATTGCTGTGTAACAAGTTACCACACATTTATAATTTAAAACAACATGAATTTATTATGTCCGTTTCTGAGGGTCAGAAGTGCAGAACCGGGGGCCTAGCCGGGTTCTCATCAGGCTAAACTCAAGGCGTGGCGGGGCTGCCGCCCATCTGACTCGGGTTCCTCAGCCAAGCTCATGCGGGTTGCTGACAGAATTGGCTCCTTGCGGTGTTATGACTGAGGTCCCTGCTTTCTTGCTGCCTGTCATGCTCAGCTCCCAGAGGCCGCCCCCAGGTCCTAGCCACGCGGGCCTCTCACAACATGGCCACTAACCCCCCACATTCATTCCCTCTAACACCCCTGAATATTATATACACACATTAACACCTCAATAGCACACATATTCACACCCCAACACTCCCACATACCACACACACACCCATACCCCTGAATACCCCCACATTCAAACCCTCTAACACCCCTGCATACCATACACACACATACTCACACCCCCAACACCCTCACATATCACATACACATACTCATACCACCTAATACCCCCACATTCAAACCCACTAACACCCCTGCATACCATACACACATTAGCACCCCAACACCCTCCCACATACTTACCACCCCAATATCCTCACATACCACACACATTCACACCCTCTAGCATCCTTACATAATACATACACAATGCCCCTAAAACCTCCCACATTCACACCTCCCTCACATCCCTGCATACCATACACACACATTAATACCTCAGCAACCCTCCCCCCCATACCTCATACTCCCAACACCCCCACATACCACACACACACTCATACCTGCTAACACCTCCCACACATTCACAACTCCTAGCACTCCCACATACTATATACACACACTCATTAACACTCTCCAACACCCCACATAACACATATGTGTGCACATATGCCAGTGGGTCTGGTAGCTCACAGAGCTCACTGTTGAATATGAGGCACTTTCTGAGTCAAAATGCTTCCCAAACAGCCCGGCTGGTATTGCTCAGTGGTTGAGCACCAACCTTTGAACCAGGAGATCATAGTTCAATTCTTAGTCAGGGCACATGCCTAGGTTGTGGCTTCAATCCCCAGTAGGGGGCATGCAGGAGGCAGCCAATCGATTATTCTCTCTCATCATTGATGTTTCTCTCTCTTCCTCTCCCTTCCTTTCTGAAATCAATAAAACTATATTTAAGACAAAATCAATCAACCAAACAATACTTCCAAGCAGAAGACAGCCTTCTCCCTTAGGAAGGGCTGGAACACTTGGCCATTTGGTAGGGGCTCCAGGGTCAGGGGGGTGAAGGCCAATAGGCAGGTGGAGGTAGAAGGAAGGAGATCCCGATGAGCCAGAGGGGAAGAAGGCCCAGAAAGAAGGCAGGCAGAGCAGAGGGCCTGCAGTGAGGCCTCTGGCCTCTGGGGGGCGCTAATGGCTGCCACCAACATAGCAGCAGCCCATGTGCAAGGCCTTCTCCAGTCTAAGGAGCACCTCCCGCCAGGCATTATGATCCTGATTTTGCAATTGAGGAAACAACGGTCCTCAGGGCTGGGTGATTTGCTCCAGGTGGCAGGAGCCACAGATCCAGTGTGGCCACCCAGAAACCATGCTGTTGTCACCTGAGTTGGCTCAAAGCTGGGTGGGGGCCACGGATGACAAGGGCAAGGACAGGAGGGCGATGGGGGTTGGTAGGAAAAGGGTCTGCTAGCTTCCCAGGGACAAGCGAGCACGCCCTCCATCTCTCACTGGAGAAGTCAACCTGAGGATAGGATGACGGAGGTCACAGCAGAACTGCTGCTTCTCTCCTCCCTTCCCTTCCAGAGTGAGCCAGGCCACATGCAGAACTGACAGAGGAACGAGGGTTAAAATGCCTCTCTCCCATCATTCACTTGGAAGGATTATGCTGCTAAAGACAAAGAGAGGCCATCACTGTCCCTGAACATGCCTGTAGCATAATAGTGTTTGCAGTTCACCTGAGCCCAGTGCGCGCACACGCACACGCACACGCACACACACATGCACACGCACACAAGTGCACACATACACCATAACCTCTCCCCCAACATCCCTATACCCTATATCTTCATTCTTTAGTCCTGCCCCCCAATAGACACACAGACAAAAGTATGGGGATCTGTTGGCCCAGAAGACCACACATGTGGTGGCAACTCAATGTCTCCCTTGAAGACAGAAAGATGAAACTTTCAGTTGTGAAATATCCTTCCAGCCAAACCACATCATGCAGAGCCCCTGCCCTCACTAGCTGTCTGCCACCGGTAAGGCTTCGTGACCTCTCTGAGAGTCCACTTCCTCATCTAGAAAATGGGCAGAGTTTGCAGTGAGGCTTGGCTGATGTAACACACGGGAAGCACCTGGGAGACTGTAAAGTGTGATATTAACATGAAAAGCCAACCGTGACAATTGCAAGAACACATTGCAGATATCATTCGTGAGACGAACACCCAGACCAAGGCGACGCTTGCACAGCTGTGCCCCTCGGTGGATCCTCCTTAGAAGAACGGCCCCTCCCTGGCCTCCCAGCCTGGCCACTTGGCACAGGAGAGTGCAATCCGCCACTCTGAGCCTTGGCACTGCAGCCTCCCTCCCTGGAGGCTAGGCTGGCAGGTGTCGCCTTCCTCTTAGGGATTACACTAATGCTAATTCCCTGTTTATCTCCTTAGCCAGGACCGTGCTGTCTCCAGCCAGTGTGGCTCCCACTCTCGCTTCCCAGACTGGCTGCCCTTCTTGAGCATCCAGCTTGTTGCTAGTTGTTACTAAGGCCCCAGGGGGGGCTGTTCTGAGAAGCTAACATGAGACAGCTAACAGCTACCCCTCCAACCCTCCACACACACACCTTCCATAGTGCTCACACTGCCCTTGGACTCACTCACAAAGGTGCACTGACCACCTGCCACTTGCCAAGCTCTCCACTGGACTCTGGGGTGCCAGGATGAAAAGACACAGTCCCAGCTCTCAAGGAGCACCCGAGCTGGGGAGGAGGTGGATGCTGTGCATGTGAAGTGGCCCTGGGTTGGGGAGGAGGTGGATGTCATGTGTGTGAAGGGACCCTGGGCTGGGACGGAGGTGGACGTCTGTGCGTGTGCTGAGTGCTGTTGTCAAGAAGGATCCGAGGGGGCGGCGGTGTCCCAGGAAGGGCTTCACAGAGGACACCACACTGGAGTAGAGACTGGAAGGGTGAATATGACTTTGTCGGATGCAAAGATTCGAGTGGCAAAGAGAGGGGGACTTCAGGCCGGGGGGAGAGAGTGCAAAGAAGAAGGGTCTGAGGGAATGCAGCATGTTGAGGGAATGGTAGGAAGCTCAGTGTGGCTGAGTGCCAGATCCATGGGACGGGAATATTCTAGTGCTCACATGGCCAATTGTCCTTATCTGTGACGTCCTGCTCCCCAGCTGGACTGGAAACCCCTTGAGGGAAGAGACTGTATATTTAGATTCAATTCTATGTGATTCAGTAAACATTTCCTGAGAATATAGTATATGCTGTGTTATTTTCGAAGGAGAGGTCAAAGACTAGGTCAAGAGTAATTCTGTCCTGAAGGGGACCCCAGTCTAGGGGTGGGGGATATGAACACACCTGCTCTAAACCACAAGCCTGGCAGAATGCACAGGAGCTGGAGTGGAAATATGAGGGTTTAGGGAGTGTGAAGGTGAGTGGGAAAGAGGTTCATGCCACGAGGAGCGATTGGGAAGGTTTATGGAGCGAGGTGGTGGGGAGCTGACTCTTAGATGTCAGTGGGAAGGATGGTGGGAAGCTTATCTTTACAAGTGGAGAGATAGGCATATGCGAAGTGCAAAGGTTTGAAAAATGCAGGTCGATTCTGGAATAATGATGAGACTCCCGGGGCCCTGGCGGCAGGCCTGTGGGTTCTGAGTGTGTGTAAGGCCAGGAGGGAATTTGGAAGAAATTAACATATTGCGTATATTTGCATGTCTTACATATATAAGCTTATGTAGTCTTCACGGTAGCACCATGAAGTCGATTCTATTATATTCCCCAAGGAATGTGAGGTACAGAGAGCCAGATTAACTTGGTTGAGGTCACATAGCTAGTAAGCAGTAAAGTAGGGGTTTGACCTCCACCTTCCAAGCTCCAAATTCCATGCTCTGAACACTTCACTCATCGTCGGACGGTGAAGGGAAAATGGGGCAGATACTAAGTGCCTGCCCACGGCCCTTCACCTCGTCTTGGGAAGAGCCATGAGTTTGTCTGGGTGTCTACCCGTCCCCACCAGACTGTAGGGTAAATCTCAGTGAGTTTAGACCAATTATGGTAATCCCATTTTCCTTGCCAGTCATTGGCTCTGAGAGGGGCATGTAACTAATCCTGACCAATGAGAGAAGAGAATTCTGCTGGGGGCATTCCAGGAAAGGTTCTCACCTAAGGAAAAAGGACACCAAGAGGAAATGACTCCCCTTCTCTGATGTGATGTTGTCATGTCTGGAAGTGACCCCTTGAACTATAGCAGTGATTTCACAACCAGGAAAGGATGGGAAGAAGGTGGATCGGAAAGATGCAGAGAATCGTCCATGTAAGAAATGTCCAAACCTGTTGAGAATTTTTATGAGTTTATTTGAGCCAAACTGACGACATATGCCAGGGAGCAAGATGTCAAATGCTCTAGAGAATAACAGTTTTGTAGCTTCTTTTATGCATTTGAAATTAAGGAAGATTACAGGGAGGTGGGAGAAAGCAAGGCAGGGACTGGATTACAGGACAGTACAGTCTGCGTGCTCTCTTGGGGGTTAATTCCCCTTCCAGGGTTAATGCTTCTGGCATTTCGAAGATGTGCTAATCTAGATGCACAAGAACAGTGGGCAGGGTTGGCTTAGATCCTTTCACTAAAGGAGCTGCGGGCCTGTAGGCCTGGGGTATGACTGCCCACCATGACCAGCCCCGCTAGGAACTCATGATAGATCACAAGGTTACTTACCATAGAACCTTTTTCTTTCTTTCTTTCTTTCTTTTTTTTTCATCCACAGACTCTACAAAGAACCTGTATCAAACCACTGTATATAGCAGTGATGGCGAACCTTTTGAGCTCGGCGTGTCAGCATTTTGAAAAACCCTAACTTAACTCTGGTGCCGTGTCACATATAGAAATTTTTTGATATTCGCAACCATAGTACAACAAAGACTTACATTTTTGATATTTATTTTATTTATTTAAATGCCACTTAACAAAGAAAAATCAACCAAAACAATGAGTTCGCGTGTCACCTCTGACACGTGTGTCATAGGTTCGCCATCACTGGTATATAGCAACCTAGGCAGTCCCTCTCCTCTGAGCATCCTGTGGGTGCAACCGTTAACCTCCCCGGCCAACGCCAGTTGAGGTGAGGGTTTCTGTTCCTTTAGCCCAGGAGCATCCTCTGATGCTCAGGAGAATGGCCATGAAGGAGTTTCTGGGTGGTGTCTTGTCGCCAGGCCATGGCACCCGGGAGAGAGGAGGCTGAGATCCTCACAAACCAAACCACAGGTAGATGCTGCAGCCCAGCCCTGGACAGGGCTCACCGCCTACCACAAAGAGGGACGGGAGGGGTGGGAGAGAGGAGCGGGACTCAGCAGTCCTGTTCCCCTTTGGCTCCACACTCCCCTCACTGTGACCGTGGGGAGGCCACCCCCTGCTTGAATCTCAGCTTCGTTATCTGTGAAATGAAGGGGGCTGGACTAGACATTCACTTAGGGCCCTTCCAGTGCTCGAAGTTTCTGATGACTTGCCTGTCTGAACCCATTAAGCTGCTTTCCTAAAAAAGTCAAGTGGGGTTGGTGGCAGCTGAGGTTGGGTGGGGTGGATGGGCGCTTAACTCCAGTGACAGCCCGTGTGCTGCCGGGACTGGCGGAGAAATGCTGTCTCTACAGAAAGGGAGCCGAGGGTTTGGAATTGTCCATTGTCACAGAGGTCAGGGAGGGGATAGGAGACAATGGGGTTGGAGGTGACTGGTTCCCACGCTTGCGAGGTGACTTTGAGGACCAGGCAGAGAACACTTCCCTCGGTTACAAGGGTCACAGGGTGCGGGAGGAGCGGGAGGGCAGGCACTCCAGGGCCAGGTGCTGTGGCTCTTCCATCCCTCTGGCTGAAGTTTCCTGGAGACAGCAGCATACCAACTCTGTGCAGCCAGAAATACTGGTTGCCTTAGGCTGAACCATCTGCCTTCTGTTCATTTCCAAAGCAATCACTGGGCTAAACTTTAGGATATAAAATATTTACTCAGGGTCCTTTCTTATCTGCCTTCCTTTCCTTTGCCCTTCTCTCTCTATTGGACTCAGTTTCCTGACATTCCCACCCCACACTCACTCCTACCCCTGTCATTCTTTTCTGGATAGTCCCCCAGACCTGTCTATCCTGAACATGCTCTGAAATCACCTATTCCTGATTTAAATCCAAATCCACCACCTCTGTTTTCTGGATGGATTGGTTTCAATTAAGTGCCACAAAAGCAATCTGACTTAACAAATTCTCACTGAAAGGTGAATGACTGTTGGCTTTTTGCTAAAATGA
>NW_006300048.1:506255-508270 GCF_000327345.1 Myotis davidii | reverse complement strand
CTGACTCTCTGTCCCTCTCCCTTCTTCTCTGTAAAAAATCAATAAAATCTATTTAAAAAAAAAAAATACAGGCTCAGCTTGCCTCGGGATCTCTCTCTGTGGCCTCAGCCAGGCACAGGACGATCCACAGAGACAGAGGAAAGCTAGAGAGCTATGAACGCTGTCTCCGTGTAAAATATTCTTCGCCAACTCCGTCCACACCTTTGGGAACCCCTGGACCCGCTGGGGCTGGACCCCGGCATCCTTCCTGGAAAAGAAGAGAAAGAAAAATAGAAAAAAAGAAGATTTTTATGAAAAATTTTATGAAGTTCTAATGAACACTTTCTTTTAAAGGTTTACTACATTACATTAATTTCTAATTGTCGGAAATGTTGGGTATAATAATAAAAGTAAAGGGACTATTTTCTGTCAGGAAAAAGAAATTTTGGAGGAAATAGGAACTGGGATATGTGAATATTCTTTAAAAAAATTTTTAATTGATTTGAGAGCGAGAGAGAGAGAAAAACACAGTGATTTGTTGTTCCACTTATTTATGCATCGATTTGTTGAGTCTTGTATTGTGCCCTACCAGGGATTGATCCTACCTATTTTTTGTTAACCTTAATAACATCCTACATAGTCAGCAGATAAACTTGGCTTCTAGAAGCTCTAAGGCCAGCATGCTTATGTTAAAAATATCCTGTAGTTGACATATACACTGGTCTGGAGGTAGAAAATGGGGTTGGGTGACTGTGATACACAGTCTATCATGAAGGAAAAAGGGGTGAAAATGTGGGAGACCCAGCTTGTCTAGGCCGAACTGTAATTTGGACAGGGCCTATAATGAGAGTCAGTATATACCAAGTGAGCATGATCAGCTAGCAACTGTTCGAATGCTTTCCATGAATTAACTCACTAACCCTCTCAAACACATCAGTGAGGTAGGCACACTATTATCCCCATTTTACAGATGAAAAACTGAACCACAGAGCTAAGAACTTTCTCAAGGTCATACAGTAGCAGAGCCAGGGCCGGGTGTGGGTTGTGGCTCCAGTCTTGTGTTCAGGACTGTGCTGCCTCTTCAGACCTATGGCAAGGGTGGGCTTAGCTCTCATGTCCTTACCCTGTGCTGGTTCATGGTGGCTCAGGGGCCCCCTTTCCTCTAAACCTTTCCTATTCTTCCCACCAAAATAGCCCCGCCCATGCGCTATCCATCTGTCTCATGAGATGAAAATGTAATTAACTAGTGTCAAGGTGTGAAAGGTGAGTGTTGTACTTTTAATTAAACATTTTGTCGGTGTAAGAAACGTCCAAACCTGCAAGAACTTTTATGAGTTTATTTGAGCTAAACTGACCATTATTGCTGGGAAGCAAAATCTCAACAGACTGAGAAAATGCTCCAGAAAATGGCAGTTTTACCACTTACTTTATACATCAGAATCAAAGGGGAAGACATGAGGGGGTTTCATGAAATTCATTGGTGATAGATTAGAGGGAGGCAGAAATCTCTCCGCCTCCTGAATGGAAATCTCTGGGATTGGCTGAAAAGTGAAATGAAGAGGCATGCTTCTTGTACACAGGTGGGTACAGGATAGTTAACAGCCAACAAATAGCATGAACTCTGGCCGGTATTTCTCGGTGGTTAGAGCACTGACCTGCACTCTGAAGAGTTGCAGATTCCCAGTCAAGCGCATGTGCCTGGGTTGCAGGTTCAGTCCCCTGCCCCAGGGGATAGGGGTGGGGGGGGGGGAGAGGACACATATGGGAGGCAATCAATAGATGTGTCTCTCTCACATCAATGTTTCTCTCTGTCCCCCCCCCCCACACACACACACACACCTCCTTCTCTTCCACTCTCTCTAAAAATCAAGGGAAAAAATATCCTTGGGTGGGGATTAAAAAATGAGCGAAACAGGGATGTGAGCCACACAAACAAGAAAGGGGAAGAGGTTATAGCCTGGGGGTCAGCTCTGGAAGGTGTGTGTGGGGGGGAATGTAGCTTTGAGCTGGACTTTGAAGCCTTAGTTGATGGACAG
>NW_006300048.1:495548-506212 GCF_000327345.1 Myotis davidii | reverse complement strand
AGTGTGGCTCTTCCACAAAATACCGACTTCTGTGCATGGGCCACGAAGTTTCAATCACACTGTTCATGTGCGCCCGCATGTGGTACTTTGTGGAAGAGCCACACTCAAGGGGCCAAAGAGCCGCATGTGGCTCACGAGCCGCAGTTTTCTGACCACTGTGTTGGCAGAAATATCATGAGCAAAGGCCTAGAGATGGCAAGTCAGAAGCAGGTTGGGGAAAACAGAAAATGAGAATAGTCAGCAGGGAGTAGGGGAGACAGATGAGGTTTGGGTACCTACTGGAGACTGAGCGGGGGTGGTTTTTACCTTCTAGCTGCCAAATACACATCTGTGCATTGGTGTTCTGACAAGAGCCCTTTAGATCTATGATTCTCAAACTGGGTTCCTCACAGCCCAGGGGCACCCAGCCATGTGCTGGAAGAACCAAAGCCATGGGGAGATCATTGTGCATCTTCTTGGAGCGACATTGCTATTTGATGGCTGGCATGTCAAAAATGTACTTCCATACGAAAACAAATATGGGTAAATTAGGGCCATAGAATGCAACATTTGCTATTATTTTTCAGCTAAACAAGAACCTTCAGATGTACCATTTGGAGCTGCATTTGGAGCTAACAATCAAACTATTTAACAGCTAGTATGAGCAGCCATCACTCATAACTGAAAGGTTTTGAAGGACTCAGCAAACCGTGATTAACCCTTTAGTTGTCGGATCGTGGGGAAGACCGGAGCCCTAAGGGAGGGGCTGGGGCAGGGAGGGGAGGCTCTCATTTACCAACAGGTAAGGAAGTGTGTCAGTGTGTCAGCATCCAGCAGGATCTCTGTCCTGGCCACCCTCCTGGCAGCCCCAGCAAACCACTGGCTCTCATCTTCCATCAAGTCACCATTGCCGGGAACTCGGACGATCAGTTTTGACCTAAGGGGTAACTCCATGTGGGACCTGCGGGAAGGGGACAGGTTTCCCATGGTGCGGTATGGCTCTGGGGCCCCCATCTCCTTAGCCCTTGCTGGTGGCCTGGCCTGCCTGGTCTACCCAGTGTTAACAGGGCCACAGCTAGGGGAGCTCCCACCTCGAGCAACGCGGCTCCCTCCTTCTCCCCCTGCCCACTCCTGCTTTCCTGCAAGAGAGCAAAGCCTACTACACCACAGGCTCACTGAGTTTCACCTATAAGTATTTTTCTCACAAGTGCTTTGGAGGGGGATACATCATCCAGACTCTTAGCGATACATCAAGGAGACTTGAATGCATTTGAAATATAATGAGTATGCAGCCGTAAGAGACATGCCTCATAAGAAGCTCTTGAATGAAGAAATAAAACAAGTGATCCTGCCTTTGCATCTTGTCTCTCAAAGGCGGCAGCGAGCCCCTTGGTGCTCTCCCCAAGTCACACACTCAGGCATAAATTACAATTAGTAATTAGGTCCCGAGAGGGAAGTGCCATAGTTTATGTTAAGCGGACCACCCTCCACCTTTGGCTACTTTAAGCAGCTCCGCCCCTCCCCCCCTCAAGGCTTGGTGGGGAGACAGAGACAGGGGCCCTTCCCACTTGGCACAGGGCTAACCAGGGAAACGCTTCATTCTTTCCTCCTGTGGCCAGAGTGGGCCAGGTGAGCCAATTCTGGCCAATGAGATGTAAGGAGCAATCTGCCGGGGCTTCTGGGAAAATCTTTGCTCTCTCCCAAAAGGAAAAGGTGACAAGAGGGTGATTTCACCTCCCCCTTATTGACTGCTTTGGGCACTGTCATGTGACGTGACACTAGGAACCGCGGAAGCCGTCTGTGCTGTGAGCATGAGTGGGGAGGTGGTGACTCACTGAAGATGGTGGGAGGAGCCTGTGTCCTTCTCAATGTGGATGAGTTCCCACTCACACCAGACACACCTACCTCTGCAAGTTTAGCTGAGGACGAACTCCTATTTTTACCCACTTTTAGGCGTGTACTGCTTCTTGTGAGCAAAAGCAGCCTGCGTTCGCCAGGATCATGTAGACGGTGGTGCTGAACACATCGATTCACAGTCTCAGCATGTCAAGCACAAAAGGTTTACTCCCACCGCTGCTAAGGCCACTGAGAATTGGACAGCCCTCCTCCACCTTGTGCCCTGTCAGAGCAGCCCCAAGGTCAATGCTGTGCTAGAGGCCAGGCCTGGGCGTGGTTTACATCACTTCTGCCCAGCGCCCCTGCCCAATCTAACTTCATGGAGGTGGGGGAGAATAGGGGGAGAGGGGGTAAAAAGAGTGAGGGCTGAGAAATGAAGGCTCCTGTGATCAGCGCTGTCCTGGCCACACTTCCTAACTGACACACTGTCTGGTTTATCCTTCTTCCATCAGAAAGTAGTTCACTTACTGAAGAGGTATTTATTGAGCTTACTTGTGACAGGTGAGCGATAGGGACTATGAAAGGTAGACTTGGCTGTCTTATACCCCATCACAACCCCAATCCTCAGAGCATCCAGTGCAGAGGAGATACTGAATAAAGTAGTAAGGAAACACAGACATGGAAATATGCACATATATTGACATTAAATTATATTAAGGTGTGCATGTATATTAATGTATAGTTAATATATATTAATTCACGAGCCCTTCCTGTCCCCAAGAAGCTTAGCGTCCAGCTGGCAGCTGGGCAGCAGACCATCTGAAGCACGTGGGGCAGACACGCTCACAGAGCAGCAGCACGTGCTGAGGGAGGGGCTCACAGGCCCACGGCCAGCGTGGCCTGCAGAAATCAGGGAAGGCTTCAGAGAGGAGATGGCATGAGGCTAGGGTCTTCTTGCTGAACAGAGACAGAGGGTGAAGCGGGAGGTCTGGGAACCCCGAAGAGCATGTGCAAGTGCATGGCAGTGTGAACAGGCCCGGCTGGTAGGGGCTTAGCCAAGAGAGCCCCTGAGCATCCCAGGCTGGGGGACGGTGTGGGGGCTGGTGTGAGGGTTGAGCAGAGGCTGGAAGGCAGAGGGCCTCAGTCCTGGCTGCATATTAAAATCACTCAGGTAACTGAAATATAAGCTCAGGTTCTGACCTACCTACCCACCCCCCCAACCAATTAAATAAGATTCTCCATGGGCTGGAGCCTGGGCATCAGTGCTCTTTTAAGCCCTGGGTGATTCTAACAGGCAGCCAGGGCTGAGAGCCAGTGTCCAGAGGCTGGTTGGGGACAGGTGTGTTTGTCTCGCTCAGAAATTGAACCGGAGCCCCGTAGGAGGGTGCCTTTCTCTCTCGTCCCTCACTGTCTTGGCTCCTAAAAGGGAGTTCCTTTAAGATCAGGGAGAATTGAGTTGCCGCAATGTTCTTCTGCTGTCATGTTTCCCTTCGCTCATTGCTCCTTCTCTGCCGGGTGGTCCCCCCTCTCCCCGTACCCATGGCAGCCTGGCGTCTGCGAGCAGCTGTGCTGACAGCTGGCAGGAAACTTCTCAGCCTCGGAGGCTCCTGAGCCGCTGGCAGAAGATCCCTGTAAGACTGACCAACCAACACAGCACCTCTGTGTGACCATTTATTCAGCAGCTCTCTCCATTGGTCCTCCCATTTGTTAGACGCTGCATCCCAGGGCAGCATCCCCTCTCTCCTGCAGCAGCATCCCTGGGCGCTCTGCCCCTCACATCCCTCTGCACACGTTCCCAGAATGCACTCCTTCACCACTAGCCACGGTGCATCCGGCGCAGGGGCAGGGGCAGGGCAGCGCCCGGCACCCGGAATCATCTGGCATTCGCTCACTGGCCCTGCTTGTTGCTTCAGTTCTGGGGCATTGTGGCCGATGATGCCCTCTCGGGTTTTACATCTTTTTCAGTTTGTATTTTCCTGTTTTGTTTTTTTTTTTTAAATATGTTTGTTTTTTATTTCAGAGAGAGAAAGAGAGAGGGGGAGGGAGATAGAAACATCAATGATGAGAATCACCAATCGGCTGCCTCCTGCCTGCCCCCTACTGGGGATCGAGCCCGCAATCTGAGGGTATGCCCTGACCTGGAATCTAACCGTGACCTCCTGGGTCCTGGGTCAAAGTTCAACCACTGAGCCACACTGGCCGGGCATGTATTTCCCATTTTTGAATGGTCTTTGTCCCCGCCTTCATTCATTCACTCAGCAAATAGGCGGAGTGTCTACCTCCCATGTGTCAGCCATTGCTGTGGGCAGGGCATGCTGAGGCAAATGGGCCTGTACTCAGTGAGCTTACAGTCTAACAGGAGCTATGACACGTGAAACCAGCACTAGGGAGCTCTGTGACCAGCACATGCTGACCTTCCCTCTTGGCTGAAGGTCACCCCCAGTGGGAACTAGACCAACGGTTTTTCAAACTGGGTTCCTTGGAGCCGCTGCATCCCCTGCAGAGGACACGGGCTGGACAGGTAGTGGGGTCTGGTCTCCCCTCTTCAACTATGGCGGGTTGTAGCTCTATTACATGTACTAGAGTTCTTCCTAGGATCTTGAGATGGTTAATTCTATGTGTCAGTTTGGGTGGACCAGGGTGCCCAGATATCTGGTCAAACATTATCTGGATGATACCGTGAGGGTATTTTTTGGATGAGATTAACAGTGAAATTGGTGGACTTTGCGTACAGCAGATTGCCCTCCATAACGTGGGGGGGCCTCAATCACTTGAAGTTCTTACTAGAACAAAGGCTCGCCTCCCTCAGCAAGAAGCACTTCAGCCAGCAGACAGCCTTCAGACTTGAACCGCAACGCTGGCTCTTTCCCAGCTCCCCAGCCGAATGGCCTACCCTGCAGATGCTGGACTTGTCAGCCTCCACAAGCACGAGCCAATTCCTAAAAATGAACACCTCTATCATTCATCTGTCTCATTGGTTCTGTCTCTGTGAAGAACCCTGACCAATGCACATTTCATCTGAAAAATGTTGACTTGCTAAAAACAGAACTTTCAGAACGACCCGCTAGAAGATCCACGGTCCTTTCAGGGCCTGCCGGATGGTGAGGCTGGGGGTTCGTGTCCAGGCTGTACCCCGCTGCCCTGCCTCACTCTGGCATATTTGTCCTGCCCTCGCCCCTGGCTGCCCCTCTGAATCTTGAATGTAGCTTACTCCCTGGTCTGGGGCATCTGCCTGGTTTGGGCCTTAGTTGTCTGGGTCCCGACTTAATAGAAGTTGCACTTTAAATATGTCCAGTGATTTACTGTTTTCAAAGTGTTGCAGACATTATTTCATTTAAGCTCCACACTACCTGCGGTACAGATGAGAACGCTGAGGTTAGAAGGGCTACAATGACTTGCCCAAGGTTACACAACTAGTAATAGAAGACACAGAGTTCAGTGTCTTGGACTCAAAATGCCCAGTGTGTCCCTCTGTCCCATGCTGTCAGCCCACTTAACTGGTTCCATGAGAGAACTCTAGGCGTTTAATATTCCTCCAGCAGAGGGGCTCTGGACACTGCCCCCAGGGAGCAGCATAACCTGCTCCCCAACTTCCAGAATGAGGAGGGGGAAGACCCTCAAAGTAATGAAAAGTGACCTCAGCTGCACCGCAGCAGCTGCTTGTCGGGGCAGCCCTGCTGGAGTTGGCCCGGTTTCCCGTCTCTCGCGGTAGAGTGGCCGTGACTCACGGCCGTGTGGGGCTTGCCAGCCTGTGACAAACAGTCATCATCGGCTGTGAGTCTGATGTGCGACACGGGGCTGCCCCGCTGAACTGAGTCACTGCGCTCTCCTGGGTCTGTTCCCGTGGCAGCAGCACTAACCTGGGAAGGTATCGGTGGCTGCAGGGCTCTGCGTGGTCTGCCAGACCCTTTTCCTGCATTGGGAACCGGGGTGGGTGATGCAGGGTGGAAATGGTCTGCCTCTTCGTTGTGACATCAGGAGCCATGTTGTTGCTGTGTGAGTGTGAGTGTGAGAGTGTGTGTGTGAGAGAGGGAGTGTGTGTGTATGAGTGTGTGTGTGTGAATGAGTGTGTGAGAGTGTGTGTGAGAGAGGGAGTGTGTGCGTATGAGTGTATGTGTGTGAATGAGTGTGTGAGAGTGTGTGTGAGAGAGGGAGTGTGTGCGTATGAGTGTATGTGTGTGAATGAGTGTGTGAGAGTGTGTGTGAGAGAGGGAGTGTGTGCGTATGAGTGTATGTGTGTGAATGAGTGTGTGAGAGTGTGTGTGAGAGAGGGAGTGTGTGCGTATGAGTGTATGTGTGTGAATGAGTGTGTGAGAGTGTGTGTGAGAGAGGGAGTGTGTGCGTATGAGTGTATGTGTGTGAATGAGTGTGTGAGAGTGTGTGTGAGAGAGGGAGTGTGTGCGTATGAGTGTATGTGTGTGAATGAGTGTGTGAGAGTGTGTGTGAGAGAGGGAGTGTGTGCGTATGAGTGTATGTGTGTGAATGAGTGTGTGAGAGTGTGTGTGAGAGAGGGAGTGTGTGTGTGTGAGTGTTTGGGTGGGTGAGAGAGAGTGTGTGTGTGAGTGTGTGAGAGAGAGAGAGAGAGAGCGAGAGAGAGAGAGAGAGAGAGAGTATGAGTGTGCATGGGGGCACCTCAGAGGCAGGGGGTTGAGTAAGCCATCCTCCTCAGCTCATGGGGATGCCACCCCTCTCTCACGGGCCACATTCGATCTGTGGCAAATTCTTAAAAATATCCCCCTCAGTCGCCACCTCCCTCACCCCACTCCTGCTCACTCTGCTCAGAGCTGCCATCTGCTCTACAGTAGCCCTCAGCAGGCTTCTCTACTTCCCCTTACCCCTTCCCCTCTGCTCATTCTCAACACCACAGCAAGAGTGATCCCAGTGAAGTTCACTTGCTTTTCCGCCGAAACCATGCCTGGCTCCCCATTTTCCTCAGTGTGAAAGCGAAGACCCTTATGGTGGCCCATAGGGCTCTGAAGGGCAGGGTCCCTGTCATCCAGCCCTCCTCTCCCCTACTTGTCACCTCCACTCACTCCGCCCAGCCCAGCCACAGTGGACTCCTTGCTGTTCTCAAGCATCAAGCTCACCCTCCCTGCCCCTCTCCCAGGGCCATAAGCTGTTCCTCTGTTCAGAAGCTCTCCCCCCTCACATTCCCACATGGCTGCGCCTCACCTCCTGTGCCCAATGAGGCCAAGGCTGCCCACCTTTCTAAAATCACAGCCCCCTCCTCTTCACCCCACCCTCCCTTCCATTGCCTGGCCTGAGCTAATCTAGCCCCCGGTGCGGGCTGGTCCCCCTCCACCCCAGCGACCTTTCTGGCCCCAGCTTCTTCCACCCCTTGGGTTTCTGCTGTCAGTCTCAGTCCTGAGTTCTGAGTCCTCTAGTCCTCTGAGCTCTGGGCTGTGGGCCGTTCAGTCCACCCCTGCTTCTTAGCAGCAGCACACTCTCCTAACGGTGCTGCCCACCCCGGTTCCCCTAATGGGTGTTTTCAAGGAACTTTTCCATCGAAGGCTTTCTTTTCATCCTAAAAAAGGGAAATTACTTAGCTTAATTTAATTTGTTTAATTTTTCTGTTAAAAAATGAGGTTCAATTAAGATACCCAGAAAAACCATAATGTTCATTTAACAGAAGAATGGAATTTGAGTTCCGCAAATGCATTTTCTCTCTTTCCTGTTTTTTTTTTAATGCAAATCTTGCTAAGTGAATTACTGATCCTTATTAGATGCTTTAATTACAGGTTGTTAATGGAAATATTACTGAAATTAAACTCACATATGTTAACCAAAGAAAAAGTTGTATGTGTCACTTACTAACCAAATTTCCAGACTTTGTCAGTTTGGTCCCTTGAGAAAGCACCTGAGAAATGGGCCTCTTAATTGTGATACAGTGTCAGCCCTTCCATGCACCGTCTCCCTGTGATGAGAAGATGCCATCTTCATCTGACACTCAGATATGGGCCTCACAGACATGGGCTGGCTCCACCCACGCACATGGGCAGACCCCACGCAGAGGCCCACCCGCCAGAGGGACCCAGCTCTGCAACATCTCAACAAGCCTCCTCCCCTTTTTAAAAAATATATTTCTTTATTGATTTCAGAGAAGAAGGGAGAGGGAGAGAGAGATAGAAACATCAATGATGAGAGAGAATCATTGATCGGCTGCCTCCGGCATACCTCCTCACTTGGGATTGAGCCGGCAACCCAGGCATGTGCCCTTGGCCGGAATCAAACCCGGGACCCTTCAGTCCGCAGGCTGACGCTCTATCCACTGAGCCAAGCCAGCTGCCCTCCCCCCTTTTTAAATCTGTATTATTGAAAGTATTCATATGTCTCTTTCTCCTCCATTGACAACCACCAGTCCACCCCCACCCTACGCCCCTGACCGTCACCACGCTATTGTCTGTGTCCATGGGTGATGCATGTATGCACACCAGGTCTTTGTCACCAAGCCCTCTATGCACAGGGGCACACATGCAGCCCAACACACACTGGGCAAACTGCCCGTCCACAGACTCAGAACCTCTTCCTACGTCCGATGACTCTCAGAACTTCGCATTTCCTCTCCTTGAGCGCATCAACATGCCACAGAAACAAGACCTGGCTGGATGGGGCAGGCCAGGCCCTCCAGGGTTTTCCTCCGTGTTTGCAATGCCCATCTCCCAAAGGGTTGGTGGGGGCGCTCTGTGGCCCCCTTCCTATCTGCTTCCTCTGGCAGCCTCTGTGCAGTGGCACTTCGTGCAGCCGGTCAGCTATTTGGGAAACAATGGCTTTCCTCCAGGGCGAGACAGTCTGGGGGATGAGCTAAGTACCATGTACAACTGGGTCTAGCCTTACGCCAGCTTGTCACACTTGCAGTGAACTTGGGTCTCTTCCTCCCTCTGACTAGTCGGCCAGCTTATTTCCCCGTCCCTAGGGGCCATTCCATCCTGTCCTTCCAAATTGGGCTTCCAGCATGACTTCTAAATGTTGAGTGGAAACTCCCTCCCCACCCCCGGGCTGCTGGGATGGCTGTTGCAGACGATGATGCTTGTGGTATGAGGGTTTCAAGCCAGCAGGCCTGGGCTGGAATTCCTGCACCCCACGTACTGTCAGTGTGGCCTGGGGAAGATCATTAACCTCCCCGAACCCCAGTTTCCCTAGCTCTAAGGTGGGGACACTTAAAACCCTCCATCTCTCTGTTTCCTCAGCTCATAAACCTGCTCAGAGCTCCTCTCCTAAACATATTCTTCTGTGACCCAGTGGTCTACCCTCTCCCTTTCCTTTGCTCTTTCTCCTAAATGCTAACTCTGCCTTCCCATGCCCATGGCCCCATGCCCCATTCACTCCCCATCAGTGTTCTAGTGCCCAGTGACAGAGCCCACTCCAGCTCGTTTAAGCTGGAGAGGAATAACTAAAGGGATCCCAGGGACCTTCCAGAAACTCTGGGAAGGCCCAAGAAGACCTGGGGCTGCCCACACCCCCACTGGTCTACACTGGGGCTCTCCTAACCTCGGCTGCCGAGTCATCACTGTGCTGGCATCACTGGCCATGGATTCTGGAGGCCAACAATGTCTGGAATTGCTGAGTCCAGCTCAGCACCTTCTTGCCACTCTAAACAGAAAATGAATTCTATGCAGAACCTGTTTCCTCATCCTGTTCTCTTCTGCATCCAGGGTCTCACTGGCATGGCTGATTGGAGGAGCCCAGGTCACATGGCTGTGCTACACCTGCAAGGGCTGCCGGGAAAGAGAGGCTTAACTCTCCAAGTGCAAAGTGAGGCGTTGCCATGCATAGGAAGGGCGTTCAGTGGATGCTGCTGATGTGACAAGCTTTCACCACTCGCGCACCCACTGCCCCAGGTCTCTAGCTTTGTCCACTGCTACACTGAGGTGCTCTGGGGAGACCACCATGTGGGGCATCTGCTCTTTGTCACCCTGTGTCCACTGTCCACCTTCCTTCCTGTCCTCTGCCTCCGAAGGTAGACCTGGAGGACCTACTCCACCTCCTGCCTCACCTGCCTTCTGGTTTCCAGTGGGTATAAACAATAGTTGGGAGCCCTGGCTAGAGAACAGAAAGTGAGAGTGAGGTCAGGGAATTTAGCTCCCTGACTCTCTATCTGTGGGGCCCACCAGGCTGGCTGTGGCCCTTCACCAACTCCACAAGCATGTCAGGCAGGTCTCTTCACTCAGTACTCCCTCTCTCCCTGTTCTTGGTCTTTGGGTCCAGGGTTGTAACTGCTCAAGCTATTCCTTGTTGCCCCTCCCAGGTCACTGAACCCTCCTGAGACTTTCCCTGCACCATACCCTACTGTTACCAAGACCCTTCATTAAACCCTCCTAAAATTACCCAGTTTAAGCATGCCATCTCTCTCCTGATAAGACAGCCATAGTGACCTCCATGGTGCTAAAGCTGGTGAATATTTTTCAGTCTAGATCCTCCTTGACCTCTTGGCTGCATTTGACCTTGGGGCTACTCCTTCCTTGGTACTTCTGTTCCCTTGGCTTCCAACTCTCTGGCTGTATTTCTTTAGTCCACTTTCTGAGCTTGGCTATTCCTTGAGGCTGTGTTTATGGATTTCCTCTCAATATGATCTCCGTAGTTGACTTCCTTCACTCTCCGAATTCTACATCTCCAGCCTTTCCACTGAGCTTAATTATAAGGACCTACCCGAAACATCCACCTGGTTGTTGCTTGAATATCATCAATTCAACAAAACCAAAACTGACTTACTATCCCCTCTCACTAACCTGCCGCTGTCTCTGTGTCCCAAATCTCAGTTAAAGGCAACACCACCTATTCAGTCACCCAAGACAGCAGCCTGGAAGCCATCGGTTCTTCCTTTTCCCTTCCTGACCTTTTCGCTCTTTCCC
>NW_006300048.1:493917-495508 GCF_000327345.1 Myotis davidii | reverse complement strand
CCCTTGTTCTGTGTTTCTTCCCCTAGTCCTCTGTTCTCCCTCCCTACTCTCAGTGCCTTCATCAGAGACACTTCATCCTCTCTTCGGTGAGATATAACAGTCTCCTTCTTCCCAGCCTCCTAGGGTTCAGTCTTGCCCAGTGACAGTCGTTACCCTACTTGTAGCCAGCGTCATACTTTTATAGTGTGACTGACATTAGATTCTGCTGAAAGCTCTTTGAACCCCTGCTGCTTAGCTGGGTCCACAGCCTCCCATGGCCTCACCCCTGCCCACCTCTTCAGCTTCATTTATTGTCACTCCCTGCCTCCAAGGTCATGAGCTAATAAAATGATCAGCTTATAATTTCAAGCACAAACTATGCTCCAAGACCTTGTCTATGTGATTTCCCTTAACTTAGGGTGCTGTTCCCCCCTTTCCTTCCCATCACCTGCTCAGCCTTCCTCCCGGGCTGATGTCCCAAGTGTAGGAACCATGCAGTCTACCTCCACATTTACCATTCACATGGTTTTTCTTCTTTGTATCAGTCTTTCCCACTAGACTGTGATCTTCCTGATGGCAAGGGCAGTCCGGGAACCATTTCTAGCACTTAGTGTCCGGCACATAAATGCTCACTGGTTGGAGTTGAGTAGAAGATATTAAGTTACTTGGGTTGCAGAGCCTCTAAAAGCTTTGAAAGCATGACATTCTTAGAGGCAGGATCGCCAAGGAGGCCTCCTGCCCTTCCCTGAAGGTGGTCTGGATTTCGAGGAAAGGGTCTGGGGATCAAAGAACCCAAAGCCCCTCCCTCCAGTGAAATGCTCCTTGGCTGAGACAGCAGCATGTGCCCCCAGAGAAGACAGTCACGTTCTCACCACTGGCCTGGGAGCCACTGAGGCCAGGGTTGAGCCCCTGACCCCTGCACCTCCCTAGTGCTCCGCCCCTCTAGCAATGCCGTCTCTCCGCTCTCCTCCCTGGAAATTTGACGTGTCCTCAAGGTTGGAAGAGGCCTTAAAGCATTAAGATTCAGAACAAGGGAAGGTCCTGACCAACCTCGTGACCTTGGTAGCCCCTGACCTCCCTAGCTGTTTCTCCATCTGGAAGATGGGGTGATGGTTCCATCAGCAGCTCTGGGGTGATATGGGAATGAACTGACTCAGAGCCTGGAGTGGAAGCTCTTCTGAAGGGTTAGTTCAAACCCTACCTCCCCTGAGGCACTTCTGGTGACTCAGAGCTGTCCCAAAATAGCCTCCCCCTCTGAAGGCTGAGCTGAGTGCCACACTCACTCTGGCATTTACTCACTCACCACTCCTGAGTGTCCGCCCCCCACGTGCCAGCGATGCCTCTGTTGCCTGTCTGTCACCCTCAATGGATTTGGATTTTAAGCTACTAGGGCAGTGGTCGCCAACAGGTGGCCCGTGAGGTCTAAAGGTTGGTGACCGCTGCACTAGAGGACAAAGATCATGAAGGAAATCATTTACTGAGATTTTGCAGGCACACCCCCCCCCCTCCCCTGCTCTCTTCTTTAATTAAAGCACAAGCCTGGGGTGCTTATTGAGGAGACCTGAGTGTCTTGAACTAGAGGGGGGGGGGCAAGTGAAGGGAAGGAGGCAGG
>NW_006300048.1:478887-493813 GCF_000327345.1 Myotis davidii | reverse complement strand
GATACCTATAAGAACCAGCTGAGGGAAGATAACCCCCTCTCCTGTCACCACACCGAGGGGCTGAGTAGGTCCTAGAAAACCTCTCACTCAGGGGAGCTGCTGGGGTAGGCAGGGCAAGAGGCCTTGACACCTCCCCCTCCCCAGAGTGCAGGGCACTGGCAGCAGCTGCTTATTCAGATTGATGCCAAGGAAGTGCTGGCTGTTTCATGCTCTCAGGGGCCAGGGAGCTAATGCGGGGGGTCCCTTTCTGAGAAAATCAGAACTTGAGGGGTTTCCACCAACACCTCTGTGTGCACAGCGGTGCTTCTGCCCTGTGCTGGGTCCTAACACTCGCCTCCCTCCTGGGCATAGGTGCCCTGAGTCCAGGCTAGGCCGTCTAGCGGAACCTAGAGAAAGGTGAGGGCTGTTTCAGTAGGAGAGACTGGAGGTGGCCAGTAAGGTCCCACCAGGGCCACACCGGCCACACCCACACGCTCCATCCTGTGTCTGGCTGGTCCTCCATCCCCGCTCTCCCTGTGAGGGAGGCAGTGCTCTCCTGCCCTCTCTGATGGCCCCTTTCTGCTTGTGCCCAGGGCACAGGGTGGAGCTTGGAAACCTGACCCTCCCACACAGACACCCCCAAGCTCAGGCTCCTCCTGCTCTGGGGTGGTGGTCAGCACAGCCCTCACTTCCAGCAAAGGTCAGAGCTGTGCTTGGCATGCCTGCACCCCACAGAGCCTCCCCCACCCTGCGCCTTAACTGGATGTGAAAAGTTAATTCAGGTATAAACGTGAAGGCTTAATGGAAGGGGAGCGTGCAGATTAATTATGCTCCTTTGTGTCAAGGTAGAGGCACAGGGCACACGTCCAGCAGCTCAGCGCCTGCAGCTCCAGGGCAGCCCTGAGCCAGCCCCTCTGCCTTCCTCAGACAAAGGCTGCATGGCCCTCCCAGCCTCCGAGGGGCCTGGGGTGGGAGGGGGAGGAAGATCACTGTGGTTTTTGGGAGGTTGTGACAGATGAGGTGCCTGTGCTGTACTCTTGGGGCCCCTTCCAGTCTTGCTGACTCTCCTGCCTTCCATGTTCCTGACCCTGGGTGGGTGTTGAGGATTTAAAGGGCTCCAAGGCATGCTCTACCCTCAAGGTGCTGAAGGACAAGGAGGACTCCTTAGTATTAGCATTATTTATTATTATTATTATTATTATTATTATTACTAGAGGCCCATGCATGAATTCGTGCACCAGTAGGGTCACTTGGTCTGGCTTGTGAGATCGGGCGGAAACTGGCTCTCCGACATTGCCTGAGGGGTCCTGGATTGTGAGAGGGCGAAGGCCAGGCCAAGGGACCCCACCGGTGCACAATCAGGGCCAGGGAGGGACCGCAGGAAGGCTCCAGGGTGTGTCCGGCTTGTCTTGCTCAGTCCCAGCAGCAAGCTAACCTACCGGTCCGAGTGTCTGCCTCCTGGTGGTCAATGGACGTCGTTGTGAGTGGTTGAGCAACCTTAGCAAGTCATTAGCACATCATGCTTTGATTGATTGAATGGTCAACCTGTTGACTGGACACTTAGCATATTAGGCTTTTATTATATAGGATTATTATTATTATTTATTATTATTATTATTATTATTATTATTAACTTCGGAGCTTCTCCAATGGGCAAGGTGTTCAACAGGCACCTGAGCAGTTTTGTCTTGTTAGCAATCCTGTGGGGCAGGCACTCTTGTCCCCATTTTACAGATGAGGAACTAGAGACTCGACGCGGCAGTAAATTGCCCGTGGAAATTAGCAATGCTGGGCTTTGGTCCCTATTCTCCCTGATTGTGAGCTGTTGTGCCGCCCACTCTATTAGCTGCCTTTTAAGAAAGGCAGAGCCCCAGGGTGGGAGTAAGTAGCCCAGATGGCTCCCGGGAGTGTGTGATTCTGCGCGCACACAGGAAGTGATGCTCAGAAGGTCTGAGTGGGAAGGCTGCAGCAGGCTCGGTGGGCCGGGGCTTCCTGTGCGGAAGTGCCTCCTGCTCTGAGACGGGGATTAGAAAGCTCGGGAGGTGGAAACCCATTGCCCACCTCCAGGAGCAGCGCAGCTGCCTCCCCCACCCTCTCCACCCAGGAACCACACTTCTTCTCTGAGGGGGAAGGTGACCCAGTAGGTTCTGGGACCTGGGGCGGGGGGGCGGGCTCCCACCTGTGCGCTGTTTCCAGGCAGTGGGCACCACCCCCATTGGAGTCGAGCCAGTGATTGAGCAGAGGTGGCCTCCGCACCCAGTTTCTCCCTCGCAGAGCCGGTGGAACACAAGCCCATGAGTCTGACCTGCACTGCGGGCTGTGTCAGGACTGAGCTCCTGTGACTATTAGGGCAGGAATTCTCCAGGGGCTACTGGATCAAGGGGCTTTTCTCCCCACAGCTGCATCTGTGCGCCCCGACTTCATCCACAGAGCGCAGGGGCCGGCTGCTGGAGGTCAGATGCAGCAGGAAGTCCCAAGGGCAGCGGCCCTGATAGCACAATGACTTTCTAAACTGAGAGCCACAGAATGCACAGGGGGTGGGCAGGGCAGTGGTGGCAGTCAGAGGCTCAGAGAGGTCGAGAGACAAGCTCAAGGTCCCTGATTTAAGCGGAAGCAGAAACCCAAATCTGCATGTCTGTCTTCCCAGTGCAGGCCTCTGCCCCTGAGAGCTGCGGCTGAACCCCACCCTTGCCCTCCCTGGGTGTGACTGTAGCCCAGAGAGCCTCCAGCAGGCCAGGAGTGGGGTCTCTCTTTGACAGGTGGGTGAACGTGTGCAATGCTGATCGCTGGGGCTTGCTGAGCACCTACTAGGTGCCAGGCACCAGGAAAGCGCATTCTCATTCTTCATCCACCTGAGAACTGACGTGCCCATTTTAAAGATGTGGAAAGTGAGGTTTAGGAAGGTGGGCTCAAGACCATCCAACTAATAAGTGGTGGAGCCTACACTGGAAATGTGAGCGACAGACAGTGCCTGTCCAACAGGTGTTTATGGAGCACCGACAGTGTACCCAGCAGGCCCCACCCCCTGGGATACAGCAGTAAACGAGACCAATGGGCTCCTGGCACTTCCGCAGCCAGCAGTTCAATGGGGGGGGAGGGGGCGGTGAATTGCGGGCCATGCGATGTGGGGGAACCAGATATGGGGGAACCAGAATGTGTTTGTTCAGCTCCGAGTTCCCTACGGCGCTGCTTCTCTGCTGGGGCTGCAGAACGGGGTCCTGTGGGAGTGAGAGGAACCAGCCATGCCAGGGCCCCTCCAGACCTATGGAGTCCAGATGCCTGGGTAGGAGCCTGGGCATCGTCGGCATGTTTCACAGGCTCTCCAGGCGCCTGGAGTTGACTCAGGCTGAGGCCCACCGCTCTGCAGCTCCACAGCACATTCGGCGAACAAGCTTGGAACACATGTGTCTTAAACTGAAGAATTTGGGGAGTGTGGTGACCATCAGACTGCGCCTTTGGAAGCAGCAGTGCCCCTTGGGGGACAGGGGTGGGCAGAAGGGCTGCTGGGGAGACCCCAGAGATGCCCCCCAGGCTCCCAGTGGCAGCACATGTGGCAGGTGACAGGTTAATAGGAAATATCTCAAGGTTCCTGGCTGTCATCTTCCCGGCAGAATGTATTTATTCCTGTGTCTGAGGAAAGGCCTTTTGCGAGGGCGCCTGGAGATTTAGGTGTAAAATTTAAAGCACTAATTAAAGTACATAAAACACAGTATGGAGCCACTAGAGTTGCAAGAAGTGGCATGGAGAATCCTCATCAGCCCTAAGTGCTTGCGACTGGGAAGAGGGCAATCACTAGGCAGTAAATGCCTCCTGTGGGCATGAAAGACCGAGGCGGAGGGTCAGTGGGTGTCCAAAGGCCTCCACGCCAAATTGGATATAAGAGACTATCTGTCACTATAGAGAGACTCAGTCTGCAGGGGACACCGCCCTGTCCTCAGGGAGCCCCAGTCTGAGAGGGACACAGCCCTGTCCTCAGGTTTGTGCTGCAGGACTTACAGACGATCTTTCAAGTCATAGCCATGCCCAGCAGTCCTGCAAGGCCAGCGCGGTTGTGCTCAAGGTAAAAGAAGCAAATGAGATTCAGAGTAATTACCACCTTTGTCCCCCAGAGAGCCTCAGTTTCCCTGTGAAGCAAAGGCAGAGCCTGTCTTCAGGAATATTTCACATAATAGATGAGGCACAGCCCTACCCAAAAGCTCTCCCAAATGGACTGGACTATGGACACGGCCCTGTCCTCAGGGAGCCCCAGTCTGAGGGGGACACAGCCCTGTCCTCAGGGAGCCCCAGTCTGAGGGGGACATAGCCCTGTCCTCAGGGAGCCCCAGTCTGAGGGGGACACGGCCTTGTCCTCAGGGAGCCCCAGTCTGAGGGGGGACACAGCCCTTCCTTTAGGGAGTTGCTCATCAAATGTGTGTGTGTAGTGAGTGTCTCCACATTCACTTGGTTTTGGGGTGAAGACACCAGTATGAGTGCTTGTGGTTATTCAAGGTCCCAGTGGAAACTTTGTGTGCAGAGTTTGGTCCCAGAGTTTTAATTAGATGTGTGTACTCTGCTTTATATATTTGTGATTATATAAACCCTTTATCGAAGTGTTTCTATTTTTAGTATATATCTCCTACGAGCTAATGGCCAAGAGGAAACCCAGAAGTATATGTTTACCATCTATATATATAAAACCCTAAGCAACCTGTTGACCATTCGACCAGTTGACCATTTGACCAGCTGCTATGATGTGCACTGACCACCAGGGGACAGATGGTCAATGCAGGAGCTGCCCCCTGGTGGTCAGTGCGCTCTCACAGTGGGAGTGCAGCTCAGCTGACTGGCACCAGACGCCTGGCTCACGACTGGCAAGTGCAGCTGCAGTGACATGAGCCTCTCCCACCTCCGTAGCAGCACTATTGAGAGGCAGCGGCAGCAGGTGCAATGGGGCTGGGATGAGCAGGAGTGGTGTGGCACCTGGCCTGGGCTGGGACTCCTCCCAGGTCGCTGCCACATCACAGTTTCGGCATGATCCCCGGCAGTCCGACATCCCCCAAGGGGTCCCGGATTGCAAGCGGGCTCAGGCCAGGCTGAGGGATCCCACTGGTGCATGAATTTGTGCACTGGGCCTCTAGTTAATAATAAAAGCCGGTAGCTATAGTTTTGCCATTCTAAAAACTTCATGCACCACAACTCATTAAACCTTATAATAATCCAATGAAATGGCTACAATCAGCCCATTGGCTACCTCAGGGAACTGAGGCACAGAACCTAACTCCCTAGAAGCCAGTCAATAGTGAGAGGCTGACTGGGTGCCAGAGCCTGGCACTGACACACGGCCCCACTGAGTGTGTTCAGGGTAGAGCGCTGAGTGCCCCCTCTCCCTGAGGACTGTGAGCCCAGCGACGGGAGCACGTGCTGAGCCTGCCCCTGGGAACCAAATCTTGGGTTTGTGCCCCTCTGGTTGGGGTCCTGGGTCCAGACATCAGCTTATGTGTAACCGGGGCTGAGCCTGCTGGCTCTGAGCCTTGGCTTCCTGTGTGTGAGCTGGGGAGCAGGGGAGCTTCATCAGTGCTCTGCTCAGAACTCCCAGGGCCAGCTCCTTCTAAGTGTGGGTTTCTGAGGCCCTGCTCCGGGCACTCGGGTTCTGTGGGTTCTGCATGGGGCTTGGTGATTGAGGACCACAGACAGCCTTCCACAGCAATGCAATGAGAAGAACAACACCTGCTCTAGCAGAGATCAGCCGCTACTATTGATTGGGCACTTACCATGTGCCAGGCTCTGTGCTGTGTGATCACGGGACCATCTCTCCTGTCACAGCCACCCCATACTGCCGGTGCTGTAATGATCCTCGTTTCAAGGTGAGGAAGCTGAGACTTAGAAGGATGGAGTGGCTCTCTAAGGTCACAAGACAGGGGTTACCACAGCTGGGACTTGCACACAGATGACATGATTTTAGTGCTTACACCCCTACCCATCATGCTGCACTGTCACTACCTGGTTCAGCCCACTGGCCCTCCTCCCCAGGGCCTTGCTGAATGGGCAGTGGGCGATGGCACCTATCTTCCCGCTGCTTGTACTGGGCTGGGCAAGTGACTCACACTCACCACTGGAATGGCTGGCCAACAACCCATCAGCGAGTGTTTCTTGAGAATTTGAACTGAGACTCGGAGACATTGAGATGAGACTGTAACCATGTGGATGCTGTTGGGACCTGGAATGAGAAGGTCAGAATCAGGGCTCGAGTTGGCAACTCAAAGGTATGTTGACACTGAAGTCATTTATGGGGAACTTTTCAGAGGAGGCAGGTTTGCAGGGAGTTGAGTGGAGCAGACAAGCCATGAGAAGGAGAGGCTCCCAGGCCGGGAGACCAGCCTGCACTGCTCAGAGGGATCTGTGCTCTCTGCAGTGTCTGTACAACACCCTCCCCCCACCTAAGCTAACTCAGCAGGTTTCTAATCCTTATGTTTAGATTATTTCATCAAATACTTCCCAACGTCCCCGAAAAGTTTTTAGGATCAAATCAGACAACATATGTGGAAGGGCTCAGCGACCTGGAGGGAACCACACTAATCAGGAAATACCTGGAAAACAGCTCAAGTGTGAATTTAATCAACGGGTTGCTGCAAGAAGAACTCGGAGAGTGAGCCCTTACTGTGGGGTAAGCGTGATTAAGGGAGCTCTACAGAGACAGTGGTGATGAACAGAGATTTGTGGGAGGTGGGTGTGGATGGCAGGAATGAAGGGAGACCCCGAGGAAGCAGCCTGAGCAGCCATGGGCAAAGGCGTGGGGTGCGGGAGGTGGCAAGGGGCTGCAGTGGGTGCTGTCCAGCAGGCACAATTTTGAGGAACTCCAGTGAGTGGATGAGTTGTGTGTATATTCTGGACACCAGGGAGGCACAGAAAGTTACTGTGCAGGAGATTTTAGAAAGTCAAGTGATCTGATGGATTAGTGAAAGGGAGGAGGGACAGACTAATTAAGAAGCCAGTGTAGTTTCAGGGGGTCTGAAAAAGCATCCCGAGAGATTTCATGAATGAAGAATAACTAGCACCAGGTCATAGTCTGTACATGGGGTACTCCTCCATGCACTCAACCAACTGTTCTGAGCAGCACTTTCCAAGCAGGTGATGTAGAGTGAATGAAGCAGGCACACATCCTGCCCCACTGAAGCTTGCAGCCTGAGCAGGGAGATGGACTTTACTACAACAACCATACACATTGATACGAGATCCAGACGGTGAGAAGAATCTGCTACAGGGCGTGGCCAAGTTGGAAAATGGGTGTAGGAGCATCAGAGAAGGCTTCCCTGAGACACTGAGCCTTTCGCTGAGATATGAAGTCTGAGCAAGATTTTCTATGAAGAGCAAGTGGGAAGACGCTCCCAGTCGTGAGGACCAAGGCCCAGAAGCAGTGGGAACACAGAAAGGGCAGCGGGTGGGCATGTCTTGGTGAGAAAAGGGGCGGGAATAGCGAGGGGGGCCTCGCAGGCCATAGTAAAGACTGTGGTCTTATCCCAAAAGCAGTAGGAAGCCACAGAAACATTGGAAGGGGGAGGGGCACGGTTGGTTTTGTGATTTTAGACGTCTACTCTGCATGAGATGTCAAGAATGGAAGGGAGTGGATCGAAGAGGATTCTGGGAAGCCAGGTACGAGGCTTTGGCAGTAAACACTGTAAACCACCCCTGATCATCTCAGCAGCAAAGGGATTGATAGGAACTAGTTAGGGAACTCTCAGAACTGAAGAGGAGGCTCTGGGACGCTGGTGACCGGTTTGGGTTTAAGCTTCCCAAGACTCTCTTTCCCCTTCTCTGCATGTCCTCAGGGGGCTCCGCATGCTGGGGACACGGTGACAGCTGCTGTGGGGCCTATCTTTCCTTCATTACCAGGAGCATGAAAAAGCTCTGGTTGGGTAACATGGCTGCAGGGGGTCCAGTTGCTGTGACTTGGAGATGCACTGGGGTGGGGGTCCAGGGTTGACGGCCCCACGAGAAGCAGATGGAGTCTGGGAAGAGCTCCTTTTTAGTGGAAGGGCTGACAGACCAGGGGTCCCAGAAAATGGCAGAAGGCATGTGGCCCAGACCGAAGGGAAAATAGGTGTTTGATGCAGAAGCCATTACAATATCTAGATGGGGAAACCATGGACCCTAACACGCTTTCCTCTTTGAAGGATGATGGGAAGTATAGGGAAGGGACTTGCATTTTTTAGGTTACTATGAGCCAGGTAGTTAGTTGGCTCATTTTCCTTATCTTCACCATAGCCCCAAGATATGACTCATTTCACAGATGAGAAAACTGAGGCTCAAGAGAGTCAGGGCTGCCCGCCTGAGATCACTCAGTCCTTTAGGCAGAGCTGAGAGCGGATCCTGGCATTTGGGGATTGATCAAACCTCATGCTTTCTCGTATCTCATGTGTACTCTTCCTAGGAAGTGAGTTTGGGAGGAGACAATAACATGGGCCTTTGAGCCTGACTTTCTAATCAGGGGGAAGCCAGCCACAGAGGAAAGCTCTGGAGGCAGCCAGAAATCCAGGCTGCCAGGGAGGACCAGGGGTCGGGCCGCAGCTGGATCCTGAGTGGTCATCTCAGCCCACCTGAGGCACGTGGGTCCCCATTAATGTGGATCTCTGCAGGCTATCTTCCTCAGCTCTCCTCCCTTCCCCCTGGATGTGGCTACCTGAGTGGTCCACTTTTTGCTAATCTTCTAATTAACAAAAGAGCCAATTGCTTGATTTTTTAAAAATTCATACTTTAGAAAAGGAAGCAAGATGATTTTGCACAGGTCTGTCTGATTGCGAGATTAGCGGGCGCCTTCCCACTCCTTAATCCTTACTTAATTCCCCCATCAACCTGGTTCAGCTCTACGCAGCCCGCACCTAGGAAATTCCGGAGAAAAGCTGTGCTTCCAGGAGCTAAGCGCTGGCATTGTGTTTATTTTTCAATGTGATCGCGTTGTGTCTGCATTTGTAATGAGAGGGGCAGTCTCGCCCGTGAGCTGCCGGGTACAGACTCAAAGGGCAGAGTCTGAATTTTGGAAACAATGCCCAGGAGAGCTGAAGAGGGGCATGGGCTTAAGAACGTAACTGGGGCAAGAGTGTGGCTACATGAAGCACCTCCAGGCCTGGGATCCCCAGGCTTAACCCCAGGTGGCTCCCATCTCAGACAGGGGCTGGTGGGATACAGATGTCACATTCAGACTGGGCAATTTGAAGAGAGTTTAATAAAGGGTCCTTTTAAAGGTGAGAGCACGGTGTGGGGACACCACAGGACCTAGCGATACTACAGTGAGGCCGTTCCAGATCCTAGACCTGAAGGGCCCAGGGGCAGAGCAGTCACCTGGACCCAGAGGCAGAGCGGGTTGTGTGGAGAGGCCCGCTTGGCAGGCTCTGTGATCCCCAGGGTGAGATGGCATTCTTTCCTCTCCCTCTGATCTCTTGCTGATGTCTTCATTGGCCAACCCATTGCGGGGTCCTACAGAGAGCAGCCTGCTGGTATACAGAGAGGGGAAGGCACAGGGGGGTGCAAACAGACGATGCCCAGCTCAGCTCTCTCTGCCACCTCTTGTCCTCTCTGGCTCTCCACTAGGCTGTGGGAGATGGAGAAAGAGCAGTGGGTGGGTGGGGTGGAGGCCCAGCTACAGCCTCAGTCTTGCTGTCTGAGCCTGGCCTCCCTGTTTCCTGCATCCTGGCCTGGCCAGCGAGTCTCCATGACTTTTCCTTCTTCCTTCATTTGTCTCTCAGACAAGGGGGTCTAGTCCGACAGAGAGAACCTGGTTTAACTGCTTCCCCAACATCTTCGTAAAGAGAAAAAGCAACACTCAGCCCCTTAGATCTGCTTCAGAGCTCAGAGGAGTTGGATGCAGCTCCTCTAAGGGTGGAGAGAATCCAGCTGTGCCAGCTGTGCCAGGTATGCTGTGCCTCGTCTCTCCTCTTTTCCAGGTCTGAGGACTTGTCAGTGTAGGGCCCCATCTGGACATGTTGCCCACTCAGTCTTGACTCCTTTAGTGGGCTCCTGCCCTTCCGTGCACCTTCCCTCCAGGAAGTCTTCCCTGATCACCCTGCCTTCACGTTGGCTTCTCTGCCACAGCCCCTTCTCACTCACTCACAGGTCCCGGTGCTCTGGCTAGGGCTCTGGCACTGTGGGCTCTAGGAACCTTGGACTGTGATCAACCCTAAGGATGGCCTCTTTGGAATGTCCCCAAGCTCTCCCTCCACCACCTGCACCAGCTCAGCCCACATCTTTGGGAAACATGTGTGGTGGGAGAAAGGCAGGGTGTTCTGTAGACTCATCTGCCCAGACCCCAGGGAAACATTGCCGAGAAGTAAAATGCAATACATTCAGGGCCCATGACTCTGGGACCAGAGAGAGACCATGGACCAGGGTCCTGTTGCTAGATTTTGGGAGCTGAGATTGTTAGACTTGGAAAGAAGCAAAGAAATCACCCAGCCCCAGAGCTTGCACTAACTTTTAGCTACAGCATCTTCTGTTTCTCACAGATGTAATCTCTCGTGAGTCCCGCTGCCTGGGATACAGGTGCCTGGCAGCTGCTCCGATGGAAGAGGTGTTGGGATTGGAGCCCCACTCAGCCTCCATGGTCCCAAGGGCTTCGAAGCAAGGGTTGCAGGCACAAGCCCTTAGCTGGTCCCACCCTGTGAGAACACAGGCACAGAGGACTGGCCTGAGACAGTTATTGGCCAAGGAGGGACTGGCAGTCACAGGCTGGTCCTTTCCTTCTTGCCCGGCCTCCTGTGAGAGTCCTCACAAGTCACTTACCTCAGGGTCAGGTTTGTTCCTCTCGGTCATTTTTTTAAAAAAATATATTTTTACTGATTTTTTTTTGAGAGAGAAAAATGAAGAGCAAAACACTGATCCACTGCCTCTCATATATCTGCAACCTGGGCACATGCCTTTAACGGGAAGGGAACTGGCAACCCCTCAGTGCACAGAACGATGCCCAACCAACCGAGCCACACCGGCCAGGGCATCTCTTGGTCATACTTGGCCAACCCTTCCCCCTGCCCTCCAGACCAGCGCCAAGAACCAGGTCTGTGCTGTACAGAGCACAGCCCATGGAGCTGGGCCAGGCCCGTGGGCAGAGCCAGACGCCTGGGGTGGAACAAGCCTCCAGATTCACTCCCAGCTCATCAAATCCAGTTGCAGAGCGATTCAGCTGCCGGGTGACCCAGAGCTTCCGGTCACAAAGGGCCAGGACAGTTCCTCTCTTGTCCTTAGACGGCAGTCCCCTGCCCCCGCTTCCCTCAGAGCTTCTTGGAGGCCGGGCTGCTTGGAGCTGAGCTCCAGGGTGAAGTTCAATTAGCATGCTGGGCCGGCGCTGCCGCTCCACATATTATTTGCACAGGTTAAGTATTCCTGATAAGGCTTCTCAAATCAGAGGGCTGAAATAAACTTAATTAGAACTCAGAATACTTGAAGTAGAGATAAAAGGCAGCGCATCCAGGTCTTTGAAGCAACAAACTGGGGGTGGGGAGAGGAGGATGGGTGAGCAAAGGGAGGTGAGGGAACCTGGTCCCACGCCATGATGAAACCCTTTCTTGCACAGGAAAGAAAGGAGACTGGAGTGGGGTTCTTTTTTTTTAATCTATTGTTGAAAGTGTGACATATGTCCCCCTTTCCCCCATTGGCCTCCTCTAGCCCAGCCCCGCCCCCTACTCCAGGCCTTTACCACCCCATTGTCTGTGTCCATGGGTTATGAGTATATGCATATAAACTCTTTGGTTGATCTCTTCCCACCCAACCACCATTCACTGCCTTTTCTCTGAGGTTGAGTTCTTGTCTTTACCCCACGAACCTTCTCTCACCAGACTTAGACTCAAAACATCTCTCTGGGTGTAGAGTCCACATTTGGGGCACAAGCAGCCTGGGTGTGAGGAGAGGGACTGGGTTGGATGGTGGGGGAGGTTAGGGAATTTGATTTTTATTAGAATGACCCACAGCCTCCACCTCCTTTCAGCACTCATGGTTTCCTCCAGGTTGTGGGAGGAAGTGCAGTCATCAGAGATGGTCAACTTAAGTGGGGTGAGAGGGTAGGAATGAGGAATACTCTAGAATTCTTTCAGATTTTTAAGTAAGTTTTATCCCAGTCAAGTCTGACCCTTCCGCTTCCTGGAGTCCAAGTCTCTTTTAGTTGCCCCTTTAGATGGGGTAACTAAGGACCCCTGTCATCCCCAATCAGCAGGGTTGTTGGAGCCCCATCCATGTCCCCATGAGTGCCATGGCCTGGGGCGGGCTGTAATCACCTGGGACGTAAGGTCAGAGCCAGCCCTAGCCAATGACGCATGGGGACTGGGGGATACACTCCCCAGCTTCCTTTCCCCTGGGGTGGAACAACCCAGAGGTGTGTCCACACAGAGTTTCCCAGCAGGACTGAGCCCCAGTTGTTCACTGTGGCATCTGCTCAGCAGTGCATCGAATTCATAGGCTGCCTCTCTCTCCCCTGGACTCTGTGGTGCCTCCTGGATTCAGGGCCCAAGCTCCTTCATCACTTTCCGCAACCTCACATCTCAGAGAGGCGCTGAGCATCCTGGGGGTGTGCCCTCGCTGTGGCCCCCTCCTCTACTTCTGTGTCTGCCACTGGCTGCCTTCTTACCACTGACTCTGCTCATTGTGCTCATCTGATGCCCACTCGCCCACACAGTGCACTGGTAGCTATGTGGCCTATAGATCTGCAGGTATATGTTGGTCCTTAACCCCACTCTTGCCCTCCACCTGCAACCTCCAGGCTCAGTTATTGGTCTGTCCCCTAAAGTCTTTATCCATTCTCTGTCTGCAGTGGTTAGAGGTACAGGTCTTCTCTCCCCTTTCCTCCTCTTCTAGAGGGAGGACACTCAAGGTGCTCTAAGCTGGATGCACGCCACGTAGTGTTCATGCCAGGCCTGTGAGAGGCCCAGGCCACCTCCCTGCCCCTCTCTGTTTCCTCCATTGTGGGGACTCAGCCCTGTAGGCTGCATTTCTCAGGATTCTTCCTCAGCTTGACTGGCTTCTGGATTCATCAATAGCAAGTGCTCATGGAGATTGGAGGGCGGGAGGAAGGGAGAAGGCAGAGTGTTCCCCCCCCTTGGGTGGTATTTCCAGCAGGGTCTGCCTTTCCTTTGGTTCTAGCTCCCTCCTGACAGGTTCATGATGTTCCAGGTGGCCCCAGCCCTAGGGTTTGGTACCATCACTCCTTCATCCCCAGGCCTGGCTGGCAGTGGCTGCCTGCTGGTGCTAGTCTCTGGGTTGTCTCACTCTCTCATTTCAGTTTCCCGCTCCCCCATCATCTGAGTGACCAACTTCATGCATCAGTGCCCTCTGATTCCCATAGGAATGGTTTCTGTATACCAGGTTGGGCATGACCAATTCCTATCCGATTGCCCTATAACCTTGCTGGGTGCAAATCTGTAAAATGGGGTGATATTAGAACTTACCTCAAAGAGAGGTTCAGGAGAGTGGGTGAGTCATTCCTCGTAAAGAGCAGAGCAGCACCTTGCCCATGGCAGGTGCTCAGTAAATGCACCGTATTATTGCTAGCGAGCTGCACCTGTCCTGTTCGTTTCTCGCTCTCCGTAGGTGCCCACACCAGGCCTGAGAACCTGTGCAGAGTGCTCTCTTTGGAGATGCCCCTCATCACCTCATTACTCACGTAGAAACCCCTTTCCATGTGCCAGCTTATAAAAAAGAAGGGCAGGGCCGAAGCCGGTTTGGCTCAGTGGATGGAGCGTCAGCCTGTGGACTGAAAGGTCCCGGGTTCGATTCCGGTCAAGGGCATGTGCCTGGGTTGCGGGCACTTCCCCAGTGGGGAGTGTGCAGGAGGCAGCTGATGGATGTTTCTAACTCTCTATCTCTCTCCCTTCCTCTCTGTAAAAAATCAATAAAATATATTTTAAAAAAAAAGAAGGGCAGGGAGGGCTCTATGGGCAGACAGCAGGTGCCAGCCTCAGCTCACCTGGAGTTGGCACATCAGGGATGCAGGCCCTCTGTGGGCTGGAGGGGCAGGGAGGGCGCTGCACAGAGCCCATGGCTCAGGGTGGACCTTGCAGGAACTTGTGCCAGAGTGGGCATGAGACACCAAGCAAGACCAAAACTCCTGACTCCTCCCTTAGTACTGGCATCCTGGACCGAGTTTGGTGTGAACCATGCGGGGGAGGGGGGGAACAAGGGCCCCCAGCTCTTGGTGACCTGCAGAGACATGTACGAATCCATTATCATCATAGTTTGGAGCAGGGGGCTGAGGCCCAAGTTGGGGGAGTGACTTGCCAAAGCCTTTGAGATAGAATTGGAACCCAGGTCTGACTCTGCTCTTGGTTCCACTGGGCGGGAACAACCTTCCTCAGTTTCCCAGTAAGAATGGTCTCTCCAGAAGGACATCACCCCTTACCTTGTTTAGGGTTTACCGTTTGCAATCCCTGTCTCATTTGTGATGGGGACGCTATTTTGCAAATATAAAGCCAACGTGTTTTATCTCCCCACTGAATGTCATTCTCATGCAGCCATCCCAGCACAGGAGAGGCTGGGCCTGCTTTGAACAGAGACTCCGTGGTCCAGAGGGGCTGGCCATTCAACTGGGGTTTGTATCATGGCTCAGGCATTGTGACCCTAGGCTACTAACTTCTCCAGCTTTTCATCTGCACCCGGGGGCCACAGCACCGGCCTCATTTGCAGAGTAGCTGTGAGGCAGGTATGTGTTAGCAGGCCTGGGGGACTTGCTCACGGGCTCACATAAGGAGCGCCTGTCAGATGGAATGGGAGCTTTAATTCCCATCCTGGGGCTATTGGAGGAGGAGAGAGCAGGGGATGGCGGGTGGGTAATGAGACCTGTATCTGATCTCTCTCCCCAAGGAGAAGGGCTTGCTGGCCTGAGGCAGGAGACCCCAATGGCAGGGAGGACTCAGGAAGGTTGCCTTCTCCCAGGCCGCTCCTGCACCACCCCACTCCCTATCCCCTCCCCCACCCCCCCACCCCCCCGTGCGGG
>NW_006300048.1:456386-478820 GCF_000327345.1 Myotis davidii | reverse complement strand
CCCCTGAGGGCTGGCTGCGCTGAGGTCACCTGGGCATGGGGTGTGGTTACAAGTGAGGGCATGGATTGGGGTCTCCAAGCAGTGGGTTCCTCTGTGCCTAAGGTGGGGTCCAGAAGTTTCTGTTTGCCTTGAACTTGATGAGTCTGTTGGGGAGTTATCTAGAGGGTTCAGAGAAGGCTGCAGGACAGGCCTCAGAGCGTCCTCAGCATCATCAAGGGGCAAAGTAGGACCAGTTTTATGTGGAGGCTGGTATGGCTCAGCCCCAGTGGAGGGAGAAAGAAGGCCCCGGAAGGTCATCAGCCCAGCCCAGCAGCAGTGAAAGGCCTGTGAGCACCGAGGCTAAACCACACCCATCTGGCCGGGCACCAGGCCACACACACCTGTAGACGTATCTGAAGCCAGCTGTGCCCTCCCTCCCAGTGCCAGGCAAGCTGCTGCCCCACCACGAAGGTACCATTTGGAGAGCAGGAGGCAAAGGGGGGTAAGAGATCAACACTTTGTCCTAATACAACCCTGCATGGTTCCATTAAAAAGCTGTTTAAATCATTGAATCAGACCTAGATGACTGTATTGCTGAAACTTAACCCCTCCCCCCCTGCCCTTACCCACAGAACAGGAACACATGATAGCGCTAATCAGCTAATAGGAAATGAAGTGGTTTCTCGCCCATCTGAGGACGCTGTGAGGCCATCTGTGACCTGGTCACACATATTATCTTGTCTGATGCCCGGATATGCTGGAGAATGGCTGTCACTGGAGTCAGCCTAGCGTGGCCATATGGTCTGGGACGACAGAGGCCACGGTGGTGCCCCAAATCGGCTTCATTTTCACCACTTCCCCTGCCAGAGGCTCCAGAGGCTGTTGGGTCCTGCTCGCTCTTCCCTCTGTGCTGGGCTCTGAGCTGGGCCAAGGGGGTGACTGAGTAATTGAAGCTGAGATGCAGGGTAGCTCAGGGGAAACAGCTCAGGCTTTGGGACCACCCAGAGCAGGCCTGGTTGCAACCCCAGCCCTACCGCTACACAGCCGAGTGACCCTGGGAAGCCACTGGTCTCTTTCAGCTCTGGATGGAGGTAGTAATAGCATTGACTTTGCAGTTAGGAAGTGAGAGGCAGAGCTGTGTGTAGAACACTAGCACCATGTACTGGGCATAGTAGACACTCAATCGATGGGAGCAAGTTTAAGAATGAATGAATGAATGAATGAATGAACAAATAGGCCATTTGCAAAGCTAAGCACAAGTGCATGGTTCCTATGCTGAAAGGCAATATAATGTAGCATATAAGAGTGAGGGCCCTAGAGCCAAATGGTAAGATGTCATTTACCTGCTACATAACTATGGGGACCTTACTTAACCTCGCTACACCTCGGCTCCCGTGTGCACAGCGGGGAGGAGGATAATGACATCCATAGAGGGGGTGCTGTGAGGATTAAATGAGTTAATGTACATAAACCACTTACAGCAGTACCTGGAGAAAAGTAAGTGTTCCATAAATGCCAGCCATTATTATTATGACACCATTCCATCCATTCCCACCTGTGCCCAGCATCACGCTGGGCCCTGGGAAGAATATATATAAAAAGTAGGAGACATAACATCTGGCCCCAAAGAGCTCGTTGAAGAGGCCAGATGTACATCCCTGAAGCAACCATGCTTGGGCTGACATATGGGCAAGCGTGACACTAATGTCGCCAAGGGCCCAGGGAGGTGCAGATAGCAGGTGCCGCAGAGAGCAGGGCGGAGGAGGCTGGGGTGGTGAGCGAGGCTTCGGGGAGGGAGGGATGCCTGCCTGTGCTGGAAGGAAGGCCAGGTATGCTGTTCGACTTTCTCAAGCCCTGGCTCTCACCCTTGTTTCTCACCATGGAAACACCCATCGGTTAGCCACTGCTGGTGAAACAGACAAGGGCTGCCTAGGAGCCCAGACATCTGGGACCTTTTTGTCTGCTTCATCTTTTCTTTCTTTTTTTTTTTTTGTAAATCTTCACCCGACGATATTTTTTCCATTGATTTTTAGAGAGAGTAGAAAGAAGGGAGGGAGGGAGAGAGAGAAAAACATCGATTGGTTGCCTCCTCACGCAGTTTGGAAACTGCAACCTAGATAAGTGCCCTTGACTGGGAATCCAACCTGTGACCCTTCATTGTGCAGGCAGATGCTCTAACCACTGGTTACTCCAGCTAAGGCCCTGCTTCATCTTTTGAAGAAGAGAAGACTTTGGACAATTTTCTGGCCACTCAGATTCAGTCTCCTTCAACATAAGTGAGAATAATAGCATCTACAATTCTTCCTGCCTCACAAGGTGTAGCCGGGGTAAAATAAACCTAGAAGGAAGGACTAAATAGGTTGCTACAATCTTTGTATAAATTAGTCAATGTGTGAACCACCAATCCTTGAAACCACTGGGAGGAGAATTCAGGCATGACCCCCTAAAGGAGATTTCACCCCAGGGGACAGTCATCCGGTTACCAGGCCTAGAAATCTAACCTATATAGTCTTCCCAAAGCCTTGACATTAACCATGGGGCAAAAGGCTGGCACTTGTACCTTCCTTGGCCCCAGCTACCTGTCCCCAGATGTCATGGCCGGTGAGGTTGGAAGCAATAAGCTCAAAGTTGCTTAGAGAAAGGTACATAAGCCAGGCCAGGCATCTTTCCTGGGTGGTGACCTTTCTTCTCTGCCCCTATGTGATGTTGGCCATGGAGTCCCATCTGCTGGTCCCCTGCCACTGCCCATTCACCTCTGCCTACCACCTCCACCTCCTTTCCTCTCTGCTCATCCCCAATCCAGAAATCAAACTTAATCACCTTCCACTCAGCATCTGCATTGTGATAAATAGTGTGGTACGCTTCTGAGGAGGAAAAAATCCAGCATTTAAAATATTTAGCCGATCCGAAATAATTATTCCTGAGGCTTTGTGCCTGCTGAGGGCTGCCTGCTGGAACGAACTGGGCCACCACTTGCCGTTTCTTTCCCTGTTGTCTTTATCTTTATTTTGCCTCCTTGCATTTATGAATTCTCAACACATTCAGGATTAAAACATTACAAATGCTCATCAACAGAACATGGGAAGGGCTTTCTGAGCTCATCACAGAAGAACCTGCTGATGGGGAAGACTGGCCTCTGCTGGGCTGCCTGCACTGCAGGGTGCGCCCATGCCTGGAGGGACATCAGTCTGGGGTGATGGGGAAGACTGGCCTCTGCTGGGCTGCCTGCCCTGCAGGGTGTGCCCATGCCTGGAGGGACATCAGTCTGGGGTAGGGAGACACAGCCCAGTCCTCAGGGAGCCCCTCGAGGATGAGAAGATCTGTGGCTACACCCAGGACCTGACAGACAACTTTGACTGGACTCGGCAGAACGCCCTAACCCAGAACCCCAAGCGCTCTCCCAATACCGGTCCCCCCACTGACGTCAGCGGCACCCCTGAGGGTGAGGACATGGCCTATTGCTAGGAATGAGGACTGCATCAGGGGGTCTGGCCTCTGGGCATCAGTCTGGGGTGGGGAGACACAGCCCTGCCCTCAGGGAGCCCCAGTCTGAGGGGAGGCACAGCCCTTGCCCCAATAATGCCCCTATTTGAGTGAGGAGACAGCTCCTGCCCAGAGGACTTCTGGTCTGATGGGAGATTTCATTCTGATTCGGGAGACAGTGTTCTCAACCTCAGTGACTTTCTTCTGGGGAAATTGTTCACAAGCTCCATTTTTCAATGGAGAACATGAATTCATTCATTCATTATCCATGTATTTATTCATTAATTCATCCATATTTGTCAAACACATGTTGGGCCCTTACAGAAGCCCCGATAAGCACAGTGCTTAGGGGATTCACCTGAAAGAAAAAGACAGCGTCCTCATCCCTGAAGAACACTGGTCTCGTTTAGGAGGCAGGTACACAAACATCCCGAAAGTCAGCTGTGACTAGTGGTGCAACCAAGAGGCATCCACAGTTCCCAGAAGAAAGGTGGGCAGCCCTTCCGTTTCCAGGAGCAGCGGGATCGGGGGAATGCCCCAGGCCACCAGCTGGGAGGCAGAGAGGAGCCTGAGCTGCCAGGCAGAGCTGGGTCCTTCAGAGGCCAGGCCGAGGCCCTCGCTCTGCCAGGCCTGGTGCCTGCACTTTGACTGGGGCAGCGGGAGCTTGGCCACAGGATGGCACAGAGCAGCCAAAGTGCTTGCAGCTGGCCTTCCCGGATTCTGGCCAAATGGCACTGCCGTGGCACAGCCGATGCTGCCGGTGCCCCACCTGCTAGCATGCCCCTTTCCACGTCATTTCCACACAGTGATGGCCCCGTCCTGCAAGCAGGTGTGGACACGCCTGAGGGCTTTCTCTGACCACGGAAGAATCACACATGGGCCCTTCTGCAGAGTAGATGTGTCAGGAAATCACCCAGGGGCTGAGCCAGGACCAATCATGAATGGCAGGTGGTTATAAACACCCGTGTCCGACAGTCTCCCAGAGCCGCCCAGTGGGGTTAGGTCCCAGCGGGGACACAGTAACTGCTCCCTGTGTTGGCTTCTTTCCCTTTCTTATGTTGTCTCTTGTTTGCAGGTGCTTTGGGGGTTACCTCCTGATGAAACTCCTTGTCCTGACATCATTGTCTCAGAGTCTGTTTCTGAAGAACTCAGACCAAGGCACTCACGGTGACTGGTTCTCCCTGCTCTGGTCCAAATAGAAAGAAGATCCTAGTGTCAGGGAGGGGTTCTGTGCTGAGGCTGGCCCTGCCCCACATGGTCCAGGACCTCCCGGCCCTTCACTTGCACAGGAAAGAATTCAAGAATGAGTCAAGTGAGAGCAAAAGAGTGTTTTATGCAGGTAGAGAAAAAGGTGCTAGGATGCAGGTGCCTGGAGAGAAGATCAGAGGTAGAGCCATCTGCTGCCCTCCTGGTTGCAAGTCTCACTTCCATGAAAGAAGCAGAAATACGTTCCCGAGTGGATGCAAGTGGACTTGAGAGTGAGTTGCGTGCTGGCTCAGTCAGTTCTTGGGATTTTGTGTCTCCAAGAGTAGGTTGTTCCTGAACTCAGTGGCATCAAGTTCTCTCTCTGCTTCTGGTTGGGAGGGGGTCTTGTTCCTAATAGAAGTATCAGGGGGTTAGTCCTCCTTGGCCTCCCTTTTACTTGTGGTGTCAGTTTTCATTATAATGATGATACAGTGAGCTTTGGGGTCCTTCTCTGGTCAATTTTCCCTTCATCTTGGATTGATCTGGTTTTAGTCAGTCCTTGCAGGGATTTCCTGCCATAAATTGTTTCCCTTTGATCATGGGTGGAGGTGGAGATTCTGATGAGAGGACCTAGGGCCTTATGGGCTTGTGATGTCTGCTCCCACTTCCTTATTCCACTTGTAGAGAGTTTTCCCTAACTTCTTTTTATCCTGCCTCACTGCAACCAAGAGGTGGGGCCGGGCAGGGGTGGCAAACCAGGAGAGAGAGACAGCTGCATTTTACTGTCACTGTGTTCCAGCAGCTGGCAAAGTACCACACACAGGACGAGTGGAAACATGCTCCGAAGGTATTCTGTTGTGGGGGCTAAGCAGTATCAAGATTTTTTCTCCACCTCCTAAGTTCTTCTGGCTGGACAACTCACCAAATTAACAGAGACAGATTAACAGGAGAAAATCAAAGTTTTCATACGTGTGGATGGGGAATTCACATAGCCATGAAAATTCCAAAGGCAGTGAAACAACATGGGGTATATGAGACATTTTTGGACAAAGAAGAAAAGGGGGGACAGGAATGAGGTCTTAGATTTCAGAAGTGAGAATGGGAGATTTACAAGGAGTTGAGGAAGAGAAGAACATATATGGCAGGGAAATCCTTGCTCGGAACTCAGAAACAATGGGACATGGGGTATCTAGCTACCAGGCCCCTGCCTGAAGCCCTCTGTTTACCACACTTAATTCAAGTTAGCCTAAGGTGACACCCTAAGATCTCCTTCCTGAAGGAGGTTTCTCTGTCTGAATGTCTAGGGCAGGAAAGGGGGAGGGTCAACGTTTCCTTGTCTTTTTTTTTTCTTTTTTCTTTTTTTAAATATATTTTATTGAGTTTTTACAGAGAGGAAAGGAGAGGGATAGAGAGTTAGAAATATCAATGAGAGAGAAACATTGATCAGCTGCCTCCTGCACACTCCCCACTGGGGATGTGCCCGCAACCAAGGTACATGCCCTTGACCAGAATCAAACCCGGGACCTCTCAGTCCGCAGGCCGACGCTCTATCCACTGAGCCAAACCGCTTTCGGCTTTTTTTTCTTAATAAAGAGCTTAAAATCAATACCCCCCAAAGGGCAGCTTTAGGGTGGCAAAACATGGGTTCCCTTCACTGTTAATTGAATGGATTAAGTGCACCCTGTCATCAACATGCTGTGTGACCAAGTCACTATACCTGTCTGGGCCACACTTTGATCATCTACAAAGAAGGGATGATAACGTTACTGAATTGGAAGGAATGAGATAAGAGCAGTGAGTGAGCTTAATGATTCTAATGGCCTCTGAATTGTAAGATTAGAAAGCCCCTCTAATCCTTGAGGCTACTTTTCAAAATGCCCAACTAGGAACATTCTGGTGGCTACAAAGCAGCATCAGTTTTCTGACTGAAATTCTTTTCTTGAACGAAGTGAATAATCTCAGTGGAAGTAATCTGCATTATAGTTTCTACAGGATTCAGTAATGTTGTTTTCAAACACTAATGAATGTTGAATTAAAAAAATGCTATTTCCGAATATTTATTCTGAAATGGCCTCCTGCCAAAGGAAGGCTGCTCCCCACCCAGCTTCTCATTGATGGCCAGGAAAGTGGACCTAGAAGGCTGTGCCTTTTCCCCGAGGCTGACGTAAAGAGTTCATTCATCCTGCAGGGACTCCGTGAGCAGGGGCTCTGCGCTGGGTGTGGGTGTGCCTTGGGAGCCCAAATGGACCTGGTCTGGTTGTCATCATGTCAGCCTCATGGGGCAAGGCCATGAACACGATAAGTGCACACGGGTTGAATAGTAAGTGCTGTGACGTAAAGGAATGTGTTTCGCCAATAACTAAAACAGTAGACCTAGGGTAAGGGTGGGGATGGGTGGGGGTGGCAGAGAGAGAAGGTACCAGAGAAAGGCTGCTTGAACTAAGGTTTGAGACGTTATTTGGGAAGAAAAAGGCAGGAGAGTCTTCAGAGGAGACAGATCCTGTGCCCCCAGGAGATACATGGTGAGTTTAAGGAAGTAAGGTTGTTGGGGGCCACAGTGTGGAGAGAGATGTGGAGTGAGGTGTGGGGAGAAATGAGGCTGCACAGGTGGGCAAGGGGAGAATGAGGGTCCTTGGAGGCCATATGCATTAGAGCCAAGAGTGGAATTCAAGTCTTTTTCTCCATAATACCCAAAATTTTATTATGAAGAGTATTAAATACACAGAAAAGGTGCATAGTGGACACCCATATACCCCACACCTAGATCCGACAATTTGCATTTTGCTCCCTTTGTCTTTTTCACACATCTATCCATCAGCCCATCCCGTGCCCTTCTTTCAATCATCTTGGTTTTTTCCCACTTCAAAGTAAATGGCAGACATCAGTGCAATTCAGCCCTAACCACTCCAGCATGCATCTCTTGTCACTGACAAATGTCTACAGCTGTGTAACCCAAATCCTTGTCAGCATACAAAGCATCCATCGCTCCAGGAAGTTCCTGTCTTCCCCTTCTCAATTAACCCCCCTCAAGCTCCCAGGCAACCACTGCTCTGATATTTCATACCGCACATGAGTTTTGCCTATTCTAGAAACCCATATAAATGGAATCATTTGGTGTATCCCTTTTTGAGCAATGCTTCTTTCATTCAGCATGCTTGGAGGTTCGTACGTGTTGTTGCATGGATAAATAGTTACCTCCTACTGTTGAGTAGCATCTTCAGGATACATACATATCACAATTTAGTTAACAATTCTGTTATTCAAAAACAGCTGGGTTGTTTGCAGTTTTGAGTAATTATGAACAGCGCTACTATGAGTGTTTTTGTACATCTTTTGGAGGCTATGGCTTTCCCCTTCTCATGGGTAAATACCTAGGAATGGCCTTGTTGGGTCGGGGGTTAATGTATGTTTCCTTCAATAAAGAGCTGGCAGACCTTTTCCAGGGTGGCTGGACCATTTTGCACTCCCATCAGCAGTGGAAGAAAATCCCAGCTGCTCCACATCCTCATTAGCACTTTGAGTTGTCAGCCTTTTAAGTTCCTTAATTGCTGCATGTGTTGTGATAGTTCATTATGGTTTTAATTGGTATCCTATATAATAAAAGGCTAATATGAAAATTGATGGAATGGCAAAATGACCGGTAGCCATGATGCACATTGACCACCTGGGGGCAGATGCTTAACGCCGGAGCTGCCCCCTGGTGGTCAGTGTGCCAGAAGCTGGGCTCAAGGCTGGCGAGCACTGTTGCAGTGGTGGGAGCCCCTCCTGCCTCCGTAGCAGCGCTAAGGATGTCCGACTGCTGGTGTAGGCCCACTCCCTGGGAGCAGGCGTAAGCCAGCAGTTGGACATCTCCCAAGGGCTCCCGGACTGCGAGAAGGCACAGGCCAAGCTGAGGGACCGCCCCCTCCGCCCCACCGCCCCCCCAGTACTCAAATTTTGTGCACTGGGCCTCTAGTTTTTTTCATAGTTGACAATGCTGCACACTTTTCCCACATGCCTATGGGCCATTTGCATCGCCTTTTGGTGAACTGTCTGTTAACATTTTTTTGCCTATTAAAAAAAATGAATTGTTTGTCTTCTAATACTCAGTTTTAGGAGTTCTTTACATATAGCCTGCATGTAAGTCCTTTGTCAGATATAATAATTATTATTTATTCAACAAATACTTATTGGGCCACCACTCTGTGCAGGGCAGTGTGCTGAAGTAGCAGAGGCGGGTCTGCCTCATGGGGAGTCACAGGCCTGGCCACCAAGCCCAGGCTGCTTCCTACTAAGCTCCTCCCCTTTCCTTCAGTGGACAGCTCTGGTCCCCAGGACTCTTGAGCTGGCGGGAAGGGCCTCAAACTGAGCAATGAATGACCCATTTTTGAAACTCAGCTCAGCTGCTTACTTGCTGTGTGACTAGGGGCAAGTCACCTAACTGCTCAGTTGATTCACAATTGTAAACAGAATTAAAAAACAACAAACAAACAAACAAACAAAAGCCCTGCTCATGGATTTACTGAGAAGATTAAAGGAGGCAAAAATCCTGGGCACACAGTAGGCCCTTAGCCAATACATTTTCTTCCTTTCCCTTCCTTGAGGACAGGAGACTGTCCCAACCCTGAGGGGCGGCCGGCGGGGCTTGCTCTGTCCGTGCAGGGCCCAGTGGAGAACAGCGATGGAGTGTTAAACAGAAGGGTATGACAGCGCTAACCAGTGGCGATCACTTGTTTTCTCTAGGGCTGAGTGCAGTGGCCAGGCTCTCAGAACGAGGGGTTCCCTGGGTTTGCTAATGGGATGTTTTTAATAGGCTTCCTGGTTCCTCTCCACCCGCAAAGGCTGAGGGAGAGGCACCTGGCCTGGGTGTGAGAAGACTGCCTTCCAGCCTGGCTGTGTCTCTCACCAACCCTGTGCTCCTGGCCAGCACCCTCCCTTTGGTATAAAATCCTGGGGCGGGGGGACAGGGAGGGCAAAGGAGTTTCTGAGATCTCTTCCAGCCCAAATGTTGTGCGTTTCCCAGTTCCTTGTGGAGCACAGCTGGGAGAAAGATTTTCAGGCAGAGCTGGTCATGGGGCCGGGAAGCACTTTTTAAGCATTTGTGTAAGTTCTTGTTTTGAGGAGCGTTGTGGGAAGGGAGGGAGGTGGAGGCACGGGCAGCTTAGACGCTGCATCACAGCTCAGAGTCTCAATCGGATCTAGATTAACAAAGGGAAAGTGTCCACAGAAAAGATAGCAATGACCTTAAGCAAACACACAAAACACTGCCTGCCCAGCGCCCAGTTTCCCTTGAACCTCTTCTTATCTGTTAAGAACTGGGGATCCTCTTGATGTACCCAATTGATGAAATTGGGACACTCTCCCTCTTTATTTCTGCCTAATTAGAAGCACATCTCTGTTGACTGACAACCTTCCTGTACGCGTTCTGGAAGGGTTTTTTTGGAGATTCTGTATGGGAGAGATGAAAGCCGTATCTTTTCTCTTATTTATGAATTCAGTAGATCTAAATCTTCAGGGGAGGGATTTACACAAAGTGGCTGAGTAGGAGGCCCAGGGGAGTCCAGGCTCAAGGCCCAGCCTGGGGAGTCCCATGCGTGTCCAGCTGTGGGGGTCTGTCCCAGGAGGCGAGGCTGCATGGTGCTTGAACTGCCTTTGTTACCTCCTAGCTGGGAGAGAGTGGGCATATTGCTTAGCCTCTCTGGTCTCAGTTTCCTCATCTGTACTATGGAGGTGGTGATACTGCCAACCCCAGCACACTGAGGGCTGAGTGAGCAGTGCGTGAAAAGCACTGGGTATAGTGCCTTGCTGGTTGTTGGGTCCACATCCCTGTTCACTGCTAGGATTACCATTCATCCATCAGCGCTTGGAGAACTATCCTGGAGGCCACAGACACAGGGAGGCCCCTTGCTTGTAGCCATGTGGCCGCATGGGGCTGGCTGAGTAGGTAGACACCTGGGAGCCAGCCCCAGGGTCCTTCCTGGAGGTCTTTTTCCTCGGGACCCTTCTCTGCATTTCCCTGAGGGTTGATGTCTCCAACATCCTTTTCCCTCTGAAGCTCCTGGTCTCTCCTGGTATGTAAACGGATGTCCTCCTTCCTGAGGCCACAGAGTGTGTTGAACTGCCTTTCACATTCAAGGGCGGCAGAAGGAACACCCCCATGCGGAGGGGTGGGATTTTCCACCTGAATGAATCTTCTCCTTCTCACCCCCACAACCTCCCATCACTAGGTGCCAGGACTTGGGGGGGGGGTTAATTTATATTCCAAAGGCTCCCCCCAAGACTTTCCCCAGGGGCTCACTGAACAGGATCCTTGTTATCTTCCATCAACACCTCTCAAGGGCTGGCACTTCCTCGCTCTTTATGTTGTTTATACCTGCAGCAAATGCTTCCCACAACAGGGACAGACTCACCGGAAGTCTCTCAATTAAATAAGTTTTCACTTAAATAAGATGCTGCAAAACCCAGAGAACATCAAACTCTTCCGGATGCCATTAAATGTGTCTGGGAGATTCAGGGACGCACACACAGCGCCTGCAGACCTCGGATGGTGGCTGCTGTGCTGATTGCAGAGGTGGGCAGAGCTAATGAGCGGCTCTGGCTTCCAGGAATAAGAACACGGTAATGGAAACCTTTCCGCACCCTCCCAGGGTACGTGCGCATAAAATGGTGGAGGGTTTCCGACTCAGAGATGGGCGGAGCTCATAGACTCATATCTAGGATGTCAGGACTCACTGGCCTTCCAGTCACCAGGTAGACAACTTATGGCGAGTAGTAAGAGCTACCATTGAATTTACCTGCTAAGTGGTTTTTACACACACACACACACACACACACACACACACACACACACACTAGCATCTCTTTTAAAGCTTCCAATCCAATATGTTGGATCTGTCCCCTGTTTTACAGATGAGGGGATGGCCACCCAGTGATGCTAAGTGACCTGAGGTCACACACACAGCTGAGAATTGGAGAGTTTGGACCAGGATGTGTTTCAGCCCTGGCCTGTGTTCTGTGACTATATACTGAGCTCTGGTGGGTGCCTGCACGATGCCAGGTGCCTTAGAGGTATGAACCCAGGGGATGCTCACACCCCTGTGCTGTGGGCTTGTCTGCATTTGCTGACGGTCCCATGCTGGTCAGCTCCTGCCTTCAGGACTGCAATGGACCAGAGTGACAGTTAAACAGGGTCACACATGGGTGTTATATCAGAGGGGAGGAAGGCGCGTGTCAAAATAAAGGGCAAAGCAAAACTCTCGGGGTGCAGAGGAAGGAGGGATCTCTCATCTGGTGGAGGGGGGGATCTCAAAGGTGCTTCAGGAGCAAGTGCTACTGGAGAGACATGGCCACTTTTTACTCCAGGCCTGTGTACCTGTTCTCAATGTTAGAACTCACTCCTGCCTTCCCCTCCCTCTTTTCCCTCACCAACACCAAACCATCTCCTCTGGTCTCCAGTGAAATATTTCTTCCTTGGGGAGGTCTGGATGGAACCCCTGGGTCAAGATCACTACCCCTTCCTAAACCCCACCCACCCAGGTCCTTCCATACCAGACATCATATGGGGATTGTTTGTGGTTTCTCACCCGAGGGCCTGTGAGCTCCCTGAGGAAGGACATTCAGCTTGCCCTTCTCCACACTTTGCTCCAGCAGAGGTTGGGCACTCAGCACCGACTGGGAGATTGGAATGCTCAAGCCATCCCACCCCAGCCAGCCAGATGGGCTCCAAACTCAAGGAGCTACTGGAGGCCTTGGGTTGGACAGCATGTGGCTGGGAGACTGGAGCCTCCAGGGCAGAGAAAGGGCCTCTGCACCCTCTGTACCAGCATGGGCTTGTCAGAAATGCTGACCCCCAGGCCCACCCAGCCTTGCTCATCTGAGCCTGCCTTTTGACCACATCCCCAAGTAATTCTGTGTGCACATGGAAAGGTGAGAAGCACGGGTGTCAAAAACTACTAACCAAATGGTTGCAGCTGCTCTGAACTCTTTTTTTAATATTTTTATATTTTTATTTTTTAATTTAATTTAATTTTTTAAATTTTTTATTGATTAACTTATTACATATGTGTCCTTATCCCCATGTGTGTCCCTATTCCCCCCCACCATGCCCTCACCCCCCTGTTGTCTGTGTCCATTGGTTAGGCCTATATGCTTGCATATACGTCCTTTGATCTCTCCTCTGCTCTGAACTCTTTTTTTAATATTTTAATATTTTTATTTTCTATTTAATTTAATTTTTTAAATTTTTTATTGATTAACTTATTACATATGTGTCCTTATCCCCATGTGTGTCCCTATTCCCCCCCACCATGCCCTCACCCCCCTGTTGTCTGTGTCCATTGGTTAGGCCTATATGCTTGCATATACGTCCTTTGATCTCTCCTCTGCTCTGAACTCTTTTTTTAATATTTTAATATTTTTATTTTCTATTTAATTTAATTTTTTAAATTTTTTATTGATTAACTTATTACATATGTGTCCTTATCCCCATGTGTGTCCCTATTCCCCCCCACCATGCCCTCACCCCCCTGTTGTCTGTGTCCATTGGTTAGGCCTATATGCTTGCATATACGTCCTTTGATCTCTCCTCTGCTCTGAACTCTTTTTTTAATATTTTAATATTTTTATTTTCTATTTAATTTAATTTTTTAAATTTTTTATTGATTAACTTATTACATATGTGTCCTTATCCCCATGTGTGTCCCTATTCCCCCCCACCATGCCCTCACCCCCCTGTTGTCTGTGTCCATTGGTTAGGCCTATATGCTTGCATATACGTCCTTTGATCTCTCCTCTGCTCTGAACTCTTTTTTTAATATTTTAATATTTTTATTTTCTATTTAATTTAATTTTTTAAATTTTTTATTGATTAACTTATTACATATGTGTCCTTATCCCCATGTGTGTCCCTATTCCCCCCCACCATGCCCTCACCCCCCTGTTGTCTGTGTCCATTGGTTAGGCCTATATGCTTGCATATACGTCCTTTGATCTCTCCTCTGCTCTGAACTCTTTTTTTAATATTTTAATATTTTTATTTTCTATTTAATTTAATTTTTTAAATTTTTTATTGATTAACTTATTACATATGTGTCCTTATCCCCATGTGTGTCCCTATTCCCCCCCACCATGCCCTCACCCCCCTGTTGTCTGTGTCCATTGGTTAGGCCTATATGCTTGCATATACGTCCTTTGATCTCTCCTCTGCTCTGAACTCTTTTTTTAATATTTTAATATTTTTATTTTCTATTTAATTTAATTTTTTAAATTTTTTATTGATTAACTTATTACATATGTGTCCTTATCCCCATGTGTGTCCCTATTCCCCCCCACCATGCCCTCACCCCCCTGTTGTCTGTGTCCATTGGTTAGGCCTATATGCTTGCATATACGTCCTTTGATCTCTCCTCTGCTCTGAACTCTTTTTTTAATATTTTAATATTTTTATTTTCTATTTAATTTAATTTTTTAAATTTTTTATTGATTAACTTATTACATATGTGTCCTTATCCCCATGTGTGTCCCTATTCCCCCCCACCATGCCCTCACCCCCCTGTTGTCTGTGTCCATTGGTTAGGCCTATATGCTTGCATATACGTCCTTTGATCTCTCCTCTGCTCTGAACTCTTTTTTTAATATTTTAATATTTTTATTTTCTATTTAATTTAATTTTTTAAATTTTTTATTGATTAACTTATTACATATGTGTCCTTATCCCCATGTGTGTCCCTATTCCCCCCCACCATGCCCTCACCCCCCTGTTGTCTGTGTCCATTGGTTAGGCCTATATGCTTGCATATACGTCCTTTGATCTCTCCTCTGCTCTGAACTCTTTTTTTAATATTTTAATATTTTTATTTTCTATTTAATTTAATTTTTTAAATTTTTTATTGATTAACTTATTACATATGTGTCCTTATCCCCATGTGTGTCCCTATTCCCCCCCACCATGCCCTCACCCCCCTGTTGTCTGTGTCCATTGGTTAGGCCTATATGCTTGCATATACGTCCTTTGATCTCTCCTCTGCTCTGAACTCTTTTTTTAATATTTTAATATTTTTATTTTCTATTTAATTTAATTTTTTAAATTTTTTATTGATTAACTTATTACATATGTGTCCTTATCCCCATGTGTGTCCCTATTCCCCCCCACCATGCCCTCACCCCCCTGTTGTCTGTGTCCATTGGTTAGGCCTATATGCTTGCATATACGTCCTTTGATCTCTCCTCTGCTCTGAACTCTTTTTTTAATATTTTAATATTTTTATTTTCTATTTAATTTAATTTTTTAAATTTTTTATTGATTAACTTATTACATATGTGTCCTTATCCCCATGTGTGTCCCTATTCCCCCCCACCATGCCCTCACCCCCCTGTTGTCTGTGTCCATTGGTTAGGCCTATATGCTTGCATATACGTCCTTTGATCTCTCCCCTGCTCTGAACTCTTTATAGGGTTGGCTGGCTCCACAGGACCGGCATGCAAGGGCCAAGTTCAGGAAGGCTTATGTGCTGAATCCCAGGTCAGTGTCCAGGACTGGGAAGGTCGGAGCCCAGGAGCAGGATTGAATGTGACCCCATGACAAAGGTCGCTTGCGTTCCTTCTCCGTCCCTGTGTGTGGAAGCCCCTGGCCTGCCCTGGCCGGGGATAGCTGCTCTGCAAGGGTTCATCCAGCGTGTGAAGGCACTTTTCCGGAGGACTGGAGCTCGCCTTCACCTCTGCGGCTGAGTCTGTGCTGCCCTGGGTGCATGCGCACGCGCCACGTGCAGCCTCAGAGTCTGACCATTCACAGCGTTGTTTTCTCACACGCAGACACTTTGCAGAACCCAGCTCCCTACTGCAGCCCCTCTCCACTTAGACTAGGCTTAATTATTTAAATTTAGTCCATCAGTGGGTCCATGTTTAATTTTTTAATTGAATGAATTGTTAGTAATAAATGATAAAATTTAACAGCCGTTAATAAGCATTCTAAATAGGGAAATTATTTCATTCATAGCACAACACCAAGATTTGCCTATCAATGGAGTTGTCCCTGTAAGATACTCTACTCTTTTGACCTGGTCCTCTTTACTGTGAGCAAATGTGAGCTAATGGATTTACTATGTGGCATGAATAAGGGGGGGGGGATGGGGTTTACTTATGTGCCATGAACACATTTTACTTAACTCTTTGCTGTTCCCCCAGGCGGCCCCCATTCCCACGGCTAGGGGTGCAGAGCAGTCCAGGGTGGCTCCAGGAACCTCTGAGAACGAGTGTCCCTCCTCTCCTAAGGTGTTTGCACGTAGTGCTGCTAGTGGAGCCTTGTGTGGAACCAGGATGGGGCGGGTACACACTGACTAAGAAAAGTACTTGCGAAAATGTTATTTTATTTCATAGGGAGCATAAAATACAACAGATACAAGTATTTTATTCTACAGTTCGAACATTGATTTCATTGCATCCTCCATGTGCATAACAAATTGTACAGCCTGGCAGGACAGCGAGCTTTGCTTCCCCAGCTGTGTACTCCTGAGAGGGTCTGGAACAGTATTTTGGAGCTGCCCCCTCATATAAAACATTAATGCATGTGTGTCCATTCTGTGTGTGTGACATATATATGTATGATGTGTGTGCACATGTATGCATGTGGTAAAGATAGAGAGCTCTCCACTCACAGAGCTAGTCAGTCATTTAACTATTTATTCAAATGCCTGTAAGAGCTGTTGTGGGTTCTGAGGACTTGACAACACACAGAAACAGACAGATCAGTCTCCATGGGGTTCCTTTCTTCTTTCTTTCTTTCCTTCCTTCCTTCCTCCCTTCCTTCCTGTTATCCAGTTTCAAGCATACAACACAGTATGGTTAACTATAGCCTCCATGCTGTACATTTGGTCCTCAGAACTATTCATCTTATAGCTGAGAGTCTGTACCCTTTGACCCACATCTCCCCTCTACACCCCCGCCCCAACTCTGACAACCACCATTCTGCTGTTTCTACGAGTTTGATTTTTTTTTTTAGATTTCAACATACTTATTTGTCTTTCTCTGTCTGGGCTATTTAATTTAGCCTAATGCCCTCCATGTTCATGAGTTGTTGCAAATGACAGGAGGTCTTTCTTTTTAAAGGCTGAATAATATTCTCTTGTATATATACACCCCGTTTTCTTTATCCAGTCATTCACTGATGACACTCAGGCTGTTTCTATATCTTGGTTATTGTGAACAGAAATGCCCCAGTGCACATGGGAGCGAAGATGCCTCTTCAAGAGAGTGATTTTGTTTCCTGTGGGCATACATGCAGAAGTGGAATTGCTGGATCCCACGGCAGTTATAGTTTTAATGTTTGAGGCACTTCCACGCTGTTTCCTGTCGTGGTTGTGCCATTTACAACCCCAGCAACACTGCAGGAGGGGTTCTTTCTCCACCTGGAGGAACCCCTCTTTGCAAAGTGCTTCCCAAAGCCTCACCCCATGACTTTCTTTCTTGTTTCATTGGCCACCTCTATGAACAAGGAAGGCTGAGAAATGTCAGTTTTCTCCCTTGCTTATGTACTTAAGGGACATATTTCCACTTCCAACAAATTGTGATTCTGAAAGAGGGACACTGAATATTTGCCATTATATTTCTGTCACTTATGCAAAGGCACAAACCACCTCAGGCACCTGTCCCAGGCCCACTGACCAACTCAGGTGGAGGGTGGCAGAGGATGGACATCCCATGAGGTCCTGGTTGTTTGGACAGAAGAAAGGGATGCCTGTGCTTAGGCCTCTGACTTTCCAGATGCGCTTGTGTGTGTGTGTGTGTGTGTGTAGGGTGTGCGTGTGTGTGTAGGGTGTGTGTGTGTGTAGGGTGTGTGTGTGGGGGGTGTGTGTGTGTGTAGGGTGTGTGTGTGTATATAGGGTGTAGGGTGGCTGGCGATGGACCCGGACAGTGGGCAGGTCACTGCCGCGGGAGTCCTGGACCGCGAGGATGAGCGGTTTGTGAGGAACAACATCTATGAAGTCATAGTCTTGGCCACGGACGATGGTGAGAGCTTCCTCCCAGCCCCTCCTCATGGGCACTTTTGGTTCCCAGGTCACATAACACAGCATGTCCCCTCCATAGGGGGAGTAGGGGTGTGTGTGTGTGTGTGTGTGTGTGTGTGTGTGTGTGTGTGTGTAGGGGGGTGTGTGTGGAAGGGATGAAGGAGGTGGATGGAAGTCATTCTTGGGGTTATTTTAGAGTGGTCCCCTCTCACCCTGGGATTTCTGTAACATCTCCATGTGACTGCTGTCCTTGGACAAGTTTTCCTATTTCCCACTTTTACAAAATGTGGGTGATAACCTGGTTCATAAGGCCACAGAGAATAAATGGAAATCAGGACAAAGCTCTTAGCAAAATATTGGGCTCATGGTAGGTACTCAAACTTAGTAGTGGTTTATTATTATACTAGAGGCCTGGTGCGCTTGGGGGGTCCCTCAGCCTGGCCTCTGCCCTCTCGCAGTCCAGGAGCCCTCAGGGAATGTCTGGCTCAGGCCCGCTGTCAGTCGGACATCCTTAGCACTGCCACGGAAGTGGGAGAGGCTCCCACCACTGCCGCTGCACTCACCAGCCATGAGCCCAGCTTCTGGCTGAGCAGTGCTCCCCCTGTGGGATTGCACTGACCACCAGGGGACAGCTTCTGCATTGAGCGTCTTCCCCCTGGTGGTCAGTGCACGTCATAGTGACTGGTTGTTTGGCCAATTTGCATATTAGCCTTTTATTATATAGGACTAGAGTACCGGTGCACGAAATTTGTGCACAGGTAGGGTCCTTAGGCCTGGCTGGCCATCAGAGCCCATTGGGGCCTTCCTTCCTCTGGCTGCTGGCTGCTGGCCAGGGCCTTCCTCCCCCCGGCTGTCGGCTGCCAGCTGGGGTTCCTTCGTTCCAAGCCACCCCCTGGTGGTCAATGCACATCATAGCGAGCAGTCAAACTCCCATTTTGTCAAACTCCCGAAGGGACAATTTGCATATTAGCCTTTTATTATATAGGATGTGTGTAGCAGCCACAGACTTCTGCATATTTGTGTGGGTGTACACATGCTATATAAACACATGTGTGTGCACGAACTTGTGTTCACTGTTGTCCATGAAGGAGCTGGCAAGAAAGACTGAATGAGGGCCTCTGGCAGGCTGTGCACCTGTGGCTTCCATTCTTGTGTACTGGGCTCCAAGCTGTCACCCAGCCCCACGGAGCAGGGCAGGGCTGGGCAGTGACAGCCTGGCCGCTCACAGGACTGAGTTTCCATGGGAGGCGCTTTAACTCTAAAGAGTCCACAGTCCAATTTTGAGGGCAACAGGCAGAAAGAATCTGGGTTGCTAAGCAACCAGCCATTAACAGGAAATTAGTCACTCATCTCCAAATGTCCTGTCCCATTTCCATTCCACCTCTCCCGTTTTGTCAAAGAGAAACACAAACATACAGGGACACACACACACAGCAGTATAGCTGAGTGCCACCGGGATTTTCTAGAGAGGGAATTCACATTGTGGGGCTCACCTCCAGGTCAGAGATGCCCAGCCCCTCCTGCTCCCTCCCCATCTGTCTGCTTCCCCTCCCGGGGATTCCCTCCCCCATCCATCGCTCCAGTCATAGGTCAGCCTTATTCATCCTGATGCCTGTGATCAGCCTGGCAGCAGGGACCTTCTCCTCCATGAAGCTGGGAACTCCCAACCAGTGGGGTAGTCAGTCTCTCAAGCCTAACCCTGACCTGATCTCTCAGACTTTACTCAGACTCTATCCCAAATTCCAACCCTGGATTTTGGCCCATTTTTCTTTCTTCAGGACCAAGATGGGTTGCACCTGTTGTCAAAGGGGAGGGGCCATCACAGTATCCACTGGCAGGGAGGGTGTAAGTCATCAATGACTCATACTGGGGAAGGAAAGGAGAGTAGAACAGGCTTGCTCATCCCCAGACTCAGCAAGGCCAGACCCGTGTCCATGGCCTCCATGGGGACTGCTTCTGCTTCAGTCCCATCCCAACAGAGAAGGTAAAGCAGGAGCCCTCTTATGTCACCTGGAACCTCCAACCCCTGGAACATGCTCCTTCCCTGTCCTGGCTGCAGTGGGTGATGCTCAGAGGCCTCACAGATACAAAATCCAGAGAGAAAGCTCAGCACACAGGGTCACCATCTCCAGCCTGAACCATATTTCTAGAAAGTTGATCTTAAGTCCTGAGGACTGTTCTCCTCCCTCCACATGTCTACTGACATTGACAACTAATACTCAATTAGTAACGTCTATTGGGCCAGACACTGTGCTAGACTCTACTGTAATCATCTCCCCAACCCCCATCCAGGGGACGAAGCAGACATGCAAATAATCAACTCTAGTTGTTTCATGCCCAACAGAGTCATATGAAGTGTCATGGAGACCCAAGAAAGGAACCATTCAACCTCAAGAGGTTGGGATGGGGATGGAGAGAGAAATCAAGGAGTAGGTGACATTTTTTTTAATATATATTTTATTCATTTTTTTACAAAGTGGAAGGGAGAGGGATAGAGAGTTAGAAACATCGATGAGAGAGAAACATTGATCAGCTGCCTCCTGCACACCCCCTACTGAGTATGTGCTCGCAACTAAGGTACATGCCCTTTACCAGAATCAAACCTGGGACCCTTGAGTCCGCAGGCCGATGCTCTATCCATTGAGCCAAACCAGTTAGGGCAAGTAGGTGACATTTTGACTGGGCTTTGGAGTATGAGTAGGAGTTTTCCAGAGAGAAATGTTTGGGAGAGTGTAGGGCAGGGGGTAGTCCAAGAAGAGGTGATAGTCTGGACCCAGGGGCTGAGTATTTATAAATAACCACTTTTCAGAATTCGAGATCTTGCTTTGAAAGTTAACATTTAGAAAGCATTGAGATGGACATGAGAAGGTTCAGGTCTCAGCTCTGCCCCCAACTGGCTGTGTAGCCTCTGACAAGTTATTTGACTTCTCTGGGCTTCAGTTTTCTCATCTGTAAAGCAAGGGACTTGGATGATCTCTGAGGTTCTTCTGAAGTCTGACAACGCATGGTTTTGTGTGTGTGGTGTTTATCCGATGAAGGGGAGAGAAGAAGGCTCAGGTGTGTGTGTGAAGGGGCTGGTGAAGAGCTGGGTTCGCAGGCTGGAAGACCTTTCTCCTCCTCTCTTCCTCCTCCCCTCTCAGCCGCTGGGACTGCCTCCAATGTCTTCCCAGGGCCACCAGGCAGTGCAGATGATTCTGAGAGTTACAGTGACCTTTGCAGAAAATTGCCCATTTTAGAAGATTAACTGCATTTAAAATCAATGTGGGAGGCTTTTAAGCAAGGTCTGGCAGGTGTCCTGGAGTGGAAGGGCAGGCTGGGAAGTCTCCTGGAGACCAGCATGTAGTTCTGAGGGACCCTTGCCTGTGGGGCTCTCTGAGCCGAGGGAGCCGGCTTGAGACCAGGCAGCAAGGTTTGCATTCTCTGAAGCGCTGGGCTGTAAGGGGCATCATTAACGCTCAGAAGGGGAAGGTGCTGAGCTGGGTGGGGGAACAGCTTGCTCTGAATCTCCCAGGTGTCCAGCCGCTCTGACACAGCCCAACTTCCGTGTCAGCAGAGCAGGGTGCTGCCTGGATGCCTTTCTTGCTCTAGCAAGGCATTCCTTCTCTTGACTGCAGGAATGTCCCAGAAAGATGAAAAAGGCACGTCATTAACACAGGAGGGGCTAGCCTGCTGGACTCTTGGGAGGCCACTGTCAAGAAGGAACGAGGCGGTGCCTGAAGGGGAGGTGGGTGGCCCCTGGGACAGGCTGAGGCCCTGCTGTTTCTCAGGGTGAACCCCACCTGGGGTGCAGGCCTGCGTGGAGGTCTTGCACTGAGACCTCTGGGCAGCACCTCCTACTGCAGGAAGCAGGGCTTGTGGAACCCACGGGGCTGTGCCAGCCTCACATGATCATGGCTTCCCGTGCCCGCCAAGACCTCAGGAAAGAGGGCATCTTGCAGGGACAGGGGCAGCGAGAGAGAGGTTGACTCGCTGACCCTCTCCCCAGGGTGGTCGCTGCTGCCTGGCTTGAGACTTTGAATCTTCAAACCTTTTCTTTCATGTGAAAGAAATGTAATTTATTTGTCAAGTCAAAGGCTCCCTGGCTGCTCAGAGGCTTCTCAGCGCAACACCCTTGCCTCGGGCCGAGCAGGGTCCTGGTGACTTGCTGTGAGTATGCTTGTGCATATCTTACTGAATCCGCACTTCCGGAGCCTGGGCTGTCTGCCCGTGTGGGCCTATGTGCTTGAGTGCTCCCTTTGCAGGCATTTCCATCCGCAGGCAGCGTGCATGCATGTATTTCAGTCCACAGGCAGCGTGCATGCATGTATTCCAGTCCGCAGGCAGCGTGCATGCATGTATTCCAGTCCGCAGGCAGCGTGCATGCATGTATTCCAGTCCGCAGGCAGCGTGCATGCATGTATTTCAGTCCGCAGGCAGCGTGCATGCATGTATTTCAGTCCGCAGGCAGCGTGCATGCATGCGTATGTGTTGGGCACATGTCCATACGCCAGTGGCTCCAGCACCTGTGTTCACACCCTTACGTGCAGGCCTGGCTGGGTGGTTCTGGGTGGTGAGCCCATGTGAAGATGCAAAGGGGATACAGATGTGGGGCTGGCAGAGGAGACCCCACAGAAAGCCCGTGCAGGGTGCCCAGACCACACAGAATCTGAGGGAAGCCGCTGAGGGCTGGGGCCCCAGGGCATGGGGGGCCAGGAAGGTCCAGGTCTATTGAGCTCAACCTCACTAGAGGCCTTGGGGGACTTCAAGAGACCAGTGCCTCTCTCCCTCAATCTGGGCAAAGGATTGCCCATCATAGCCCCTTATTTGC
>NW_006300048.1:455709-456170 GCF_000327345.1 Myotis davidii | reverse complement strand
AGTCAGGCTCCCTCCCTGCTGCTGCTGCGAAGCAGGGCTGGCTCCCGGGTCCAAGGATGGGGCTGAAGAGCTGGGAGGGGCAGAGGGGGCTATTCTCCACAAGAGGTGAAGTGGGGGTGGGGGAGCCCAAGAGGGTCTTGACGCCCCTCCCCGCCCCTCCCGAGCTACTGCTTCCCCTGGTCCTTCCTCTTGCTTGAGTCTCCATCCAGGTTCCCCTAAGGTGACCCAGCTAACCAGCCTCTCTTCAGGCCCCCGGGACCTCTGTGTGCCTGGCTCCCCTCTGGCATGCACCTGCTGCCTCCTTCCCCAGGACAGGCAGGCAGCCTGCCTGGGTTTCCTCCCCCCCTTCCCCCCTCCCAGGGAAGCAGCAAGCTCCCCGATTATCCAGGAACAGCCTGTGCGTAATTAACATTCTGGGCTGCTGGGTGTGCAGGCACCGCGTGTGCGGGAACTGCGGGAGG
>NW_006300048.1:453789-455596 GCF_000327345.1 Myotis davidii | reverse complement strand
AGATTAACTGCATTTAAAATCAATGTGGGAGGCCTTTAAGCAAGGTCTGGCAGGTGTCCTGGAGTGGAAGGGCAGGCTGGGAAGTCTCCTGGAGACCAGCATGTAGTTCTGAGGGACCCTTGCCTGTGGGGCTCTCTGAGCCGAGGGAGCCGGCTTGAGACCAGGCAGCAAGGTTTGCATTCTCTGAAGCGCTGGGCTGTAAGGGGCATCATTAACGCTCAGAAGGGGAAGGTGCTGAGCTGGGTGGGGGAACAGCTTGCTCTGAATCTCCCAGGTGTCCAGCCGCTCTGACACAGCCCAACTTCCGTGTCAGCAGAGCAGGGTGCTGCCTGGATGCCTTTCTTGCTCTAGCAAGGCATTCCTTCTCTTGACTGCAGGAATGTCCCAGAAAGATGAAAAAGGCACGTCATTAACACAGGAGGGGCTAGCCTGCTGGACTCTTGGGAGGCCACTGTCAAGAAGGAACGAGGCGGTGCCTGAAGGGGAGGTGGGTGGCCCCTGGGACAGGCTGAGGCCCTGCTGTTTCTCAGGGTGAACCCCACCTGGGGTGCAGGCCTGCGTGGAGGTCTTGCACTGAGACCTCTGGGCAGCACCTCCTACTGCAGGAAGCAGGGCTTGTGGAACCCACGGGGCTGTGCCAGCCTCACATGATCATGGCTTCCCGTGCCCGCCAAGACCTCAGGAAAGAGGGCATCTTGCAGGGACAGGGGCAGCGAGAGAGAGGTTGACTCGCTGACCCTCTCCCCAGGGTGGTCGCTGCTGCCTGGCTTGAGACTTTGAATCTTCAAACCTTTTCTTTCATGTGAAAGAAATGTAATTTATTTGTCAAGTCAAAGGCTCCCTGGCTGCTCAGAGGCTTCTCAGCGCAACACCCTTGCCTCGGGCCGAGCAGGGTCCTGGTGACTTGCTGTGAGTATGCTTGTGCATATCTTACTGAATCCGCACTTCCGGAGCCTGGGCTGTCTGCCCGTGTGGGCCTATGTGCTTGGGCAGCGTGCATGCATGTATTCCAGTCCGCAGGCAGCGTGCATGCATGTATTTCAGTCCGCAGGCAGCGTGCATGCATGTATTTCAGTCCGCAGGCAGCGTGCATGCATGCGTATGTGTTGGGCACATGTCCATACGCCAGTGGCTCCAGCACCTGTGTTCACACCCTTACGTGCAGGCCTGGCTGGGTGGTTCTGGGTGGTGAGCCCATGTGAAGATGCAAAGGGGATACAGATGTGGGGCTGGCAGAGGAGACCCCACAGAAAGCCCGTGCAGGGTGCCCAGACCACACAGAATCTGAGGGAAGCCGCTGAGGGCTGGGGCCCCAGGGCATGGGGGGCCAGGAAGGTCCAGGTCTATTGAGCTCAACCTCACTAGAGGCCTTGGGGGACTTCAAGAGACCAGTGCCTCTCTCCCTCAATCTGGGCAAAGGATTGCCCATCATAGCCCCTTATTTGCGTATCCTGGGCCCTATGAGTACATCCCAGCCACCTTTCCCCAGCTGAGCAGAGGCTGGCAGCTGGCTGGCTGGGGAGGGGGGAAGGAGGCATGGTGGGGGGGAGGGAGGCTGCAGAGGGGAGGCTGAGGGAAAGGAGGGCCTGCCCATTACCTTTCTGAAGAGGTGAGCAGACAGCAGTGGTTGGAGCCCTGGGGTTCAACCCAAAGGCGGGCCTCGCCCACCAGCTTGGAATTCTAATCTGCAGACAGGTATTGGCTGGGGCTCTGGGGACGCAGAGCACAGGATTGAGTGGGCTGAGGGTCGGACAGAAAGGGACAGGTCTCCTCACCCAGAGGGAGGTGCATACTCAGTGCTTACAGG
>NW_006300048.1:453123-453747 GCF_000327345.1 Myotis davidii | reverse complement strand
CTGCTGCGAAGCAGGGCTGGCTCCCGGGTCCAAGGATGGGGCTGAAGAGCTGGGAGGGGCAGAGGGGGCTATTCTCCACAAGAGGTGAAGTGGGGGTGGGGGAGCCCAAGAGGGTCTTGACGCCCCTCCCCGCCCCTCCCGAGCTACTGCTTCCCCTGGTCCTTCCTCTTGCTTGAGTCTCCATCCAGGTTCCCCTAAGGTGACCCAGCTAACCAGCCTCTCTTCAGGCCCCCGGGACCTCTGTGTGCCTGGCTCCCCTCTGCCATGCACCTGCTGCCTCCTTCCCCAGGACAGGCAGGCAGCCTGCCTGGGTTTCCTCCCCCCCTTCCCCCCTCCCAGGGAAGCAGCAAGCTCCCCGATTATCCAGGAACAGCCTGTGCGTAATTAACATTCTGGGCTGCTGGGTGTGCAGGCACCGCGTGTGCGGGAACTGCGGGGATCCCTGCTCCATATCCCCCCTCTTTCACTCTCCGATGCGGCGTGTGTGGGTTCACAGGCGGGCTCCCTTTCTGCATCTTCCTCTCCTCCCTGTTACCTCGCTCCTGTCCCGCTCGGCCCAGGCTCTGTCTCCCTCCTGTTCTCTGTTCTCCAGCTGCCTCTCAGGCTTTTATTGCTGAGTTTTCT
>NW_006300048.1:436443-452999 GCF_000327345.1 Myotis davidii | reverse complement strand
CTCTCTCTCTCTCTCTCTCTCTCCACCTCACCCACCCCTCTTTTTCTGACTGCAAATGTTCAACGGCATGAAAAAGGCCAAACCCCATGTGCCTGGCAGTGGAAAGTAACTTTGCAACCTGGGAGTGCGGCAGACCCTGCATGGAACAAAAGACTCCCAATTACTGCCTCTCCGTGCTGGGCTGACAGCCCTGAACAAAGGGGAGTTGCAGGCAGTAGAGGGAGAGGCCTCGCTGGAGCTGTGGGTGAGGGTGTGAGATGGCAGCAGTGAGCGGGCCCTGAGCACCTCCTCCGCCCCCGACACTCCAGGGCCTGAGCTCACCTCTCTGCTCACCTGTCTCCAGGCCCCATAGCTTCTCCCAGAGAACGTTGACGCTTTTGTCCACTAGGGACCTCCCCGCCTGACACACACACACACTCACACTCACACTCACACCTAGACCATCGGAATCCCACCCATTGCAGCCCCATGTTTCCCAGCCACAGCTCGGTCACGGCCAGGGGTCGGGAGGTCACCTCAAAGCCTCCAACTTCCCTTCCCATCTCAGTGAGACCCCATCACTCAGAACTAATCTGAGCTGTACTTTAACCCGTTTCTATATTTTCCCTCTCCGCTGGGGAGAGGCTGGAGAGAGGGTGGAGGAAGGGCTTTTCCAAAATGAATGTTCACCTGCTCATGTTTGCCAGGATGGCCTCTGTGAACGCCGGGAAAAGCTGGCCTAGATGTTCGAGGGAGGGGTTCAGAGTTCAAAGCCAGCTTCCTCTGTGACCTCGGGCACATCATTTAGCCTCCCAGAGTCTCCGTTTCTTCATGTGGAAATGTGGTTTCCTTAGTGCCTATCTTGTAGGATAATAATGTTGTCTATTTTACTGGACAGCGATGACGATGATGATGATGGTATCTGTCTTACAGGTAACACCTGTCTCCGGGATCTGGGTATTGGGAACAAGCGTGGGAACATTGCCTCACACTGGCCCATGTGCCAGGGGCAGCACCTATAATTCAGTCTGAGGGAGTCTGCTGGGGCAAACCCAAACTTGGGAATGAATGCCCCTGGGAGCAGCCCTCCGTGACTGCCAGGGGCTGGAGAAACACCCAGATGCCTCACCCTCAGGGCAGAAACGTGAGGCTGTTACCATGTCCTGATTGGGTTCCAGGCCCCAGAGTGTTAACTGGCCTCATGACACATTCTCTGTTGGTTCCTCACTTTCTCTGTCTCTTCACCTTCTACTAGCTGCTCGCACCCATGCCCTCGCCTCAGGCTCTATTTCTGCAGGGGACCAAGACAAGATGGCATGTGACCACTAAGATTCTGGGTCTTGCCCTAACTCGTTTGGCTCAGTGGATAGAGCGTCAGCCTGCAGACTGAAGGGTCCCGGGTTCGATTCCAATCAGGGGCATGTACCCTGGTTGCAGGCACATCCCCAGTGGGGGATGTGCAGGAGGCAGCTGATCAATGTTTCTAACTCTCTATCCCTCTCCCTCCCCTTCTGTAAAAAAAATCACTAAAATCTATTTTAAAAAAAAGACTGTGGGTCTTAGGTCAGGAGCCCTGGGCTCTTGTTTCAACGTCGACATAACTTAGCTGAGGGGTCTTGCCTCTTCATTTTGATCTAAATGTCCTCATCTATGACATGGTTCTATTAAATTTCCTTTCCTACCCATCCTCGGGGCTGCTGTGAGGATCAAAGGAGATGATGCAAACATAAAGCATAAAGCAATGTAGAGTCCCCACGGCCGTTAGTATGTCACTCTCCATTCAATCCAGCATCAGACTAGGAGCGGGGCTCAGCCGTCGTCCCCGGCCAGGAGTCGGCGCGTCTGCCCGATGGGCCTTCTCATCCATCCTGTGCCTTTTGTGCTGTGATCCCACGCAGCTCTCGCCTGCTCCCCTGACTTTGAAGTATTGAAAGAAGCTCTTATTACCGGATTGGAATTCCTCACGAGGGCCTTCTCACATTCTTTTCCTGGACATTTGACATCCAGTTTGCATCTGACCTTTTCCCGTGATTAATGATTAACAATAAAACGTAAATATATGAACAGATGACATGCGTTTAACGGCGTCTGCTGTCATCCCCTTTGCACGCCTCTGTTTCTCTGCTAGTTAGCCATGCAGACTTTTCTTTTTTTTCCTCTCCTTTCCAGAATCTAGTCTTTTTGATCCTCAGCACACATTTTCCTGGCTTTCAATGAGGATCTTCTTTACTTTTTTCAATAGCGCATGGGTTTCTTATGCTTTTAAAATGTGTTTTTTTAAACTTTCCTTTAACCATTCCTTTCGATTTTCCCCTTTAACGCCGCTCTCATTTCCTGTCCCTCTCTATGGGAAATGGGCAGTGCCATAATGGGTATTTTCGGCTTTCCCACCGGGGTTGCACTTCAAGGTGCTGGGGCCTAAAGGAGCCAGAGCTTCCTGGGCAAATGCTTTCTGCCCAGTGCCCGCCCTTCCCTGGAAAGGAGCCCTGCCCCCTTCCCAGCATGGCACTGGGTGCAGCAAGCTTGGAGCCTGTGAGGCCCTAATCCTGCCACCACTGGGGACTTGCTTCCCATCCACTTATCACTTGCGCCAGCTGCCTGCACTCTCTGCACCTCGCCCTTAATTAATGACACCCTCTGCCGCAGGAGCCATCTCCTCCCACGACAGCCTTCATGCCCTGTCAGAGGAAGAAGCGCAGCCCTTTCATCTTTCCTGATGGATCCTCTTTCTGCATCACTCTTTTCCCTCTCCTGCCAACGCTGGCTCCTCTGAAGATCTGCCTGCACTCCTGGTCCACAGCCATCCCGTGGGGCCTGGATTCCGCAGGGAAGTCAGCTCCGGAGGCAGGTGTGGGCCCAAGGGGTGGGGCAGGAGCATGGGTATGGGGTGTGGTCTTCAGAGGCCCCAGCAGCCAGTGTTCAAAGGGATCAGAGGGCAAAGGTGTGTGTGGGGTGGGGCAAGGGGGGAGATCAGACAATGTACGGGGTCTGGGGGGCGGGGGAGGTGGCGGTGGCCAGAGATCGGAGCTGGGCACAGAATGGCTGTGGTCACCTGTGAGCAATGGTCCAGGTTCCGCTGCTGTGTCACAGACAGTGAGGGGCACAGACGTCACTGGGTTCTGCAAACCAGGACACAGCCAGCAACGCCACCAGGGACAAGACTCTGCAGAGCAGCTCAGTGACTGTCTCGGCAGCCGTGGCTCCCCCAGTGCAGACACCACAGCTCCAACCGTGTGACTCTCTACACAGGGGCCAGGCAGGGAGGGGCTCACGCCTCGGACAGCGACAGACCCGGACACCCACAGAGGCGGTGCCCCAACATGGGCTCGGCAGACAGAGGACCAGGGGGACCGGACTCTGCTGACACCACCACCAAGCACTGCACACAGCACTCCAGCTGGTAGCCTCTCCCCGCCCAGCTCCACACGCCGCACAGCACTACGCTCTCCGATGATAATGACACATGGCACCAAGCCCTGCACATGGCCAGTGTAGCTGCAGCCGGGGTCCTGGACAGCACATGGGGCCACCGCTGGCATTCAGACTCAGATCCAGAGGCCCCCGCGCCCGTCACCCTCACTCTCTCCAGTGCTTTCACTCCCCTTTAGGCTGAAAGTCCTCACCTGACCGGGCTCTCGCCTCCTGCTTGTTGGTTTCCTTCCTCTCGGAGCTAAGCCTCGCAAACGAAGGACCAGGCCCTAGCCCCGTGGCCCATGCTCCTCTCCGCTGACCTCCTCCCTGAGAGGAGGAACCCCTCCGCCAGCCCTCATGGGTCCCTCCTGCGGCTCTGTGGCCCAGCTGCCCACTGCCCCTCAGACTGTCCACCCAGGCCCGCGGTGCAATCAGCCCCAGCTGCCTGGCCAGGGCGGGGAGGGGACAGTGACCACACGCAGACACGGTCTCTACGTCCCGATTCCCCACAGCAGGAGGGAGGACTAAGGACACAGAGCCCACTGAGGCCCAGCGCTGGAAGTTGTGGGTACCCCCCTCTAAGGCTGACGAGTCACTATTGGCAACATGGCAGAACGGTTAGGCATGCAGACTCCTGGCGGGACCTGTGGGAAATGATGTGACCTCTCCGTTCCTCGGTTTCCCCCCTGGACACTGAGGATAATAGTCATACTCCCCTCCGAGTGTTCTGCTGAGAGAGAATGACATGATTAATTCATGGAACGTGCTCAGAAGAATTTTTCTGGGAACTACAGCCTGGCCCCCCCCAGCCCTGCTCTGGTCTCAACTCCTCATCCTCCCCCTGGCCCCCCATGCCACTCACACCGCCTCCCAGTTCCTCTTCAAAGGCGCCGCCTATCTTCTCTGGGGGCTGAAGCCCGCACTGGCCCTCTGTCTGGGTGAGCTTGCCCCGTGTCCACCTGGCTCACTCCCTCACCTCCTCAGGCCTCTGCTCAAACATCCCTCCACAAGGAGACTTGCTAGGCACCCGGTTATAATAAGACACCCCCTCAACTCCCTACTCTTCTCACCCTGCTTTCCTCCCCCTTTGGCATCTGTCATTGCCGACTCCTCACCAGTCCGTGAGCTCCAGGGGGCATGGGGTGAAGGGAGGGGTGCACATCAGACAGGAGGCTGCAGAGAAAGCCTCCAAGCAGGTCTGCGGGCAGCGGGGGCCATGCTGTGGCTCCCTGGGGACCAGGACCAGGTGAGGAGGACACCACTGGCTCTTCATGCTGGTCCCTCCCCTCAGGACTCTCTGGGCCAGGGCCTGTCCTAGGGAAGGTGGCGGTGACGTGTCCTTCCCCCAGCTGCCTCCTGGATGCTCCCTCCTGGCAACAAGGAGAGGGCCTGCGCCCTGGCCCGGCTGCTGACACCGAAGGCTTCTGTGGGTGCCTCCCGGGGTCCCCTGGAGGTGCATGGAAATGGAGGCTGATAAATGCAAAAACAAAACGGCCCAGGAGAGAGCCACAGGCCCCGCCCCCACTCCCGCTGCTGTGCACACGGGTTGAGAGCAGTCACACTGTCCCTGCCTGGCCCTTCAGCAGGCCTGTCTGCCTGCCTGTGACACAGTCCGGCTCCCGCCTTCCTGAGAAGTCTGGGCTGACAGAGAGAAGAGACGCTAACAAGAGACCCAGCAGGCGGAGGGGAGGTGAAGCCAGCCGGCATGCCGCCTCCCAGGCAGTGCTCAGCCCAGGGACTCGGCCTGAGGCTGGAAACTCCCTGCATTGCTCTTAGGAATGGCTCCCCCCAATGTTGGGGGTTACAGCTGGATCGGCCACCAGCCTCTGCTGCCACTCAAGGGATCCAAGTCCCCAGATGTGCCAGGTGGCCAGCTGCAGAACGCTGTCTCAGCACCCTGGATTGCCATGTCTGGGCCACAGAGTGCGAGGAGGCCACCGGCTGGGAAGCAGGAGCAGATGCCCTCCTGAAGGAATGGCTTCTCCTCCAGGCCTGCAGTTGAGATCCTGGCTCTGTAGTGGGTCACCTGAGCATCAGGCACGATATTAGCCCTTCAGGCATCTTGACCACTGGGTGCGAAAATACTGTGTGTCAGGAAAACCACTCTGGGTGGACCACCCAGCCTGCTTTCTTTTAGGCTTTGAAGCCCCCCAGGTCGGGGAGAGAGGCAGCTGGCCATGCCCTCCGCAGGTCCAACCTCTTCCTATCTCAGGCCCTGCTCCCCAGGGGGCACACCCAGGCCCCAGAGTCAGGGAGAGCTGCGTCCTATGCCTGCTCGCTGCTCGGAATCTCCAGAGCTGGCCGCAGGGAATGAAAGCCTTCCTGTAAAACCTAATGGGGCAGGTTTCAGCCTCTGAAAGAGGATCCTACGCAAATGAACAAGCAAAGACCGAGGTGCGGGAATGGAAGAGAAGAAGCAAGAGAGGAGCAGCAAAGCTTCAGCTGGTCACGTGGGGAGTCAGAAGCATGAGGGCCAGGCAGGCCAGCATAGGCAGCCCCCTGTCCTGCTGCAGAAGGGTGCATGGTGTCACGTGAGGAGGCCCTGTATTCACTCACCTGCTCATGCATTCATTCCCCCACCTGACAGATAGTTCCTGAGCACCCGCGTGCCTGCGCTGACAGCCCAGGGCTGTGGGGAGGCGAGACCTCGTGCTTCCTTCCGAGGCTGTGGTCTCCAGGTGCCCACCCCAATCTGCACACCGTCAGGGCTGCTCCTAGGGCATGGTCACCAGGACAGCACGTGGGACAGTGGGAAGTGTCCAGGGCCCGCAATAAGCCCTGCTCAGTTCTCCTGACAGAGCCTTTGGTCAACTTCATCATGTCTTGGGCCAGAATCTTTTAGGTCCTGTTGTGCTCACACCTGGACAGGACGTGCCATCAGATTTCGATGGCCAAGCCACTGACCCCAAAATGGAGAGATCCTCAACCCTCTCCAAATACACACACACACACACGCACACACAGACACAAGGTCGCACACACATGTACACACAGACACACAGTCATACACACATGGACACACAGGCACATAGTCACACACATGCCCACACAGACACATACGTCACACACACATTCAAGCAAAGATCAAGACACATACATAGCTACACATTCACACACACACACATTCACATATAGAAACACATCCACACACAGACACATTCACATACATATGACATGCATTCACATACACATCACACACACAGTCACATATTCACAGAGACACACACATTCACCTAGAAGCATCCACACACAGACACGCACACATTCACACACACACATCCGCCCTGCCTGTCTCACGTTCTCACTTTGTCTTGCTCTTTCTTAAACGGGCTCCTTCCTGTCTGGTGCTACAGGCAGAGAGGAGCTTCAGGACAACACAACACGGTCAGGATTCAGACAGCCCTGAACCCTACTCCTGGGCCTCCTGCTGGCAACCAGGTCTGCATCCTGGGCTAAGATTTCTGACCCTTCAGTGCCTGTTCTGATAAATGACGGTGACGTGTCCCTTTACTTCACAGTGTCCTTGCAATATTTAAATGACAGAATGAGCGCATGCCTGGGGTGGGCACCTGTCTTTCTTTGGGGCCAGCACCTCACTTTCTCCTGCGCGTGTTGGGTCTGAGTGGGTGGGAGAGCCCATCTGCCTCTACTGAAGGCGTGGCCCTGTGGTGCAGCGCACCTGCCCCGGGCTCCCAGGCCTCGGAGCGTTATCTCTGGCCGCAGCGGCTTTCGGAGACAGCAGTGGCTGTGCTGCGTCTTTGGTTCCGTGTCCAGTCGGCATCAGTGGTGCCTGCTCCAAGTCTGGGGCCAGCCCGGCAACAGTGTCCAGAGCTGGACCACTTTGGAAGCATCACTGTAGGTGTTACTCTTGAGCGTGTAGCCCCAGACCTGGTTGTTAGGCCATTTAGAGATTCTGTGAGCAACCAAAAGATGTTTTCAGTATGTTCTTCCTGTTTAAACCAGCAGGGTTGGTTTCTGTTGCTTGCATCTTGGAGCCCCGTTGGATAGTGTGCTCAGTGCCTGGAGCACCAGCAGGTGCTCAATAAATGTCAGTGACTGGCGATGGCATGAGGCGATTGGAGGTGCCAGCAGCCGTCTGGGCGGAGCCTCCCAGTCTCCCACTCCAGGCTCCCTGTCAAGGCACCAGGAGCCAGAGAGAGGTCCCTTGGTTCTCTGTCGCTTGCCTGCTTCCAGCCCAGGAAGGGTCAGGTGGTTTTGCTCAGCCCAGCTGCCAAGGGCAGGGGAGTGAGAGGAGCAGCAGGAGGGGCATGGATGAGGATTCCCGGCAAGACAAGTGGCTGTAAGTGGGAGCCATGCAGTTTCCTGCGGGATCCGGGCACCAACATAGTCCCTTTTCTCATTGGATAAAGAAGCCTATGTCTGTTGCCTGGCTTTATCATCTGGCTCCCTGCACAAGCAAACCCTGGTCACTGAGCTTCAGAAGGATGCAGGATGGGAGGCGGTCTATGAAGGCAGAGGGCCCCCATGAGATCTGTAGTGGTCATGGTGGAAGCACAGAGGGTAGTGGTCATTGTGGAAACAGGGAGGGTAGGGGTCATGGTGGAAGCACGGAGGGTAGTGGTCATTGTGGAAACAGGGAGGGTAGTGGTCATGGTGGAAGCACGGAGGGTAGGGGTCATTGTGGAAAAAGGGAGGGTAGGGGTCATGGTGGAGCCAGTTAGTGGTCATGGTGTGTCAGGGAGGGTAGTGATCATGGTGGAGTCAGGGAAGGTAGTGGTCATGATGGAGTGGGGATAGAGGTCATGGTGGTGTCAGGGAAGGTAGTGGTCATGGTGGTATCAGGGAGGGTAGTGGTCATGGTGGAGTCAGGGAGGGTAGTGGTCATGGTGGAGTCAGGGAGGCTAGTGGTCATGGTGGAGTCAGGAAGGGTAGTAGTCATGGTGGAGTAAGGGAGGGTAGTGGTCATGGTGGAGTCAGGGAGGGGAGAGGTCATGGTGGTGTCAGGGAAGGTAGGGGTCATGGTGGTATCAGGGAGGGTAGTGATCATGGTGGAGTCAGGGAAGGGAGTGGTCATGATGGAGTGGGGATAGGGGTCATGGTGGTGTCAGGGAGGGTAGAGGTCATGGTGGAATCAGGGATGGTAGAGGTCATGGTGGAGTCAGGAAGGGTAGAGGTCATGGTGGCGTCAGGGAGGGTAGAGGTCATGATGGAGTCAGGGAGGGTAGGTCATGGGGGCATGGTGGCGTCAGGGAGGGTAGAGGTCATGATGGAGTCAGGGAGGGTAGAAGTCATGGTGGAGTCAGGGAGGGTAGAGGTCATGGTGGAGTCAGGGAGGGTAGAGGTCATGGTGGAGTCAGGGAGGGTAGAGGTCATGGAGAGGTACCAGTACCAAGAGGGGTAGCCAGGGCTGCAGGAAGCAGGGACCACACCCTTGAGCACCTTCTCCCAAGTGGGACCAGGGCAGATCTGGGCTGTGAGGTGTCTGAGTGCCCTGAAGGTAGAACCTGGCCATGTTCTCACCAACACAGTCCTCTCCCTAAGGGTCAGAGCAGGGAGGGTGAAAGAAAAGAGGCTGTTCCTTCACCAACACAGCAGTTCTCCCCCGCCCGCTGGAGGCGAGCTCTCTGTGAGCCATGCCTTCAAAGGCAGGTTGCTCCACTGGGTGGCGCCCCTCCCAGGGCCCCTCTTCTTCAGTCTCCTGTCCTCCTCCTGAGGTAGCTCCCATGTCATTTCCCCGCTTCCTCCATGGACAACTGCCTTCCCTCTCCGAGAGGGAAGAGGCTCCTCATCCCCAGACTCAGCCTCTCCTTCTGTCTGGCTCACACACACACACACACACACACACACACACACACACACACACACACACGCTTTGCCCAGGCTGCCTGCACTTGGAGCAGGGGTGGTCTCTGCGTCAGAGAGAGAGGGTGGAATGGCTTTTAAAATCTATACATCTTCACATCCTCTTGTTTTTCTTGCAACATACTAATCTGAATCTCTGTTCTTTAGTTTTCCATTGTGTAGCTTTCATTGCCTGCACACAACTTCTCTGTGTCTTAGAGTGGCTGTCCTATCCCCTGCCAGGTGGCTGCCACAATTCCAGGTCCTGGGGATTGTCACAGCTCCCTGCTGACACAGAGGGCTCGGGGATTTCAGTTTGGCCTCACCATTCTAGGAAATTGTCGTTTCCCTCATCCTTTCCCTTCTCATCCTATATAATAAAACACTAATATGCAAATTGACCAAATGGTGGAACGACGGGTCACTACGATGTGCACTGACCACCAGGGGGCAGATGCTCAAATGCAGGAGGGAAGGGAGGGTAGCAGTCATGTGCACACTCACAGGGGGAGCACCGCTCAGCCAGAAGCTGGGCTGATGGCTGGTGAGTGCAGTGGTGGTGGTAGGAGTCTCTCCCACCTCCATTACAGGCGGGAGGTAGGAGGGAGGAATGCTGGATTGCAAGAGCCCTGGACTGTGAGAGGGATATCTGACTGTGAGAGGGATATCTAAGCCAACAGGCAGACATCACCTGAGGGGTCTTGAACTGCAAGAGGGTACAGGCTTGGCTGAGGTACCACCCCTCGCCCCCAGTGTACAAATTTTGTGCACCAGGCCTCTAGCAAAGGCATGTCCTTCTTTCTTCCCCACTCTCCATTCCCAGCCATCTGACTGCCTGAGAGGGCACAGGGAGGGGATGGGAGGGGAAGGAGACCTTTGTCAGACAGTGGAGCTGGGCTCCCAGGGGAGGGTGGGGCTGAGGGGATAGGCGCCACAGCCCTTTAGGCCTCCTTTGCTCAGAACCCAAGGAGGATGGAGATGCATAGATGGAAGTGGGGTGGGGTGGGGGTCACCTTGACCAAGGTATTTATTCATCGCTAGCACAGGGAGGAACATAGCCCCAATAGATGAGTAGCTATTACCTGTCTTTGGACCTAAACCAAACCCAACACGGATTAGGTAATATTCTACTTCAGCGGTTCTCAACCTGTGGGTCGCGACCCCTTTAGGGGTCGAACAACCCTTTCACAGGGGTTGCCTAAGACCATCGGAAAACACATATATAATTACATATTGTTTTTGTGATTAATCACTACGCTTTAGTTATGTTCAATTTGTAACAATGAAAATACATCCTGCATATCAGATATTTACATTACAATTCATAACATTACAGTTATAAAGTAGCAACGAAAATAATTTTATGGTTGGGGGTCACCACAACATGAAGAACTGTATTAAAGGGTGGTGGCATTAGGAAGGTTGAGAACCACTGTTCTACTTGAAGGCAAAGAAAGAGCCAATATTACTTTTTTAAAAACCACTTATTTGAGATCTGAATAAGGGCCATGGGTTTTGAATGAGTAATATGTCTTTTAAATCTTTATTAATCCATGGATCCTTCTATCTCTCTTTTCCCCTTGTTGCTTATTAATGAAATTCAGTTTTCCACTGTCTGGCTTTTACTGATTGTGTCCCTTGGTATCCTTACTATGTTCCTGGGTCTTCTGTCCTGCAATTGGAAGCTCTATCCATAGGCTTGAGTACATTCAGGCCTCCCCTACTTTCTCTCTGTCTCTGTGTGTCTCTTTTGTCTCTCTTTTCCTTTGATAAGACCAACTCATGGATTGTGTATTCATCCACCACAAGGCACAAAAGTCTGATTTTCTTTCCTTCTTTTTTTTTTTTTTTTTTTTTGAGAGAGAGAGAGGGAAGCATTTCTTTATTGTTCCACTTATTTATGCATTCATTGGTTGCTCCTTGTATATTCCCTGACTGGGCATCAAACCCACAACCTTGGCCTATCAGAACAATGCTCTAACCAAGTGAGCTACCCAACCAGAGCCTGATTAATGATGATGACGACGATGATGATGGTGATGATGCTAGTAGCCCAATGAGCAATACCTAGATCCCTTCATTCCCAGGGGTTGTAAAATGATGCTATTTTAATTTTATCCACCTTTATTTATTATTTAGACTAGGGGCCCATTGCAGGAAGATTCCTGCAAGAATAGGGCTTCCTTGGGCCTATTCCTGCAAAAATAGGGCTTCCTGAGGCTGGAGTGAAACAGACAAGGGAGCGTAGCCTGCTGAGGTGGGCTTTGCTCCCTTCTCCGCCGTCTCAGCTCCCTCCCATCTCCACCGCCTTGCTCCCTCTCGTCTCTGCCTCCTCGCTCCATCCCTTCTCCGCTGCTTCGCTCCCTCCCATCTCTGCTGCCTTGCTGCCTCCTGTGTCCACTGCCTCAACTCTGCTTCCATCTCCACTGCCTTGGCTCCGTTCCCTTCTCTGCCACTTCACTCCCTTCTGCAGCACTTGGCTTCCTTCTACGCTGTCTTCAGTCTTTGCTCTGCACCTGTGTATGCAAATTAACAGCCATCTTTGTTGGGTTAATTTGCATATCGCTCTGATTGGCTGGTGGGTATAGCAGAGGGATGGTCAATTTGCATGTTTCTCTTTTATTAGTGTAGATTCTTTATTTATTAGCTGGACTATATCTATACAGAGGAAGTTTCTCAGATCTACTTTCTGGCCTAGTAGAATAATGTGTATATGACACTACATGGCTTCCCCTTCCCCAGCACACTCAGCTTCCAGCCAGGTGCTGGGTTAGGAAAGAACCCATGCAGGGAAAAGGCTCAAGGTCATCTAGGCTGTCTACCTCACACAAAGCAGGACGAGCCATCTTCCTCCATGACAACTGTCCTGATTGGGCCTGATCTTGCTCTCAGGGCTCCTCCAGTCTGAGGCACAAACACTGCTTTGAAAGACAGCAGTTTTATTTCTTGTCGCCATGGTGACACATCATGGAGGTCTGTCTGTATTCCTAGGACAGGGATATTGTCTTCACACACAACTCCATTCTTCTACTCTTTTAAATACCAGGAACACACAACCATGCAAGTAGCAGAATTTGGAGGTAACAGAGAGGAAGGGGTGATGACATCATGCCATCAAAAAGCAAATTACTTTAAATTATATTTTAAACATCCATTTTTTTTAACATGCTTCTACCATCCCCATTGAAAGCCCAACCTCTCAACAGTTTTTGGAACGGCTTGTCCTTCCTCTCCCAGATCCTCTGCTTCTTGTCTTCTGTCAGCCCTTTGCCCCCCTCTTCCCAAAAGAAGCCCGAACTTGCGAGTGGGTGTTATCTCCCCCTCAGGGCCTCTCCTTTCAAACCCACGCAGGGGAGTCTCTTCCACAGAGAGCCATTTGCCTGCAGGGGAATTATGTTCTTCCAGCTGCTGGGATGAAGCAGCGCCAGTCAGTCAGGGTTTTAAATAACTTTATATCTCTCTGTTTTAACAATAATGAAGAAACTGAAGCTCAGATGCCCTACAGACTTGCCCAAGGTTTCAAAGATAATAAGGCCTGGAGTCGTGACTCAAATACAAATCTTTAAGCTGCAAATCCCAAACAAGTGTCCCCTCCATGCTCACCCACCCGGCACAGTAGCTGGCAGCTCTCTGGCGGATGAGAGCAGAGGCACAGCCCTCCCAGGAACCCTCAAAGAGGGACAGAGTCATCAACCGGGAGGCAGAGGCTCTTATTTCAACAGTTAAACAGGACTTTCTACAAGAGCCTTTAAAAGCCAGCGGCTTGGTGCAGAGTGCGGTGCAGTTGAATGGTCAAGAGTGCCAATTCCAGAGTCACATGACCTCCTTTCCAATACCAGTTCATCAATTATGAGCTGTGTGGTCAGTGCACAGTATTGATCAGCCTGTCTGTGCCTCACGGAGCAGCAGAGATAGTAATAGTGCCTACCCGATAGGGTTGCTCCGAGGTCATGGATTCAAAGGTGGCAACATTAGCATCCCCGGAGTTGGTTGAAAATGAAAATTCTCAGGTCCCTCCCAGCCCCACTGAGCAGGGCTCAGCAGAAGTCTGTGCTGTCACCCTCGGGGCAATGCTGATGTACATTCAAGTTTGAAAGCCACAGGGTTAACCCATGTGAGGGACTTGGAATAGCACCTGGGACATAGTAGGTGCTCAATAAATGTTAGTGGTTTATTATAATTATTAGCCAGGACATCCACTGTCACTAGTGTCTGGGGTGGACTTCAGTCCAGCTACAGAGGGAAAAGGGCTGGTCACCATTTTCATGCTCAGTTGAGCATCCTGGGTCCCTGTGGACTTGTCTGTCTTGTGTTTTCCATGCAAGATTTCCGGCCCCCATAACAGTGCTTGGGACATAGCCCGGGCTTGATGATTATTTACTGTGTGAATGTGGCTCCTCTCTTCTCCCTTTGTCTCATGTGTTAGTCTGGCCTTGAGAAGAGAAGGAGATGCTGGGGGTTTAGGAGTGGATTTCAGCCCCCACTGGAAACACCACTTCTCTCAGGGCATTCTCTGCCCACGGAGGGCTCAGTCTTCATACCCCATGTTTCTGTTAATCAATTAGAGTGTGTGTGGGGGGGGGTAGACAGAGGGCAGACCCTTATGTTTATATCACAATATATCAGCAAGAAAAAAAGACAGCCAATTCAAGAGAAAAGTGGGTGAAATCACCTTACCTCCATCTCAAAAAAGTGTAGTCACGTGGCCAATAAATATGAAAAGGTGCTCAATGCCATTGGTCTGTAGGGAGATATGTTCAGACCACAATGTGATGCCACTGCGTGCCCACAGGAGCAGCACATTGAAAAAGTGGAAAATCCTGGGTGCTGAGGAAGACGTGGTGGAGCTGGACTCTCATACTGGCGAGTGTGAGAGTAAACCCGCAACTGTGGACGCCTGTTTGGAAATATTTACTAATACCAATATACATATTTACTAATAACACAAATACATCCATATGCTCTTCTGAAAGACACATAAGTAGAATGTTCACAGAAGCACTATTTTTTAATATATATTTTTTATTGATTTCAGAGAGGAAGGGAGAGGGAGAGAGAAATAGAAACATCAATGATGAGAGAGAATCATTGATCAACTGCCTCTTGCACACCTCACACTGGGGATCGAGCCCACAACCCAGGCATGTGCCCTGACCAGGAATCAAACCATGACCTCCTGGTTCATTAGTCAACGCTCAACCACTGAGCCATGACAACTGGGCAGAAGCACTATTTTTAATAGACCCTAACTGGAAAATACCCCAACAAAACTTGTCTGTCAAGAGTGTAATGGACAAATCAAGTGCGGAATATTCACAGCAATGAGAATGAATGACCTACAATTACACTGAACCTCATGGAAGAATTTGATGAAAATTCTTCCTTGAAAGAAGTTAGGATGCGAGAACATGTGTATTCTGTTTGATTCCATGTGTCTGGAGTTTAGTGCCAGACAAGCTAACATGCCAGAGGAAGCACGGGGGCTGCTGAGGTGCAGGCAGGTGTGCTCAACTGAGTTCTGGCTGCACTGAAGTCTTTGGTATATAAATACCCATACTTCTGATGTGTGCACTCCTCTGTATGATTATTTTAAGAAGTTAAGCAATGGAAGTGACCACAGAATATCAGGTATTTCACGTCTTCTACTGTTCCTGAGGGGTCAGCCCTGTGGAGGAGAAAGACAGTCCAGAGTCCATGACAAGGACTGTCAGCTCAGGCCTCCTAAATATTCTCAGTCCCATTGTCCTTCTCAATAAGCAACAAGGAGACATAGCCGGTTTGGATCGGTGGATAGAGTGTTGGCCTGCAGACTAAAGGGTCCTAGGTTTGATTCCGGTCAAGGGCACATGCCCGTGTTGTGAGCTCCATCCCCAATAGGGGGCATGCAGGAGGCAACCAATCAATGATCCTCTCTCATCATTGGTGATTCTATCTCTCTCTCCCTCTCCCTTCCTCTCTGAAATCAATAAAAACATATTTTAAGAAATAGACAACAGGGAAACAGACCCAAAAAGAGAAGGAGGTGGCCCAAAGTTGATGTGCACTGGCTGACATAGCCATGACCTACCTTGGCCACATGCAAGGAGGTAACTGAGGCCCTGGCTATCATCTGCTTTTACACTCAATGGGATGGGGTGTGCAGAGGTCTCTGTCCACAGTGGTACAGTAGAGCTGTGCTGACTGCTACAGCCAGCATTCTCTGAGGCAGACATGCATCCGTGGATTTCTTCATGACCTCCCAACTGCTCATTCTTTCCAATGACATGCTCTTGTTCTTTCTTGAAGGTGATTACCATTCCTAAATGAGCACACAAACAAACCTCTTCATTAACCAGAGGGAAAGATGTACTGCCTGAGTGGAACTTGCACCAGGATGCAGTAGAAGCCCAGCAGCACAGGCCACACTAATTACCCTGTCTCTGCAGATGGATGGATGTGTTCAGCACAGTGGTTGCATTATGGGATGGGGTGACGGGAAGCTGCCCTGTTTAGAGCAGCATTTCCAAAGGTGTTCTTCAGAATGCAAGTCCCATGAGATGCTAATCGATGCCATGAGGTGACAATTCCAGGCTCAAATGTATTTTGGGAACTGCTAGGCTAAATGTTATAAGATGCATTCTTTGTTGCAGGACTTCTCAGAGACTTTATAATATGCTAATGGGCATAATGAATCATCAAGGTGGGGATCAAGTAGGCAACATTTTTCTACCCTATGTTATTACTCGATTCTTTGTGAAGAGTATTCCCTGGAACTCACAGTGGAAAATATTGACGTGGACCCAACTGTGGTCCAGGAGTCAGAGACCTTGTTTGCAGATCTAGCTTGGTTATCAATCAGCTGGATGTCTTGGACAAGTTCTTTTTTTCTCAGTTAATGAGCCTCAGTTAATTAGAAAGAAGGGGCTTGAAGAAAAGCAGGGATGTGGATTTGCCAGAGAGAGGGGAATGGTGTTCTGTTATCTTACTCCCTCTTTTGCATTTAATACTGTGCCATTATGCAATGCAGCTTAATTATTTATACACAGGGCAGTTGCTATTGATGACTTACTCAAAAGCTGCTATCCTCCTTTCTTGCTAAAAGAATCCTGATTTTTCCCATGTGACATTGGGTTCAGTGAGAGGTCAAACTCTGTTCTTTTGTGTCTAGGGTTAGCCTTATGAATCAGTTTTGTCCATTGAAGGGAAAGTTTTCTGGGAGCTTCTTAGAAGAATTTTCTTCTCTGATAAGACAGAGCCACTCAAGAATAAATAATCTTTATTCTGATTAAAAAGTGGTTATGTGATGTGATGGTTGGAGTCATCTTTTGACCATAAAATGAAGATGAGAACCAGTAAACGAAGGATGCATAGAATTCAGGGAAAGA
>NW_006300048.1:435991-436416 GCF_000327345.1 Myotis davidii | reverse complement strand
GAGCCTGGGTCCTTGCTGACATCACTGAACTTCTGAACTATTATTCAAACTACCTACCTCTGACTTCTTGTCAAATAAGCAGTAAGTGCCTTCATAGTTTTAATTCTGATTAATTTGAATTCCTGTTACTTGTACTCACACAGAAATTTACTGTTAATAATCATGTCCTTTGTTATCTTTTATTATATTACTAGAGGCCCGGTGCATGAATCCGTGCACAGATCGGGTCCCTCTGGGTCGCCTGCAGGGATTCGGCCAAAACCCGCAGTCCAATGCTGCCTGCAGCTCTTACCTGCTGATCCCGCTTATTCTGGCCCCACTGTGCCTGCGACAGGCCCGCGCCCAATCAGTCCCAACTGGGAGAGGCTCTCACTGCTGTAGCCATGAGCCCTGCATCTGGTGCCCTCCTAAGTGGAGTAGCCTGC